>NC_044400.1:13178954-13486257 GCF_006542625.1 Nomascus leucogenys
AACCTCCAGAGATAAACATGGTAATAGAAACATAAACGGAATCCCTGGTGGTGTTAAAATTTGAAATATATTTTCACAAAATTTTAACTATGCATGAATATTGACCTTATTGTGATCGTGTCTGTGAACCACAGTGGAACACAGCTGGGCTGCTGCTCTATCCCTTTATTTATATGGAGAATGAATCTGCACATAGGCTTCTGTACCCTTCACAGTGAGTGTGCTGGAGTACCCTGCACAGGCCAGCACATTCCTGTGCCTGTCTTTATACATATACACATGCAGGCACACAAGTAACACTCTCTTACTGAACTTTCTCACTACACAAAAGGCAGCTTTTTTTATTTGCTTGTCTTTGCCTTGAAAGTTATAGACCTAATTATGCTACTACCATTCTCCGTACACATCCCTAAATAAGTCAAGTCCTTCTTTACCAATGTATTCTTAGCTTCTATCAAAGGTTAATGTAGGAAATGGCCATAGAAAAACATTTTCTGTTAATACTTGCATTCATATTTTTATTCGTCCACTCAATATTTTAAGTGTCTACAGTAGTCATGGCACTATGCTAAGCTTTTCTTTAGAAAATATTTTTAGGGGCAAATTATTTCTTCCTGATAAATCAGGTATTTTTAAGAATGAGAGTTTCAATTCAGTGTTTTCATTTATAACTTTCTTACTGGGAAGAGCAAAGCTAATTTGTAGCTCATTGCAACAAGTGCCTTTACTAAACTTCATTTTCTTGAAGTTTTCTTACCACTTATATAATTTGTGACCATCATAGATAGACAGATAGATGGCTGGATGGATAGATGATAGATAGATAGATAGATAGATAGATAGATAGATAGATAGATAGATAGATAGATAGAGACAGACAGTCCTATTAGATATGATTTATATCAGAAGCCTTGGGAATATTTTTTGAAAATATTTGCGCTAAAAATTCCTTTGCCAGGTTTTCCACCATTGCTGTCCTAATGTGCCTACAACACTAATTTGCTGAAGTCATTTTAATTCTGTGGATGTTAATTTCCTCTAAATTCTTCCTTCTGCAAATTGAGATGATTGGATTCAGTGATTCCCAAATGCTGGTCCATGGGCCAGCTACAACAGCCGTAGCAAGAAAGCATTTTCAGAACATTTAGGCATGCTACATCAGTATCTCTGGGCTGGAACCAAAGCACCAGGTGATACTGGGGCCCAGCCAGGTTTGGAGATCCCTGGATCAGATTTTCTCTTAAGTATCCTTTGGCTTTGTGAGTTCATGATTCTTTTGGAGGGTGGAATATAAGCCAGCACAAAGGGAAAGACTGCCAGTGACTCAGGAAGGGGAATGCCTTAGGTCATGAGAGGGTTTTCCAGCATTTGCAGACCTTTCCCCCAAGGTATGTTAAGTGTTTCTCTGTGGTCTGCTGCACACTGAGTGCATAACTCCACTGTAGCATTTATCTCATGGTATTGTAGTTGTGGGTGCACATCTTTGTGTATTTCACTTAGCTCAAGTGAAATGTACGAACACAAAGAATGTGGATGTCAGTTTCTGCAATATCACAGCCATCCTTATAGTAAGCATCAGACAAATGCTTGAATGGATGAATGAATGGATGTACTGAGAGAAATCACTCAGTAACTCCCTTGACAGGTTATGCTTCAGAGCTCCTGGAATACTACCTGTAACAGATTGCAGGGAAAAACTTTGGGGTGGCATATTCCATCTAATCCCTTAGTCTGCTGGTTCAGTGTCACTGATTTCCTTCAAAGTGTGCCCGAAGCCCCTTTGTTTTGAAGCTCTGAGTTTATTTCCTTTCCTTATAGTGTGGTCATAAAGATCCTTTGGAACAAGACTTCTACGCTTAAGTTAAAGCACTGTACTAAAATAGACTGTTACTTTCTCTACCTGATTCTCTCAAGCTTAACTGTTTTCTCTACTAGGACAAAGAAAGGATATGCTCAGTAGCCAGAGAACTGGTTGATTCCATTGTTTGCCCTTTGGAAGTAAATACATACTGCCACAAAAGTTTGATATTCAGTCAACAACATCCACATTTTAAGACTTTATAATATTTATTACAGACTCACTTGTTTCTACTACAATATGCTATGCAGTATTTTTTTAATGTATTTTTATAATTAGAGGAATAATTAATTAGTATAGGAAAAATATTATTTCTAAAGTTTAAATTCAGTTCTTTGATAGGAAAATATTATGAAAATAAGGATTTATGCAGTCAATAATTTAAAATTTATGATCAAAATTTCTGATTTTTTGTTTATTCTGATATTTTAGTGCTTTCCTCCATTGATCTCCTTACTTCATTGATTTATGATTTTTCTGATGAGGTTATAGGTTTAATTTGCTGATATTTATATGCTAAGGACACTTTCTTAGTATAGCTTAATTTACTGTCTTTTCAAATTCCAATCATCATGTATCAGATTTTTATTTTAGTCTTAATTAAAGTGATTATTTCATGATTTAAACTTTAAAATTTTGGAAAGACCAGATATGATTTTAGTAGTCATCACTTCACCTACTTATAAGCACTGTAACTTATTTGTAATAAGCTCTCCTGTATACGAAAGTAGATACAATGAAACATAATTATGCATATATTAATACATAGGTGTGGTCTGGCTTAAGGAGCCAAGCTTGGTCTGTATGGAATAGCTCCTCTTCTCACTATACTAAGCAAGCTTGTTTCCAGTAGATAAAGGGGACAGATCTACTTTCAGTTGAAGAGTGTCATCTGCAGACTGTTCTGGTTTAAGCCAGACACAGCCCACTGTCTCCATTTGATGAAGGCACATCATCTTAGGCTGTCATCCACAACATCCTATCTTAGGCTGTCAGAGAAGAGACTTGCATTTTCATCCAAGAACAACTTGACTTCTGGGTTTTGAACAAGAAAAATATTAGGGTATAATAAACCCTTCTCATCTTTTGTACCATATTTAGTTAGTAGACCAGAATTGATATGGTGAAGGCGTGTGACCAAGTCATTAAGCAAATTCCTTCCATAATATTTTATTTTGTTTTTCTTTGGATTTATATTGAAATGAGGTGGAACCAAAGCAACTGTGCCCAAGATATTATTAAATGAAATGCCTGCAATGGAAGAGCCGTATTATATTAGTGCGCCAGCAGTGGGCAAGGGCTGTGATCTTTGAATGCTATTAATGAGAGTTTTGAATATTTTTATCAAGAATTTTGGGATGCTAGAGCTTCTGGGTAATGTCTAAACCATGGCAAGTGATGTGCTAGTATTGGTGCAAAATCTGGAGAAAGAACAAATGTGAATGCCTATGACCTCAAGTTGACCACTGTTGATAATGTAATAAAGTGTATTTTAACTTCTCATCTCCAGATATATCAGGGACAAGCCAGAAGTGTCATAATAGAAACAAAACCTGTGATTTTTGTCCTCACACCTGCTCCTTTCTCCCTCACTCACATTCAGTTCTGAATCTGCTTAGTATATTTTCCAAAAGAAATTCCTGCTAAGCTCTTTCTCTGAGAATGCACAAACTTATCTAAGTTTCAGTCATGCTTATGCTACTCGATTTTAACCAGCCTAATCTAAGACTTCTGCCTTTGTGACTCTGTACTCTTTGAAATATGATGTTTTTGTGTGTTTAGCATTACTCCCTTGACATCCTCCGTGAACACTGATTAGTACTTTAAATGGTTAGCTTTGGACGCCTGCCTTTTGGATGCATAAGATAAAACATATTTTGCTCTAGATATGTACTTCAACCAGAATCTTTGAAAGTTAAATATTCTTATATCTGCAAGGGGCCAGAAAAACCACTTTCCCAACTTTATTTTAGTGAACTTTGGGGATGGGAGAAGGGGTACTTGGGTACCAAAGGCCAAACCAGCTTTCTTAGCTTCAAGTGGCACGGAAACCCCCTTCAGATTTTCTACATCCTCTCTCAGAATAGCACTCCTTTCTGTGCAACCGAACATGCTTCAGCTTCTTGCTTGAAACCAACAGGAGGCACAGCAGATGCATTAGTAAGTCAAAGAAATCTCAAACCTATAAAGAAATGTAGCCAAATGACATTGAAAAGCTCTGATGCATAAATGTGACTAGGAGTGTGTCCTGGCCCCTGACTGTTGGGGACCTGACCAGGGAAATGGTCATCAGGTTTGTCCCATTGCTAGAGTAGTTGACAGCCATTGGTGATTCGTGAGATCAGATGACATAGATCAGACAAAACATTTGATGTAGGGGTTAGCAATGGGACCCTTCAGAGAATGCACTGGTGAAAGAATTAGTTGAAGTTAGGCAGAGCCTACGTAGGGGAGACTTGAGGTGGACTGGATATGCTCAAATGGAGATGAGGGTGGGGGCAGATGGTGGCAATGGGTTTCGACAAAATCTTTGGATTTTTACAGCTTGCTGAGCTTCAGGCAGAGCGAACTCTGGCACCCTGAAAATCCCTATAGGATAGATGCTTACCTGGCAGGGTTATTAATCAGTTGGAGGAGGGTACGTGCAGACCCTGGGTTTAATCAGTGCCTGCTCTGGCCGGGGATGTTTGCTTGCCCAAGGGAGCTCAAGCTTTTCCTCTGAGCTCACTTTCTATCTGGAGTTGAAATGATTGTTCTCCCACCAGCATTTGACTTCAGACACAGAGTCCACACCTGGTTTGACTGGGAACTCTGCCAGCCTGTCCACTCCGTCCATGAGTCTGGTATTTTAATCTAAGAAAGCAGTTCACAACTTTTAGTACGCAGTGATCTGGGATAGTTTCTAAAAACGCAGATTCTTGGGTTTCTGCCTGGGAGATAGATACCATGGTTTTAAGGTGGTGCCAGGAACCACCAGGAACCTGATTTTAATTTTTAAGCATCATCTAATGACTTTTAATGCAGTTTTTGAGAGGAGATGACACTTTGAGAAACACTAGCCTAAAGGGAGCTAGTTCTACTTACTTTTAGAGAATCCTCTAGACACATTATGATTTTTAATGATACATGATTTATTCAGGACCCTGACAGCATTTTCGCTCCAAAACAGGGACCTCCGTGCAGTGGATGAGGTATGGTTTTCTCTGTTCTATATATATCTTCCCAGAATTTTGTTGTTAGGAAGCATGTTTCTAACATGTGGGTTTTTTTTGTTGTTGTTGTTTCAAAGGTATTAGTTAAACAAAAACAAATATAGATACATAGATCAATGGTGCAAAAAAGAGAACCAAGAAACAGACCTCCGCAAATATAGTCAGCTGATTTTTGACAAAGGAACAAAGGCAATTCAATGGAGAAAGTATAGCCTTTTCAACAAATGATGCTGGAACAGTTGGTCATTCATATGCAACATATGTATGTAGACATAAAACTTACACCTTTCACAGCAGTAATTCAAAACAGACCATAGACATAAATTTGGAATGCAAAACTGCAAAACTTCTAGAAAAAAACCATAGGAGAAAATCTATGTGACCTTGGGTCATATAGAGGCACAATTTGCGAAAGAAAATTTGACAGCTTGAACCTTATTGTAATTAAAAACTTCTCAGTGAAAGCACTATTAAAAGAATGAAAAGGTAAGCCATATATTGAGATATATATGCTGAATATATATCTGATAAAGAACTTATATGCAACATATACAAAGAATTCTTAGAACTCAACAGTAAAATACAATTTAAATATGGCCAAAAGATCTGAAACCTAATCATAGAAGATGTACAGATAACACATAAACATATGTAAAGATGCTTAACATCATTTGTCATTCGTGATTGAACATTTAAACAACTAGAAGACACCACAACACATATAAGAATGCCTAAAATCCCCTAAAGTCTAACAATACCAATTACTGATTAGGATGTAAAGCAACAGGAACTCTCATTCACTGCTGATCAAAACACAAAATTGTATTGCAATTTTGGAATATAGCTTGACTGTAATATTTGGAACAGTTTGACAGCTTCTTATAAAGCTAAATATATTTATATCATATGACCCAGCAATTGAACTCCTAGGTATTTACCCAATAAGTTTGAAAACTTATTTCCATAAAAAAATACCTGCATGCAAATGTTTATAGCAGCTTCATTTATAATCACAAAGAACTGGAAGCACACAAGCTGTGCTTCCATAGTTGAACAGATAAACAAGCCATGGTACATTCGTATAGTGAAATACTACTCAGTGATAAAAACAATTTGAGCTACCAAACCATAAAAATGTATAAATGAACCTTTAATGCATACTGCTGAGTAAAAGAAGCCAGTCTAAAAGACCACACACTTTATAATTCCAATTATGTGACATTCTGGAAAAGGTGAAGCTATAGAGATGGTAAAAAGATCAATGGTTGCCAAAGGTTCAGAGGAAAGAGGAAGGTTTGGATAGTGAAGGACAGGCTGTATTTTAGTCTGGTGAAACTATTCTATATGATACTCTAATGGTGGATATGTGATGCTATGCATTTGTTAAAGTCCATATGATTTTCCAGCATGGCGACTGAATCCTTACATATGTAAACCTGCACATTGTGCACATGTACCCTAAAACTTAAGGTATAATAATAATAAAATAAAATAAAAAAATAAAAAAAATCAATAAAGAGGCTGGGGGATTTCAGGATGAAATACAAATATGACAAAATAGCCTAACTGTATTAAAATTATTTGAAACTGTAGTCCCAGGTATTTGGGAGACTGGGATGGGAGGGAATCACTGGAGCCCAGGAGTGTGAGCTGGCAACATGGCAACATCCCACCTCAAAAAAAAAAAAAAAAAAAAAATTGAAATAACCTCACTGAAGAGGATAGGGAGGGGGTGATGTTTCCTGATCTAAGTAACTGTATATATGAATGATGAGTGGAGTCTGTAAAACTAATGGCAAGAAACTGTATATAAGTACTGTACTCTAGTTAATAAAGTTATTTTCCATGGAGTTGTAGGTTAACAATTCTTGTATCATGATACATGAATACTGGAATAAATCAATTAAGTCAATGTATGGTGTACAGTGGGAGCTAGATTTGTCACTCTGAAGCTGGAATTTACAGATATCAAGGGGAGGAGGCTACAGTGATCTATTTGGTAATGAATTAGAGTTGGAGACATCCGTAGACACTCAGTTTTAGTTTAATGTAGATATACATGGTTGCACATAAAAATATTTATAGATACATGTATATATTTACAAGTTAGCATACACATGTATATTTTCTTGCTCTTACCAGCTGAGAGGGCCTAAAAACAAAACACTCCAGTAGCAATGAGCATGCCTAGAAACCAGATTTTGGTTTCTAATACCATTTTTCATACAGGAAAATAATTAAGCCTTCTTGGAGAAATGACTGATTCTAGAATCTGGGCAGAAAATATACGACGTGGTCCTAGAGTGTCTTGTAGTGCCAGAAAGTAAGGAGATGCTCAAAAACAAAATTATCAACTAACACAAACTGCAAGCAAACCCTCAATGTCACAAGGACACAGGAGCCAACTGAAAGAACCCTCAGAGGTCAAATCTGGGGCAATGTGAACAACAGAGTAAATTAATATTAGATTATAACCCAAAGTATAAAATCAATAACCATGTATTCTTACTGATATAAATTATTGAATAAACAATTGACGAATAATAAACAAGTTTCCCATGCAGAAGGATTCCAAATGATTTATATAGATAACTTCACCCTCAAGGAGGGGAAACATAACTTCAGCGTGGGCTGTGCATAATAACTTCCTTCGAGATAATACGTATGAAAAGGGGAAACATAAATTTATAATGGAGAAAGCTGACAGCCATACCTCATCCAGATGATCAAGGTTAAAATTAACTGTAATGTCATGTTGATTTTATATATCCTTAATATAGTGGATTAAAAACAGCATGTTGTCTATGTAGTATTCCTCCCCCAAACATGTAATCCCAGTCTGATCATGGGAAAAACATCAGACAAGTTCCACTTGTAGCGCATTCTTTAAAAACCTGACCAGCATTCCTCAAAACTGCTAAGGTCGTCGGAAACAAAGAAAGTCTGAGAAACTGCCACAGCCGAGAGGAGTCAAGGAGACATGACAGCTAAATGGAATGTGTACCTGGATGGGATCCCGTGTAGGAAAAGGACCTTAGGAGAGAACTGAGGAAATCTGAACCAAGTATGGGCTTCAGTTCATACTAATATATCAATATTGGTTTATTAATAATATCAAATATACAACACTAATATAAGATGTTGAAACTAGGGAAATTAGGTGTGGTGTATATGGGAACTCTGCTTTCTTGACAATTTTATGCAAACTTTAAACTGTTCTGACATTAAAAGTATGTTTAAAATGTGTAAGACAGTACGATGTATAAGATTGTACATGTCTCAGATGAAGATGTCTCTTTTGAACTGGCCCAGTGCCAGACCTAATGGCATCAGATAAGAGACCCTCTCCTGAATTCTCCATTATTAATTCTGTGCCAAGAACTCTACTGGATGCCTGAGTTTTATTATCTCATTCAATCCCTATCACGACCCCACCGGGACAGTGTTTTTCTTTCAATCTAGGGATAAGGAGTCTGATGCTGAGAGAAAATGAGGGATTTATCAGAATCCTGGGCCTAGTAAATAAGATTTGAGTGTAAAAGAAATCATATGTGGACTTTCTCTCTTTACGTTGCCTTATCGCATTGTTAGATACAGGAAGCCTTTAATAATGTTGTTAGCTAAAATTAAATCATTCTTCATTGCTTTATTCTCAAAATTTATTTCTTATCCTTTTGGGCCTCTATTTCATAGTTCAATGTATTTTTGAAACCAAATTCAAAGTAATTTAAGCATCTCAAATATTCCTAGAGTTATCTCTCCACAGTCTCAGCAATGTCTGTTACTCAGTTCTGTATTGAGCACTTTGAGTATTACATTTAGGACTTACCATTACAATTTAAATTCAGTATTACTTACCACCTTTCAAATAAGAATTGAAGACACCCTGGAAAAAATACGATAAAATTAATTTTAAAAAATCTAAACAGAATTATGAGGGAATAAACAAATACTTTAACCATAAAGGTTAATACAGTTATTATAATTCATCATGAAAGCTGACACTATTTTATCTGGTGGCCAAGAAAAATAAGGAAATATGATTATATTATGTCTCGTTTGAAGAGGGAACATACCAGTTTCTCAGAGAGGCAAAACTTTCCCTTGTTACAAAGCCTGAATGGATTTATTAGTATATTTTAAGGAGGTAAAAGGAAAAAATTGTTCACAATAGTTTCACAGCCAATATGGAAATAAAATTTATATGGTTGTTTCTCATAAAATCTTCAATAAAAGTATTGAAGCCATAATAATAAATGGCAATTCAAAGCACATAGTTATTTGAGATGATGTTATAATGTAGTTCATGTATTTTGGAATACATTCCAAATTTTAAGTTGAGGATATATTAGACAACTGAGAGAAGTATATAGTTACCTTGTTCTTAAAATTATCTTCCCTAAATATTATCTTTCTTATCTGGGTTTTTGTGGGTAGCTGGATCTCAGAGTGTGATCAGTACTGCTCACTGATTCCACGCACAAATATTTTTGCCAAGTACCTTCTGTGTCAAGATATTCTGGTTCATTTGACAACTAGTTACTTGCTCTCATGAGCGTATATTCTAGCAGAGAGACAGAAAATAGCAGTAAGTCACTAGGAGACTGTTGGGCAGTAAAGGATGCTATGCAGGAAACAGGGTAATGAGAAAGAGATGGGGGTGGGGGTGGGGCGGGGACGTGGGGTTGAGCAGGAGAGCACAGCTTTATAGAGGGTGGCAAGAGAAGGTCTAGATGACTTGGCATTTGATCTGAGCCCAGAGTGAAGAGAAGAAGCCAGACATGGAAATATCCGATCAAGATCCAGTCACCTCCTACCAGGTCCCACCTCCAACACTGAGGATTACAATTCAATATGAGATTTGATGGGGACACAGATCCTACCCATATCAAGCCTGTACTAGTTAGATTTTTATGGTTGTTGTTGTCGTTGTCTTGAAGTTACTGAGACTGTGTATACATCTCTTTTTACTTGTAATTTAATTTTTAAAGTGATATTTTTGTCCAGCAGATTTGCCATCATTCACTTATCTGCAAGACCTTCATAGGTAGGAACTGGGTCTTATTCACCTTTGTGTCTCTAATACCTAGACATAGTTCCTGGGCTATAGCAGCACTCAATAAATATTTGCTGAATAAATAACTGGACAAAGGAATGAGATTTCAATCTGTTGGTTCACATTTACAGCTCTACTTGCTGATGATGTTTGTAAATCTAAAATTTGGCTATTTACTAGATAAATACTTGTTTTAAAATTTCATGAGATTTTTTTTAATTTTAGTACCCCAAAATGATGAATTACTTAATCCTTCATTTGCTTATGCCCCAGTATATATTTGGACTATGTATTAATGTTTAGAATGAAATTATTTGCATATATTCCAGGTTACTTACTCTATTTACTTCGAGAGTTATCAAAACCAGAACACAACTTTTACATTCACAAAAATGCTTCTTTGAGCATAGTATATGGTGAGCTATAAAAGAAGCATCATTTCAATCTTCATCACAGAAAAGAATAAAGAAGACTTGTATCTTGGAAGTAAAAAAAGTCTGCGTTATTGTTTTTATCCTATAGAAGCCTCCTGTCACCCTGAACATCATTGCGTGTGTATCCCTTGTGTATTTTCTGTTAAGACAGAGAAGAAAATGATGTTTAAATTGAAATGTCTTCTAATCAGTGGAATGCCTACTATGCTATTTTCTTTGTCTTATTTGAGACTGGACACCTGTGGCCCTAGGTTCCTGGCTTCAACCTGACTTCTAAGCATCATTTGAAATGAAAAACAAAACAGTCCCTTTTAATAAGTAACACACTCTTTTTTATTCAGATATTAGGAAACGCTTGCATTGGTCTTAAGTTTGTAGAAGAATATTTGCTCATTTAAATTTTATCTCTTACAAAGAACAACATCTAGGTTGTGGTGTTTTTATAAGAGAAATGTTTCATGTCAGTGAAATTTATTATTTTATTCTGACATTATAAATTGTATTCTTAACTATTTGTGATTTAAAATTACTTTTTTTCTGCAACTATCTTCAAAACCTTGAATGTCTTTATTTTATTTGTACACTAATAATTCTGCTTGGGATAAAGAGGCAGATGAAAGATAAAGCATAAAGAAAACCTCTTCTTGAACTTGTATTAAATTTTTATTTTAAATTTTAGTACCCCAAAATTAAAAATTTTTATTTTAAATAAAAATTTACACTGAACATTTTGTACATTTGGGATCCATTATTGGAAAATGTTTAAAACATATCAATAATCAAAGATAAAGTATATAAAAGGAATTTTATAAACATAAAGGTATATCATTAATGTAAGGTATTATCATTAATAATAACTTTACCAGTTGTATTGGTCCGTTCTCACACTGCCGTAAAGATACTGCCCAAGACAAGGAAAGACGTTTAATTGACTCAAAGTTCCATATGGCTAGAGAGGCCTCAGGAAACTTACAATCATGGTGGAAGGGGAAGCAAACATGTCTTTCTTCACAAGGCAGCAGGAGAGAGAAGAGTGAGCAAAGGAGGAACTTTCCAAACACTTACAAAACCATTAGACCTCCTGAGAACTCACTCACTATCATGATAATAGCATGGGGGAAACTGCCCCCGTGATCTAGTCACCTCCCACCAGGTTCCTCCCTCAACATCTGAGGATTAAAATTCAAGGTGAAATTTGCCTAACAATATCACTAATGAAATAAAAGCCATAATGAAACCTAAAACTTTAGGACTGGATGAACTAAAGTCATAAGAAATTGTGTGCCTTTGGTAAGAGCAGTAGTGAAGAAGCAAAAATGCAAAACTGCTTTTCTTTGATTCTTTTTATTATATAATCAGAGCATCCCTTAAGCTTGCTGATCACAATGCATAATTTTATTTTTTTAATGTCTTTTTTAGTCTAACCTCAGGTGCTCTGCTTTGTACGCTGATTCATCTTATTCTTAGCTTTGCAATAATGTGCCATCTTTGATTTCTAAAAGTTAATCCAATAGTCAGTAAGTAGAAGCTTCTTCTTTTACTATTTAAATATGACAATTTCTTCTTTCTCTAATAAATACAGCTTCCATGGTATTACTGTATGTGTGTGCATGTGTGTATGTGTGTGCGTGCGTGTGAGAGAGAGAGGAAAAGAGAGAGAGAATCTCAGATGCAGGCATTTTTTATTTCTAATCTATTTCTTTCCATTTCAGCAATAAATTGTTCCAGGCACTACCACATTTTTTGCACATCATTTGTTATTTGTACTCTATTCTTGTCTATAATTGTCCCAGATTGGACCATGATGGAGAAACAGCCTAGAAAGTGGCCTTGTTGGACAACAGGATGCCTCATTGCAGTGCTGACCTGCAGAAGATACAAATGATGATATCGAGTTAACATCTAATGAGCTTTCATTCTCAAACACTACTGCAAGCCTTACAGCAGTCCTCACCAAGTCAACCGAGATAGATATAACTGTCTCATTCCTGTGTTCCAGATTAGAAACTGAGGCTAGAGAGCTTAAGCAAATTTTAATTGCTCATTGTCCTTTTTCCTTCGTAACACATGGCAGTGTTACTTGCACCTAGCACAGTGCCTCCCACATGACAGCATCTGTGAAACACTAGATAAATGAATACATGAAGTAATTTACCCCGGTAAATTGCAAAGCTGATAAAGGGACCCATAGCTCAATTCTAGACCCACTCACTTAGCATCAAAAGCCATGTCAGAGGGAAGATGTTAAAATCATCCTGGAGAAATAAGTCCAGAAGTAGTGATCAGAGCAAAGAGAGCCTGAAGGTGAGAGCCTCTAGGGAAGGTGTGGAGGAGAAAATAGAGCTGAGGCAAGGTAGATGGAAGCAGTAAACTGAAACTGGAGAGAAGGGAGGCAGTGTAGACAAATTCTGGAGAGATGGTTGATATCCCTCAATAGGTTTTATGAGTCCTTCGAAAACATCTTTTGTGGTCAGGCTAGTGGACTTCAAGAAGAGAGAGGACTCCCCAAGTCCTTCTCAGTCCTTTGTAACGGGAAGGATAGGCCCATCCAGAGTGACTGAATTCAGTTAAAAGATCCTAAAGTACACTACCACGTATGCATAGTGAGACTTATTGCCGCCTTTTTGACACCCACTCTTCCTAGATCCAGCCAGGGAATAGCAGAGCCTCCAATGTTGCAAGGGTGCCATTTTCCAGAGATATCCATTAATACCATGAGGGTCTGACAGCCATGGGAGGGGACAGGTCACAATCAGGGGCCAAGTGTACCACACGGGGCCCCTTCACAGCCTTTGGGATTACATTCAGCTTTCCAGATGGACCTTCAGTGCTCCATCCAGTTAGTGTCAAAGCACAGTCCCAGAATGAGGGCAGGTACCTCTCTGAGTTCTTATCCTAATATCCAGCCCCTCCTCAAGCAATGTACCCAGCAACTACCAGCACCAGAACACCTGACATCCAGCAAGGTTCACTGGCAAGGGCATCAATTTTCTTTCTCTGCCTGATCTGCTTTAAGCTTAATAAGAACTGAATTGTCAACTTTGTCCACCCTCAGGATGCATGATAAACATGCATGAATGTTCATCACAGCACTACGTATGATAGCAAATAATTAGGAATTACCTAAAAGTCCATCAATAGGAGAACGTTCAAATATCTTGAGATTTATCTTCATAGCAGAGTATTTAACCTTAGGTGGGAGGGGAATATAATGTATTTGATGAAACTTTGATTTGGGTTGTTATCTACATATTTAAAAAGAAGCTTCTTGCAAGATTTAGAAAAAACAAGGGTACCCTCTTTTCAGGATCAGGGCCAGGCACTGCGTTTATCATACAGTCACTTCTCTTTTGCCGTCTTCTGCTTCAAAACCCTTTCTTTATAGAAAAAATTTATTTGAGAAAAAGAAAATGAAAGGCAGTATGTGGTGGCAGGGGACCTTCTGTGGGGTAGACAACACCAACAGAATTCTAATGTGAAATTGATGGTAGGAATTTGTTCAGTGATAGTGGGGTCTTGGAGCTTTAAGTAAGAGAAGCCAAGGTAAGTAGGTTATGAGCAAGAGAGAGCAGTAGTCTTTTGAATGTCTTCCCATGTGCTCAATTCGACATTCCATTTACAAGAAATATTAGCTTCCGGGAGGACTGACAATATCCTCATTCATTGGGGCATTTTGGGGAAGCTGGCCCTACCAAGAAGCTTCCTGTTGCCCTGAGGGCTGTCACAGACTAACCCTAAAGTCAGATACAGGTCACCATTCAACCTCTGTCTGGCTGGAGCCAGGCACAACGAGGGAGCATGGAAAGCCTTGGCCAGTTCCTCCCCAAGGGAGGTTCTTAGTTGCAGTCATGTCCCCAGGTGCCTGGAGGCAAACTGAACTGCCCCTTCACAGGACACAAGTTGCACCTCTACTGAATAGCTTGTCCTTTCTTGAGATCCCAGTGGGGAACAAGCACAGGCAGATAACAGAGGGATTGCTGGGGGCCTTGAAGAAGTCTCCATAGGTACCCAGGGGCATCTCTATTAAGTAAAATTGAAAATTGAGAATTCGGTGTGCTTGGCTGCTATTGCAGGCTCAATGTGCAGCATCCCCTAACACCTTCCTAGAATGGGCTCAAGGTGCCAACCTAGTCCATTCAGACAGCTTCCATACAGGACGATGAAATCCCCCGTGTGCTGCCACCTTCCTTGTCTCCTATCCCCATGACTATCAGCACTGCCACCAGAATTCCAGAATCTGTGGATGGCTATTTTGACCATCTCTTGGTGGACTAGGCCACCAGCCATGTTATCACCCAATGGAGTTATGACTCCTTAATCATTTTGTACTTATGGGCCATATCAAATTTCTTAAATAAAACATTAGAGATACAATTAAACCACCTTCCTGCTTCTTCCCCCCACCCTATAATTGAACTCCTCTCTTTCTCACTCCATAGATAACAGCTGTCCTGAAATTGTTGGGTAGATGTGCCTGGCATTTGCAAATGTTTGTTTAACCCAACATTATGTTTCCAAGATTTTTCCATTTTGAAACATAATGTCTTTCATTTTTATTGCTATAATATGTACCAGTATATAACTATGCCACAATTTGTTTATTGATTCTCTTCTTGATGCTCTTTCATGTTTCTCTATTTTTCTGTTATTAGAAAGTATTATACAATTAACTTTTTGTATAAGACTTTAGAACTATAAAGAAAAACATGCAAACAACACCCCCCTCCCCCCAAAAAAGAAGAAAAAGATGTGCAGAGGCATTGCACCAAAGTGGAAACTTAAGTGGCCAATACACAATTAGCTTGCTTAACTCACTAATAGTCACTAGCAAAAAGATTCTATTCCATATCCATGTATGTCTTTGAGAGAAGGTAGGCAAGTTGACACTCTTATGCACTGCTGGTGAGAATGTAAATTGGTAAAACGACTTAAGAAAGCAATTTGTTAATATATGGTTCAAATCCTACAACCTATTGGTCCTGTTTCAGGGAATGGCCCTCACTCTACTTCTCCTTTGTAGCATTAAGATGAAAAGCATTATGCATTCAGTTTTCCCAGTAGGCTGGGCACCTGGCATGCCCAGCTACAGCTGCAACCAAGAAAACAAGCAGGGCAGCTTGAGAGGGTTAGTCTTAGGGGCAGCAGTCACAGAGGAGTTATGGAAATCAGGTCGTGTTTTCATCATTGCAGCAGCTGCCGCTGTTTGCTTTGCCAGCCACACATGGAGAGCTGACAGCTGGGTGCACATTTCTGTACTTGCACCTAAAGGCTGTGTGGCTAAGAGTCCTGCACTCTCCAGGAACATTCCCCACATCATTTTCCACAGCATGTGGGCATGGAGATGGGAAAAGTCCTCTGGAAGCAGCTGTCTACACTCAGATATCCTTTGCCCAAGCAGGGAAGAACGAGCTTGATTCGTGGTCCTTACATGATGGGGCTAGAGCCAGGAAGAGTTCTATTCATCACACAGTGGGAGAAAGCAGACCTTAAGGACCAGTGCCCAAGAGAGCGTGACTGGGAAGCATGTTCAAGCAGGTCCATAAAGTAAGAGAGGCTCAAGAAGAGGAAGAAGGCTTGGAGCACCTGGAGGAGGGGGACATAGGGAAGATAGTAGATTAAATAGCAGATTAAATGCATCAGTAACTGAAGGGAGGCTGGGATCAGATGGACACCTACCCAGTGTCAAAACATCGATCTGATCAAAGAAAATATTGGTCCAAAAGATGCCTTTGGGTACTAATGGAACAGTCAGTTTATTTTATTTTTTTTAAGGAATAATGTGAAGTAGTCAGGCTAGAACCAAAGATAACAATGCATTACTATTCTCTCTCATTGCCTCCCTCTGGAAAAGCCTTGCCTTTTTTGTTTTCGCTTTTATTTATTTTGACAGAAAACATATCCATTATGAAGCCTATCATCAGTTTCACAGACTATTTATCTGTACTTGTAAGAGGAAACATACTGTCACCTACTTTATTTATGGAGACAACATTCTTAGAAAGGAAAGTACAGTGTAATAGACAAATCCATATAACATTATACCTACTGAAAACACATATAATTTTTTTCTGGCCAAATCACCCCTCTACTAATAATGAGAATGGAGTAATGTTCTTAAAGCGAGTAAGAGAGTAGGATATTTAAAGACAAAGTAAAATAATAAATTAATGAAAATAACAGGATAGCTTCTGTCTTTTTTTTTTTTTTTTTGAAATGGAGTCTCACTCTGTCACCCAGGCTGGAGTGCAATGGCACAATCTCGGCTCACTGCAACCTCCACCTCCTGGTTTCAAGGAATCCTCCTGCCTCAGCCTCTCCAGTAGCTGTGACTACAGGTGCAGGCCACCATGCCTGACTAATTTTTGTACTTTTAATAGAGATGGGGTTTCACTATCTTGGCCAGGCTAGTCTTGAACTCCTGACCTCAGGTGATCTGCCCACCTCAACCTCCCAAAGTGCTGGGATTACAGGCATGAGCCACCACGCCTGGCCACTTCCATCATTTTTATAGCAGCTTCATTGAGATACAATTCACAAGCCATAAAATTCACTCTTTCAAAGTGTCTTATTCTGTGGGTTTCAGTACATTCACAGGTGTGTCATCATCACTGCTATCTAGTCTTAAAACATTTCACCTCCCAGAAAGAAACCCCATACCCATTAGCAGCTGTTCTTCAACTCCTCCCTGCTCTCTCTCCAGTCCTAGGCAACCCCTAATTTACTTCTCTATGGATTTGTCTATGCTGGACACTTCATGTAAATGGAATCATACAACATGTAGTTGAATTAACTGGCTTCTTTCACTTACCATAATGTTTTCAAGTTTCATTCATATTGTAGCAGGTATCAGTACTTCATTTTAAAAATAACTGCATAGCATTTCACTGTATGGATGTACCACATTTTATTTATCCATTCACCAGTTAATGGACATTAATTTCAGTCTTTTTTTTTTTACTAAGGTGGATCCTGCCCAGGTGACTGTGACTTGCAGAGATAACTTGTGGTATATGTAAACCCATTTCTCCTTGTATGTAATTAATGCAGGCTAACTGCCTTTGTTAGAAGCAATCAAAAGAACCACTTTGACACTAGCATACCTCTCTTGAGATACATTTGTGATTGGTTTCTTTTGGCTATTTTTTTCTTTGAAATATGAGCTACAGCTGTTTATCAGAGGGAATAGTCCTGCATATAAGAAGTGATCTCACTAAATTATGCCGATACACATGGATTTAGAAGTGAAAATGCAGGATAAAAATGTTGCTGTTTGTGGTGGCCATATCCGAGACCAATCAATATTTGTTGTTATTTTTAATCACGACCATATCTCTACTGTGATGTAATCCATTGTTTTCAAGGTCAGTCTGTAGACCTCCTGGATACCTATGGAAGCTGAGCTTCAAAAACACTTTGTTAACTTTGCAAAACTACAGTTAGGATATAAGTTAGGTCAATATTTCTTTTTATTTGGGTTCATCAAATAAAGCTGACTTGTTCTGGGCCCAACAGCAAGGGCAGATGCCTGCCTGCTAGGAATGGATACAGTTGCAGCCAAGCAGGAGACTTGCTTGCTCATTCATTTGCCCTGCTGGTGTCCTGTACACCTGTCACTTTCATACATCATGGGATCTACTGCTGTTACCGGACACTCTTCTCCTCTTCTCTGACTCCACAGTCATACCAGGGTTTTTGAAATGAACATTCCACAGAAATATTAGTGAGAAAATTCCTGTCAGAAATACATTCTGGTATGTTCCCATAAGACCCAAATTTATCTCTCCATTAGTCAAAAGCAACCTATTTTTTCTAAATATGCTCCATAATTTCCAAAAAGTTCCAGGGCGTATTTCCAAATATGCTGTGTTAAAAATGCCTCACTTTATTCCAGGGTTCCTCAGTATTTCAACCCATGTAGATTCCAGAGTAAACCCATACTCCTTTGCAGCTCCAGCCCGTAATGACGGTAAAGAGCCCTGAAGATAGAGTCAAGAGTTAGCTCTGAGGCATCTCACACGATGAGGCTGCTGGACACCCTACATCTGGAGCTTTGGAGGATCAATAAAACAATCTGTATCTGAGCCCAAGACTCATTATTCCTGGGATTAATACCCTGGTAATGAATTCATTCAATCTGGTCCAAATTTTATGTTGATCTCCTTCATTTGGAATGCTGACAGTTGGCTAGAATCATGAGGTAATGATGGCATGGAATTGACTTTGCAAGCCCACTAAATAGAGAGCAATATGCTCAATTTTGTGGAGGTTGTAACTGTGAATTAGCAATAGTGCATTTTACCATGCTATTAATAACATTTTCCCCATTAATGCCCCCAAATGAATGCAATACAGGTCTTTCTCTGCTTTGGGGATCCTCTACTTCTGTCAATTTGGCATCTAATTAATTATGTAAGGGCAGGAAGGAAATAGAAGCAAATGTAGGTGATATCTAGTTATTTCAGGCAGCAGCCCAGAATAGGATTAGTTGTAACCACTGCAGAAAGTATGTAATCCACTAAGTACCTTGCTTTCACGTCAATTTCTGCCACTTTTTCTGCTTTAATATACATTATTTTGTTCTAGTAATATTTGCCTCTAGGTTATTTCAAAATAGGATTTATGAGTAGAACTACTTCTGCAGACAGGGAAATTACATTCCTAAATGAGATATCAGCTTGTGCATCTTTCCCCAAAATCACTGGGATTTTTGGACTAAACAATTCTAGAACTCATTAGTAGGAAATATGAGGGGGAAAACATGGAGGATGATTTCCTGTTTTTCTAGCATTCTCTAAAACCTCTTCAAAGAAAGGTCAGCCACAGGAGCTCTCAAGAACATTCTTCCACCCGCATTTCTGAGCTGCTCCTGTCTAAGTGGCTGAATGAATGAGTGTGAGTCTCTTGAGCCAGTGATGCCCACAGCTCTGCCAGCAATTGCTTGGCCGGAGACAGTAACTGAACATTATGCTGCCATGGACTAACGCCCCTGCATGCTTCCCTGGTCCCATCCTCAACAAAGCTGAAAAGTCAACAGCATTTGTAGAGAATCAGGCCAAGTTGACAGACAAAGGTGTTTTCATTCCCTTTCTCAGATCTGTTAAGTGGAATTTCTGTTATATTTTAAAATAAGTCATTTTTACCAGGAGTTTATATAGCACCTATTACTTGCCAGGAAAATGTGGAGGGAGGTGGGAAGCAAGGGGATTGTCCCAGTATGGTTCTCCACTTCAAGTATCTATTTCAATATGTATTTTTCCCACCCCACCCCCCACCCCCACACACATCTCTACTGTATTGGCTGTTCAAAAGGGCAGGAAGAATCAGCACTTTTCCGCCATATTTCTGTGGCAGAGTTTACAGCGTGGCTTCACGCATACCATTTCATACCTAATACATACCCTCGTTTTCCCCCATAAGCCCCATTGCAAACTAATTCTTACTGTGATCTATAAAGCAAGCAGGAGACTTTAAACTTTACAACGCAATAAGAATTAAAATCTTGGATGATAAAAGTTATTACACATGAGTGAGTTTGTCTCTCCAAATCAATGAAATAAATTAGGTTTCCTGCGCTGTAGCATATGGCATCCTCAGAATTGCCTTCATATAATTATAACTCTGTTTATTAAAAAGAATTATGTAACAATATGGTTGATTTATTCTGATGTGATTGGCTTAGTAACTTAATTGGACTAAGCAATGTACCCTAGATAAAATTAATTTGACTAGCGGATTCATTTCAGGGTGACTAGAACCCCTCACCACATTTTGGTAAACTTCTGAAAAGGTATGCAAGCAAACAAGCAAAGTTCAAGAACAAGTGGACACCTGTGTGGCAAATTAAGAGAGGAAACAGAAAGAACAGAGCACCATTTCAGAGCACCTCCAGCCAGAAATTTGAAAAATAATACTTTACTTCATGTTGTTAACTCTTTTTTTCAAAGGACAGACATAAACAGTTCCACAGCCCTCTCTTCCTAAGTTACCTAAGGCCCAGGGACTAAACTCTACACTAGCCTCACCCCTTTCTACTCCATCATCATGGTCAGGATCTCCTGTGGCCAGGTCACTGGTGGCCTTGGGGCCTAATGTGTCAGTGTGATCTTGACCCCAGCACAGGCCAGTCTGCGTGTGTCTTTTGTGGGGATATGGAACGCCATTGTGAAAACTGGCACCATTGTGCTCAAGAGGATTATAGAGAGCAGAGATAGAGCGATGAGGGCAAAATTACCACAGCTATTACGGAAACAATTCAAAGTCTATACATCCAAATTTCCAGGGTCAAGAACTGTATCCTCCCACCTGCTTTCTATCTGGTCTCCCTACTTCTGTTTTTTTGTTTTTTGTTGTTTGTTTTTTCCTCTTCTCTTTCTAATTCATTCTGTACAATGCCACTATCTTGTTGCTTGCTTATGTTTATTTTTTGTTTCATGAAATAAACCATACAGACCTTACTTCATTCCAAAAAATGAACCTGAGATAGCTTCACTATTGCTGGGTTAAGCTTGCACAGCCCTTTTGATCAGATGTTATTTCCTTGCTTGAGAGCAGATGGCTTCCATCAACTAAACTGCAGAGGAAGGTCAAACGTCCTCAACCTGGCATCTAAGTCCCTCAGTAACCTGCCCCCACCATGTCCCACCAGCCCTGCCTCCCATGATCCCTCTGTGGTGCCCATGTGGCAGGCATGCAGGACCACTTGCCATTTCCTCCCTCCCCCATTCCCTTCCTCCTGTTCTATGCCCTCCACACCTTAGCTCATTCTGTATTCTATTTCCAAAATAGCTCCTCACTGCATTTCATTGCTGCTTCTCATATGAAGCCTTTCCTGATCATTCCAACTAGTAACTATCTCTCCCTCTTCTGAATGTATATGTGTACTTATAATTTTGGTTTTAAATCCTGTGGTTGTTTATATATGTCTAATGGTTTCATTCACACTGGGGCTGTGGCCCTCGTTCTCCTTCTCTTCCCGGAGCCTCCTAGTATATTAATCTAATGTGGAATTCAGTGATTACTTGGTTGAATGAAAGCACATTATCATTATTATTATTGTGGTATTGTTGAAAGGTGTTGTTATTTTTTTATTACTGATGCAATGCTTTATAATTTCTGCTTTCAGGCAGTAAAACATTTCCCATGGAAGCAATAATATGTACGTTCATTCACCATCCTACATCCATGCTGGATTTTAACCCATTGTATTTAGAATTTTCCCTTCTCAAAACAAATAACTGTGTTTCCCAGGACTTCATTAATTATTCGAGCCAACATTTCTTTCAGGGCTTGTTGACTTCCATTGTGCAGTCTATTGAGTCTGTGTGAGTTGCATGTAGACAAGGTCTTATAGGCCTGTCCATCTCCAAAGAGGCTGATGAGAGACAAAGTTCCCAATCATCCAATTTTGTGCCCTTTGATGCTGTGGTATATGTGGCATGAGCGATAACATATTTTCTGCATGTGGCATTAACCAGGCAGAGCAAGGGGAGCAAATTCAGGCAGTCCCCTTGGTTCTGACTCTTTGTTTCAGTGTAGTTAGATCAGAGTTGCCCTACATCACATTGAACTTCAGTGCTTTGATTTCCTTTGTTGTAGGAACAAAACTGTAAAAGAGAGAATAGAACAGAGGTGCTTCTATAATGAGCATTGAAGTGATTGAGGAAATCTATACTGAACAAAAGACCCATTTATCAGTGCCATGGAAATCCTTTGAATTATCACAAAGTTTTTTGCTTTAAATCTTTTATCCTAGTGGATTGATGTAATAGGTATATCTCTAAAGGCTAGATAAAGATTTTTGCACACAATAAGGGGAGATGAAAATGTTTTCCAAAATAAAATTATAAATAGTGATTTCCATTTGGGGGATCAGTCCACCAAGTGTCATTCGTTATACCAAGTGTTTTCTTTCTTCATCATTTTATTTAATTACCAGTACACCTCCATGAGCTATATATTATTCCCATTTTACAGATGAAGAAAGTAAATTTTAGAAAGTAATAAAGTCAGATATAGAACTCAAATCTTAATTTAAACTCTGCTTTCTTTCCTTTACACTAGACTGTTTCTACGTATGAAAATCAAGGTGTTCATAGGTGGGAATTGAACAATGAGAACACATGGACACAGGAAGGGGAACATCACACACTGGGGCCTGTTGTGGGGTGGGAGGAGGGGGGAGGGATAGCATTAGGAGATATATCTAATGTTAAATGACGAGTTAATGGGTGCAGCACACCAACATGGCACATGTATACATATGTAACTAACCTGCACATTGTGCACATGTACCCTAAAACTTAAAGTATAATTAAAAAAAAAAAGAAAATGAAGATGTTCTGTTTAACAAGGCAATGAGTCAACTCCATCATGTTGATCACTGAGGTATTTACCACATAGTAAGACTGGCAATGTCTTCCAAAGGATGGCACACTATGTAATGATTCAAAGAAGCTCTCCACTTTTTTAGTTGCCTGAAAATCATGTATTTTATAGATACTGATGAGGATATCAGCTATTTCAAGAGCAGGAGGGAGCATCCAACTCTGGATAATCCAAAGATGCTGCTCTTGACTTGGGAGAGAATGATTGAGAGAGGCTGAGACATTCCAGAAACACACCAACTCTGAAATAAATGTGAAAATGTGTGGGTACTGGAGACATGAGGAAGTGAAAAGCAAGGACACCTTATATGGTTAGGCTGTGTCCCCACCCAAGTCTCATCTTGAATTGTAGCTCCCATAATTCCCTTGTGTTGTGGGAGGGACCCAGATGGAGACAATTGAATCATGGGTGCAGTTTCTTTCATACTGTTCTCATGATAGTGAATAAGTCTCACAAGATCTGATGGTTTATAAGGGGAAACTCCTTTCCCTTGACTCTCAATCTGTTTTTGCCCACTGGCATCCATGTAAGATGTGACTTGTTCCTCCTTGCCTTTTGCCATGATTGTGAGGCCTCCCCAGCTATGTGGAACTGTGAGTCTATTAAACCTCTTTTTCTTTACAGTCTTGGATATGTCTTTATCAGCAGCATAAAAACAGACTAATACACTAAATTGGTACCAGGAGTAGGATACCTAAAAAGATATCTGAAAATGTGGAAGCCAGTTTTGAACTGGGTAACAGACAGAGGTTGGAACAGTTTGGACGGCTCAGAAGAAGACAGGAAAGTGTGGGAAAGTTTGGAACTTCCTAGAGACTTGTTGAATGGCTATGCCCAAAATACTGACAGTGATATGGACAATAAAGTCCAGGCTGAGGTGGTCTCAGATGAAAATAAGGAACTTGTTGGGAACTGGAGCCAAGGTGACTCTTGTTATGTTTCAGGAAAGAGGCTGGTGGCATTTTGTCCCTGCCATAGAGATTTGTGGAACTTCAAACTCGAGAGATGACGTAGGGTATCTGGCAGAAGAAATTTCTAAGCAGCAAAGCATTCAAGATGTGACTTGGGTGCTGTTAAAGGATTCAGTTTTAAAAGGGAAACAGAGCATGAAAGTTTGGAAAATTTGCAGCCTGACAATGTGATAGAAAAGAAATCCAATTTTTGGAGGAGGATTCAAGCTGGCCGCAGAAATTTGCCTAAGTAACCTGGAGCCAAATGTTAATCTCCAAGACCATGGGAAAAATGTCTCCAGGGAATGTCAGAGGTCTTCATGGCAGCCCCTCCCATCACAGGCCCAGAAGCCTGGGAGGAAAAAATGGTTTCATGGGTTGGACCAGGGGACCCCATGCTATGTGCAGCCTAGGGACTTGGTGCCCTGCATTCCAACTGCTCCAGCTGTGGCTGAAGGGGTCAAAAGTAGAGCATGGACCATGGCTTCAGAGGGAGCAAGCCCCAAGACTGAGCAGCTTCCACATGGTGTTGAGCCTACAAGTGCCCAGAAGTCAAGAACTGAGGTTTGGAAACCTTTGCCTATATTTCAGAAGATATATGGAAATGCTTGGATGCCCAGGCAGAAGTTTGCTGCAAGTGTGGGGCCCTTATGGAGAACCTCTGCTAGGGAAGTGCAGAAGGGAAGTGTGGGATGGGAGCCCCCACACAGAGTCCCAACTGGGACACCATCTAGTGTAGCTGTGAGAAGAGGGCCACTCTCCTCCAGACCCCAGAATGTTAGATCCACTGGCAGCTTGCACCGTGCACCTGGAAAAGCCACAGACACTCAATGCCAGACCATGAAAGCAGCTGGGAGGCAGGCTGTACCCTGCAGAGCCATAGGGGCACAACTGCCCAAGACAATGGGAACACATCTCTTGCATCAGTGTGATCTGATGAGGTGAGACATGGAGTCAAAGGAGATCATTTTGGAGCTTTAAAATTTGACTGCCTTGCTGGATTTTGGACTTGCATGGGGCTGGTAGCCCCTTTGTTTTGGTCAATTTCTCCCATTTGGAATGGCTGTATCTACCCAATGCCTGTACCCCCCATTGTATCTAGGAAGTAACTAAGTTGCTTTTGATTTTACAGGTTCATAGGCAGAAGGGACTTGCTTTGTCTTGGATGAGACTTTAGAGTGTGGACTTTTGAGTTAATGCTGAAATGAGTTAAAACTTTGGGGGACTGTTGGGAAGACATGATTGGTTTTAAAATGTAAGGATATGAGATTTGGAGGGGCCAGGTGAAGAATGATATGGTTTGGCTGTGTCCCTTCCCAAATCTCATCTCAAATTGTAGCTCCCATAATTCCCTTGTGTTGCGGGACAGACCCAGTGGGAGATAACTGAATCATGGGGGCAGTTTCTTCCATACTGTTCTTGTGATAGTGAATAAGTCTCATAAGTTCTGATGGTTTTATGAGGGAAAACCTCTTTTGCTTGGCTCTCACTTTCTTTTTGCCTGCTGCCATCCATGTAAGATATGACTTGCTCCTCCTTGCCTTCCACTATGACTGTGAGGCCTCCCCAAACCATGTGGAACTGTGAGTCCATTAAACCTCTTTTTCTTCCCAGTCTTAGGTATGTCTTTATCAGCAGCAAGAAAACAGATTAATACAACACCATCATAGATCCCAACTATAACACTCCTACAAGAATCAATCTCGTAGTTCAGCTGTTTCATATTCATGGAATTATAGGAAGTTGATTACCTCATAACTCATAAAAACCAACATCCCCAAGTTCAGGGGAATCCATTGTCATGGACTTGCCAGAGCAGCACCATTCCTATCTATGCTTATTACCTAATATAACTGCCTTTCTGCCTTACCTCAACTACTGACTTCACCTTCTTCCTGTTTGGTCACACCCCAGATTAAGATTTTAATTACTACTTATAGACTGATGGCCCCTAAATCTACATCCCTGGCCCTTGAGCAGTTTTCTGATTTGTATCTCCTCATTCTACATCTTTATCAAGATGTTTCTAAGCCACTGTGAGCTCAGTTTACCCTACACTGAATTCTCTCTCCTCTCCTCTTATCCATGCTCACCATAAGGCAGATCTTTGCAAATGGTTGTATCAGCCATCTGAGCACAAAAGCACAAATCTTGGGAATCATTCTGGTTTCATACTTTCTTCACCCCATTTACCATACCCCATCAGCCACCAAGTCTTGTTTGTTCTGCCTTTTCAAAATCTCTCATCACTACTGTGTTCTCCCTCTGGCTTATTGCTGTCACCTTTATAGCTGGCATTCCCATCTTCGGGATCACCCTCTCTATTTCACATTCCATCCTTCTACAAGGAGGTATTCGTTTTTAAAATTCAGCTCAAGTACGCCCTTCTCCCTAAAGCTTTCCCTGGCTTGACCATTTCTTCCTTTCTACCACCTGTCACATTGAATAGTTACTGTGTTTACCTCATTGCCTTTCTTTCTAAATTATGAATGAGACAACAGAAATTCAGCCTTATTTATCTTTGTATCCCCAATGTTCAGAATATGACAGATAGTCAGACTCATTGAATTGAATATCTCCAACATAAATCCTGCTTCTCAGTGACTTCTGTGAACTCTGGACCTGCCCTTTATAACCACCTCAAATATCTCATTCTTCTTTTTTGTGACAGAGTCTTCTTCTGTCACCCAGGCTGGAATGCAGTGGTAGGATCTTGACTCACTGCAACCTCCTCCTACCAGGTTCAAACAATTTCCTCTGAATTTTTTCTTTTAATCTAGAAGTTTTGGCTTTAAGTCAAATGTGCCATAATGTGCTTAATCAGCACTGGTGAGCAGACCTCTAAAAGTGGAATAGAAAGAATAAGGAATTGAACCAGGAAGAGCTACAGTGTTAAGAATTACCAAGAGCCAGTTATTAGGACTCCAGAATCACAGGTCAAAGCCACACATTAGAATCAGAATATTGGCAGGAGGAATATTTAAAAGACCCTAGACAAAGAAGGAGAAGAAGAAGAAGAAAAAAAAACCTTAGCGTGTCTCGTAAAGCCAAGGTGACAAGTAGGGAGAAGAGCAGGTCCAGCACAGCAGAGCTTTTAGGCACAGGAATGAAGCCTTGGTCTACATGCCTGAGAGAGCCTGAAAACTCACCTGACTTGGAAGGAAGTGCACAGCCTGAGGCTGACATTGACAGATTTCAGAGGAGATCATCTCCTGAAAAGAATCCCCTCCTTCGCAATCTCACACATCATTGTTTCTACTTGTCCTCCTTACCTAACCATGCTGGTGCCTTTTAAAAGGCCCAGATGCATCTTATACTCTCTTCCAGTGCTGGATGTGTGACTAGTCACTAGGAGAGCTTCCCGGCTTTGTCCTCTTCTCTATGACTTTCCATAGGCCAGTTTTCTCTACAGGATTCAAAAAACGTCGTTGATTGCCCAAGATGATTACATCCTTAATCACAGAGCCCTGCTGTTGACACATTGTGTATGAGATCAGCAAACTTGCAAAGCAATGTTGTCCATAGTTTCCCATTTTCAACTTGACATATGGTGGATTTAAATCAAGGTATCTTGGAGCAGTAAGCCAGTTCCTTAACCTGCATTGCCACGTTAGTCACTGTTTCGTTATTTCTGTTTCCTCTTAATCCACTTATCCATACACACCTGCCCACCCATAGAAGCCTATGCAGAGATAATTTACAGATTTCAGCAGAAGTGCATGCATATGAATCAAAGGTTCAGGCAATGTATATCTTGTGAATAATGACAGAGTCTGCTAGAAACCACTACAAAACTGTTGGGCCCCAAAACATATTATTTCAAAAGAAGGTGACTCTCAGGGATTGTGAAGAAGCTGGACTTGATTAGGGCCATTCTACTGTCTCCTGCTTGTGCTGGTCCAATGGCCCTACTTGCTATATAAACGAATGCTGATCTTGGGTCCTGGGTCTCCAGTCCTGTCTTTGGGCCCTCCAGTCCTGTCTGCAGGTTGACCTCCCCAGTCTTTAGAAGATCTATCAAGTTTGCTAAAATTGGTCATCTTGAGTGTTCACAGATTAAAGCTCAGCATGGTGTTTCCTGGTGAACTTGGAAACTCTGCCCTATCTACCAAGGGATTAGCATTTTTAGCCCAATCATTATATTAATCATGACTCTTACCTTAAATTGTCAAAGCCCAGAGAGATGACGACCAACAGAGGATTATTTGTGAGTTATCACTGCGTTCTTCTCTAGAGGATCTATTTATACATTTGGGTTTCCTGGGTCATCACTGCATTGTCATCTACTAGATTAGAGCTGGCAAGAGCAGGTACACAATAAAAGTGTATTGCTTAAATTTGACCGAGCTTTTCCTAAATCCCATCAGTTTGCTTTCAGTGATTTTTTTTCTAACAAGAACACAGCAGTACTGAGCTCATAGTCATTTATTTATTCAACAGATATTCCACAGCCTCTTATTATGAGCACGTAGAGCACATCCTATGCAGGGTGAACAAAAGAAAAGTGGTTCCTGCTCTAAAAAAGCAAGCAGCACAATGGAGGCAGCAGAAACTGAATAAATAAAAAGAAGTAAATAATGATAAATATTTAGGGAAGCTCTGAAGGAGAGGAACAGGGACTTGTAAGACAATGAAAGGGGAAACTTTACATTGGCAATCAGAGGAGGCCTATCTAAGGAGGTGATGTTTAAGGCAAAATGTGAAGAATGACAATAAAGTGCATGGGAAGAGGATACCAGGGAGAGCAAAGAGCCTCTGTGAAGACCCAAGATGGTGTTATAGTTAGCTATTGCGGCATTACAAACCACTCCAGACCCAGTGGCATAAAACAGCAACCAATTTGTTGTGCTCATCAGTTTTGTGGTCAGGAATTGGGACAGAATGCAAGAGAAATGGCTTTTCTCTGTTTTACATTGTACAGAGCATCCGCTGAGAAGACAGACTTTTAACATCTGCATAACTTGGAAGGCAAGGGACTGAAATCATCTAGAGTTATTAGAACTTTGCTCATGTCTGGCTCTTGTGCTAGCATGACTTGAAGGCTAGGCTCAACTGGAGCCATCATCCTGAGTATCTATAAAAATGATCTCTTTCCTGGGCTGCCTCACAGCATGGTGCCTCAGTGTAGTTATATTTCTTACCAAGCAGCTCAGGGCTTCAAGAATAAACAACATATGATGCCTGGCCATTTACAACCACACCTCATAAGTGCTATGGGCTTAATTGTGCCCCCAAAATTCATATGTTGAAGTCCTAACCTCCAGGACCTCAAAATGTGACTATATTTGGAGACAGAGCCTTTAAAAAGGTAATTTAGGGTCAGGTGCAAAGGCTCAAACCTGTAATCCCAATTACTTGGGAGGCTGTGACTGGAGGATCACTTGAGGCCAGGAGTTGAAGGCTGCAGTGAGTGAGCTATGATTGCACCACTGCATTCCAGCCTAGATGACAGAGGAAAACTTTGTCTCTCTTTAAAGAAAAAAAAAGGGTGGGGCGGGGGAACTTAGGTTAAAAAGTCATATGTCATATGGGCAGGCCCTAGTCCAATATGACTAGCACTCTTGTAAGAGGAAACAATTATGACACAGACAATACAGACCAAAGGATGACCATACTGAGGACACGGCAAAAAGACGGCCATCTGCAAGCCAAGGAGAGAGGCCTCAGAAGAAACCAAACCTATGGACACGTTGATCTTGGACTTTTAACCTCTAGGACTGTGAGACAATAAATGTCTGTTGTTTAAGCCTCCCAGTCTGTGGTATTTGTTACAGCAGCCTGAGCAGACAAAAACATCCATGTAACATCACTTCAGAAGCATGCTATTGACCAAAGAAGACATAAACCCACACAGATTGAAAGAGGGGAATCATAAGCCCTCCAAGAGAGGAGTGTCAGAATATACAGGACCATGTTTGAAAGCTGCAGCATGTTAGAAGGAGCTTGGCAGCTTGAGAAACTAAAAGGCCAATGTAGCTCAGAAATGGTGTGCTTCCATGGAAAGTGTGCTGCTGTGGAAAGAAGTAATGTTAACAGGGTAGGCAGAGATTCATGATTTGAGAACATTTTGGCCATAGCAAAAAATTCAGATTGTGTTCTAAATGCAGCAGAAAGATTTTAGAAGGCTAAATAGGAAAGCAACATTTTGATTTCTATTTTTTAAAGGCACTGTATTAGTCCATTCTTACACTGCTATAAGGACATACCCAAGACTGGGTAATTTATAAAGGAAAGAGGTTTAATTGCCTCACAGTTTCATAAGGCTTGAGAGGCCTCAGGAAACTTACAATCAAGGCCAAAGGGGAAGCAAACACATCCTTCTTCACAAGGTGGCAGGAGAGAGAAGAATTAGAGCCCAGTAAAGGGGAAAGCCCCTTATAAAACCACTAGATCTCATGAGAAGTTTCTCACTATTATGAGAAAGGCATGAGGGAAACCATCCCCGTGACTCAATTACCTCCTACTGGGTCCCTCCTATGACATGTGGGGATTATGGGAACTACAATTCAAGATGAGATTTGGGTGGGGACACAGCCAAACCGTATCAGGCACTAAAGTTGTTGAGGAGAAGGAGACAGTGGGAAGCCGAGTGGATGCTTAGGAGGCTAACTGAGCAATTTCGGTGAACAAAGTTGTTGGCTAAAGGTAGTGGCAGTGAAAATAAAGTCATAGGTGGGCACCAAATAGGGCTTGAAGGTAAAACTGACAAGGCTTGATGAAGAATTGAATGTGAATATGGAGGGAACTGAAGGTATGAAGGATCATTACTGGGCTTCTGGCTTGAGAAACTCATGGTGTTATTTACTGGGGAGAGAAAAACTCGAGAAAATATTGAGACAGGAGGAGTAACATAGATCAAAAGAGTTTTTTTGGACAGGTAAGAACTTTTGAACTTTCCTCAAATGGAGTTTAGCAAATCTCCCCTCAAATACTAAACCAAAGGTAGAAAAGGTCCCTTTATTATTATCAACATTTTTCCATTAGGACAAGGAAAGTAGAAGTAAATTATCTGGAAGCATCAAAGACAAAAGAAACTTACCTCCAAGTCTTCTAAGCCCTCTACTTTCTCCCCTCATTTAAAGGTATAGACTTAGTATGCAAGCATGTACTGAAAACTGTGCTTCTAATGAAAAAAAGAAAAGATAGACCTGTTTGACTACCTATCTCATTTTATAAAAGAAATGTCACTTCTTTTAAGGAACAAGTAAATCCAATTTGTCCAAGAAAATACTTGGGGAGATATTAGAACTATTTTTACTTCTAGGAAAGAATAGAACTATAAGCAGAATTCAATATCAATCTAATTTTTTAAAAAACGAGATACATTTGATTTCTAAGACAATAGGAATAACTTATTCTCTAATGAAATAATTGGCAAAACCTCAGGAGAATTCTGAATAGCTTGGGAGAATGGAACCATACATTGTAATCTATGACTTTCCCCAGAAAATCTTGTTTAATAAGTGGGCTAATATGTATGAAAAGAAATAGAAGCAAAATCCTAATCTATTTGACCCTAGAAAATTGATTAGATTCCAAAGAGACCTTATTAAGGTTTAAGGCCGTAGTGTACCAGGAAGTAGTGTAAGCCCTTAGCAAAAGTTTGACTGTGTTTGCATGATTCCCGACGTTTAGACTAGACGATGAAAACAGAAGTCATGAAAATACTTTGTAAGGGCACATCTGGATGTTTTACTGATGTGTGCCATTTTAATCTATAATTTTTGCTTTATTTATTATGCATAGCTTGCTGTCTATATAATGTCAAACATTTTTATCAGAGAATAAATGCATCTACATTGATGTTCTGGCAGGATTTTCATATAGGAATTTAAAAAACTACAGGACACATTTGTAAGCATTATTTATGCCTTAAGGAAGAATGTGTTTCAGGTAAAAAGCCTTCTGTTTGAATGCCAGTACAGTAAGCACCCTCTTATTAAGAAAATAATAGCTAACATTTATTGAGATCTTTCTATATGACAAGTCCTATGCCAAATCATTTAAAAGCCATTCTTCTTAATCCAAATAGTCTTTATCAGATACATGTTATTGTTATACATGGAAGACAGAAAACTCAGTTTTAGAAATTATATTAGTCTTCTAGGGCTGCCATAAGAAAAGCCACACATTAAGTGGCTTAAACAAACAAAAATGTATTTTCTTAGAGTTCTGGATGCTGAAAGTCCAGAATCAGAGTCCTAGTAGGGTTGATTTCTGGTGAAGCCTCTTTCTTTGGCTCACAAGTGGCCATCTTCTCTCTGTGTCTTCATATGATCCTCTGCATGCTCAAAGAGAGAGACAGAGAGAAGAGAGACAAAGAGAGAGAGAGAGAGAGAGCGCACTCTGGTGTCTTCTCCTCTTAAGACCTCATTTAACCTCTTAATTATTTCCTTAAGGGCGCTATCTTCAAACACAGTCACGCTGAAGGCAAGGGCTTCAATATATGAATTTGGAGGGAATACAGTGTAGTCCATAGCAGAGACATTATGAAACTTACCCAAGGTCACATACCTAGGAAATACGGGAGCCAGGATTGGAACCCTGGCAGCCTGACACTAGAACCTCAAGCCTCCAACTACTTTATATTTTCATTCATGGAGTAATGTCTGCCTTTGTCTTCTGAAAGATTGGCAAGGTACACACACTCATGAAAATAAGATTAATAAAGTGGGCACATATTTATTTTGTTCAAATAATATGAAAACATGTCTCATTAAGCTGGATTTTATTAAAATTAAAAATGCTTTGTAAAACACAGTGTCAAGAAAAGGAGAACACAAGCCACAGACTGGGAGAAAATGTTAGCAAAAGAACCCCCTCCCCCCCCACCCCCTGCACCGATAAAGGACCATTATCCAGAATATACAAAGAATTTATAAAATCCAACAATAGGAAAACAAACAACCAGATTTTAATGTGAGCCAAAGACCTTAACAGACACCTCACCAAAGAAGATATGCAGATGGTAAATAAGTATATGAAAAGATGCTCCACATTATATGTCATTAGGAAATTGCAAAAAAAAAAAAAAAAAAAAAAAAAAACAGTGAGATACCACTACACACCTATTAGAATGGCCATAATCCAAAATGCTGACACTAAATCCTGGCAAGGATGTTAAACAATAGGAATTTTCATTCGTTGCTGGAGGAATGCAAAATGGTTTAGCCACTTTGAAGACAGTCTGGCAACCATGCTCCTTGATATTTATCCAGATAAGTTGAAAACTTATGTGCACACAAAAACCTGAGAATGGATTCAGCTTTATCCATAATTGCCCAAACTCAGAAGCAATCAAGATGTCCTTTGGTGGGTGAGTGGGTAAACTGTGGTACATCCAGATAATGGAATATTATTCAGTACTTTAAAAAAATGAACCATCAAGTTATGAAAAGACTTGGAAGAACCTTAAATGCATATCACTAAGTGAAAGAGCCAATCTGAAAAGGCTACATTCTACTATATGATTCCAACTATATGGCGTCTAGAAAATGCATGTGAAAAGATCAGTGGCTCCCTGCTCAGGGAGGGAGGGATGAATAGAGAGAGGACAGAGGATTTTTAAGGCAGTCAAACTATTCTGTATGATACTATAATGGTGGATACATGTTACCATATGTTTGTCCAAACCCATAGAATGTACAATACCAGAAGTAAACCATAATGTTTACTCTAATAAATGCTGTGAACTTCAGGTGATAATGATGTGTCAATGTAGGGTCAACTCCTGTAACAAATGTACCACTGAGGTGCAGGATGCTGACAATGGGGGAGGCTGTGCATGTGTGGGAGAAACCTCTGTGCTTGCTGCTCAATTTTGCTGTAAACTCAAAACTGCTCTATAAAATAAAGACTATTTAAAAAAAACACACACGCATCTCATTGACTCAACTGATAAAATTTGGCCTTTGGTGCTATGTTAGAGGGTGTGTGTGTGTGTGTGTTTCTTTTTTTAATTTTTCCAAAAAGTTGCAAATTAAGCAATTTAGTTCACTATAGATTGAATATTTTTAATTTCTAGAAATCCTAAGGAAAGTATAGTAACACAATTTCTGCATCTTGGTTAACAACCTAAGAGGAAATAAATCAACATTATATTAATTAAACTCTAAGTTGGCAGGCCGACCCTGTGGGTCACGCCTGTAATCCCAGCACTCTGGGAGGCAGATCACTTCAGGTCAGGAGTTCAAGACCAGCCTGGCCAACGTGGTGATATCCCATCTCTACTAAAAATATGAAAAAATTAGCTGGGCATGGTGGCAGGCGCCTGTAATCCCAGCTACTCAGGAGGCCGAGGCAGGCTAATTGCTTGAAACTAGGAGGTGGAGGTTGCAGTGAGCTGAGACTGTGCCACTGCACTCCAGTCTGGGCAACAAAGCAGGACTCCATCTCAAAAACAAAACAAAACAAAAAGCCTCTAAGTTGGCCACACTGTTGGAGGTGTTATGAATGCTGAAGAGAAAAAGTCAGTATGCAAAAACCTAGAATATCCCGATATAGTCAAGGAATTGCAGCACAGAGACAAATTCTTACATCCTGAAACAAGAATATAAATGGAGATAATGTGAATGACATTACTGGAACAATGATAATACTTCTTAGAACCTGTGCATTTGAAAATTCTTTACGCACAGTAAATGGATTTTTTATGCAGGGGAAAATAAGCACAGGGAGACTGTCAGAGAAAGCCACTGATCATTGAAGCTGGAAAACATAATTCATCGTCAGAAGATGATTTTGAAATACAAAGAACAATTATTTACATAGTTTGGTGAGATGAACATGGGATAAACTTTAGAATAAGAATCAGTGCATCTACAATGCCAAATATTATGTAACATAAGTGTACAACATCTTTTTGTCCCAACCTTGAATTAAAACTGTGCATGTGTGGGAGAAACCTCTGTGCTTGCTGCTCAATTTTGCTGTAAACTCAAAACTGCTCTGTAAAATAAAGACTATTTAAAAAAAACACACACATTTCCTTGACTCAACTGATAAAATTTGGCCTTTGGTGCTCTGTTAGAGGGTGTGTGTGTGTGTGTGTATGTGTGTGCGTGTTTTTGTTTTCTTCAGAAAACAGTTTAGTTCATGAAACCATGATTTTAGCTTCTGTTAATGAATGACTTGCCTTTAAGCCAAAAATTATTTATCAAATCCAGCACTCATGTGAGAAATCCTAATTTTATGGATTCATCTCCTTTCTCAATCCTTCCCCAAGAAGCTCACATCTATTACAGATTGGGATAGATCTGAGTAAAATGCAATGTAAGGGAAGATCCGGGTTCAGAGGGTAGATAAATGTATGAGTTTGTCTTATCTATTTTGGAATGCAAGCTCAGTGTCCATTTAACATAAAGCATCAGCTGAAAAAGTTAAACATCAACCACTTTGTAAATATTTCTAATGAATTACTTCAGTAACTGCACATTTTAAAACTCACAGAGGATTAAAGTAGTAGGATAAAGTATTCCAATAACTAACTGTCCTCCTAACTCTTCTATGAAGTAAACAATTTTTGTTTATATTTGAGACTACATTTAAAAGCAAATATAGATTTGTTTTAATCGTGCTATGTTTTGGTTCATCTTTCTCACTGTTCCCATTTGTTAATGCAGAACATACTGAGTTGTCCATAATTGTGGAGCACCAGAATAAGGGAGAGCTCAGTAGCAATCACAGCACACAGCAAATGTCGCCATTGGCATAGCCTCTTCCACTCACAGACTGTAATGGTATTAATTGTGTATGAGTGCCAAGTTTCAAAGAGAGCATGGAGCATAAAGCATGTTGCAGAATAGGCACTCTGTTGCTGTTTGTTTAATTAACTAATTGATTAATAACATTTATCTTCTTGAGCTACTAACAGACACATTTGGACAAGAAAACACACACATATACACACAATTATGAGGAGTAGAGTTTCATTGTTTCGCCACATCTCCTTTGCACTGAAGCAGTCATATATTAGGAGCTACTCAGTGTCGTCAACACCCTGTGAGGCTATTCTTTTCTTAAAGGAAGAAATAATAAATAGTTCCAGGGGAAAAATGGTTAGGATGAAAAGAACAGACATCCAGCAGTGAACAATGACCTGCTGAGCTCTGCCCCACAAAGGGATTAGGCTATTTGCATTGTTTGTCAGCACACTGGCATGCACAGACACACACACGCAATCAACTCATTCGACAGCAGTGGTTTGGTGATCAGACCTGAGTTCATTACTTCCCGTAGCCTCGTCACATCCTGCAGTCTCTGAAGACATGATACTGATTGGCAGAAAACAGAGTCATGCTAAATGGATGCAACATTCCCTAAAGTTGATAGAATGTTCTGCCTACAACTGTTCCTGATAAAAGTATGGAGAAACCATGACATGCCTTTGCAGGGACATGGATGGAGCTGGAACTAACACAGGAACAGAAAACCAAATACCACATGCTTTCATTTGTAAGTGGGAACTAAATGATGAGAACACATGGACACGTAGAGGGAAACAACACACACCGAGGCCTTTCAGAGAGTGGAGGGTGGGAGGAGGAAGCGGATCGGGAAAAATAACTAATGGATACTAGGCTTAATACCTGGGTGGTAAAACAATCTGTACAATAAATCCCCATGACACAAGTCTATCTATGTAACAAACCTGCACATGTACCTCTGAACTTAAAATAAAAGTTAAAAACAAAAACAAAAAAAAGAAATTATGACCTGAATGGTTTAGGAGCAATGGTGAAATAACCCGGGGGAAGTAAGTGTAAAATACCAGTCAGCAATGGAGAATGTGCTTGAAGGAAGGCTACGGGAGGCCAAAAAGCCTGGAATCCGTGGCAGCTCAGCTGCACCCTGCTTTCATGATGTAACAGCTGTGAGGTGTGGGCGAGTGGCCCAGCTTCTCTCCAGCACCACCTCTGAGAAGCGGAAATAATGATACTCCACCCACAATGGTACTGTGACAATTCCATTGAGTACCAGGGTCCTGACAGGAGGCGGGGCCCACCACACGGCAGTTTCCCTTTATGAAGTAAAGCTAGGGGGCCTGTGAGATGCCCACCCTAGAAAAGACTAGGGCCAGCGTTCCACATGGAGCTAGAGCTTGGGAAAGCAGGGCATTAGGAAGAACCAAGGCTGCTCCGCTCACAGTTGTCTTAACATAAAAACTTCACTCAGAGAAGAGCGGCCTCGTGGCATAATCATTGAGAACTAGATTTCAGGGATAGGTTTGAGCCAAATGGGCTGATTTTTTCCCCTCAAATGCCAAATATTCTGCTAAATACACTCAACCATGATTTTTCATTCATTTTCCAGTATGTATAATCTTCAATGAATTTTTTCAAAATGTCTCCCTCCTGGAACTAAATCCTCTGCCACTGCTGTTTGCTTTTCAAGGCTTCATTAAAGTTCCTTGGATGAGGGCTTTGAGCTTTGAGAAATGCACCCATTTTGTTTGTCTGCTCGCTTGCTTGCTTGTCTGTTTGTGTTGCTTAGCTTTGCTTTAATGTGAAACCCTACAATAAATCTCCTCAGTCTTGTTGTGGGAAAGAAAATATCTTGTCTCAAGCAGTTTTTGCCTTTGCTTGCCCTGGCGATAGATATAAAATAATGTGGTACTTAAACCTTTCTGTTTTTGTTCACCCAGAAAACAAGTAGACAAGGACACAGCAGGCAATAGGCAATGGCTGAAAAATCACCCAGCGCCACTCTTGACCAGATTCTGCATATGCTGAGCACTTGCAGAGGCCTGAGCTACAGAGGCCAAAGAACCTCAAAGGAAGGTGGAAAGAACTGACGTTTTTGAGTAATTGTAGGCACTTTATTTACTTTGTTTTATTCTTACAAGACCAGCCAAAATCTCTTGAGCAAAGATTACACCTTGGCAATCCATCGGCACATGCTATCAGCACTACCTTCTAAACATTATCTAGGATATAACCACCGCACAGCTCTTCCACCTACTAGCCTAGACTGGGCCTTCTTCGTTGTTCAACTGGAATCATTGCAGGAATTCCTTAACTATTGGAAGATCTCTCCTCCCACTGCCCCCTACGGTCTGCACTCAACACTGCAGTCCTAGGGATCTTCAAGCCAGTTAGATGGTACCTCTGTTCTGCCCAGGACAGCTTCCTGTTCCTGTGGTCAGTTAGAGGAGATCCTGGCCTGGACGTTTGCCAGTGCTTACTGGGTGAGTCTTCATGCTGCGCTGCCCAGGCTCCACTCCAACCACACATATTTCCTTGATTTTCCTTCCCCCAATCCGAGCTTTCTTCTGCCTTAGGGCATTTGCATTTGCTGTTTTCTGGGCATTGAATTCTCTTTTTCCAAAATGTGTTCAAAGCTTATTTTCTCACTTTCTGCAAGTGTGTGTTTAAATATGACCTTCTCATGGATTCCTTTCTTGACCACCTTAAATAAAAAGCAGTTCTCAGTTACTTTCTATCCTCTTGCTCACTTTGCTCTTTACCACCAGTAGCATTCTTTAATATGTATTTGTTTATTGTTGTCCTGTCTACTTCTACTAGTGAATTTCATGAGAGAGACACTAACAGATGAGACAGACTTTCTGAGAGAAATTAATTTACCTGCTTATAGCCTAAGTAGAGCAGTTAGCATTCAACCCCCAGTCTGACTGTCTGTAGCCTGTGCTCTTTCTACTGAATCAAGCAACTGACTTTGAAGCAAAAATAGCCATGCTCCATCCATTGCTATTGTAGGTCTGCAAATTCAATAAAGACAGAATACTCAAAGCACACTACACTTTCATATCTACCTGCTGCATCTAAATCCTGCAAACTTACAGGCATTATCCCACTTGCTAACAAGGTTACTCAGCCTAGGAAGTCTAAAGCTTTATCAGTTTTAGGTTTGCCAAGAGAGAGAAGAAAGGTAAGAAAGTGAGGCTGAGCCTAGCAAGGGCGATTCTTTAACTCCCACAGTTTGTGTCTCCTCTGTAGCTATTAAAGATATTCTATTTCTAAATTAGTTTTTTTCCCTACATACATCATATCTCTTCCATTGTGACTTAAAAAATAAAATAAAATGATCCTCCTGCCTATAGTTTTACCACACAGCCCTACCTCCAAATTCCTCCAGTACATCCTCCATATTATTGTCAGGAGGGTCTTTATAAAACATGAATCTTATTTTGCTCCATTAAAAAAAAAACTTCTATAATATAAAATCATGATTTCATGACCCAGCATATAGACTCTTTCTAATTGAATTCCTGTGTTCCTCTCAGCCTTCTGGCCGGCTCAGCTTTCCCAGGCTCGCTCTTTCTCCAGGTTGGAGCTCAGTGGTGCAATCTCGGCTCACTGCAACTTCAGCCTCCCAGGTTCAAGCGATTCTCCTGCCTCAGCTTCCTAAGTAACTAGGATTACAGGCACTTGCCACCACATCCAGCTAATTTTTGCATTTTTAGTAGAGATTGGGTTTTGCCATTTTGGTCAGGATGGTCTCGAACTCCTGACCTCATGACCCACTCACCTCGGCCTCCCAAAGTGCTGAGATTACAGGCCTGAGCCACCACACTAAGCCCCTCTGGCAACTTTTAATTTCACAATCCAAAAGTATTTAATAATGCCCTGAATGCGTCCTTCAGTTTCACATTTACACACTTTCTTCTACTTCGGGCACTCTTAAATACTACCTTCTCTGCCCTATTTCCATCTGTTTTGCATTTTGGATTATCATTAATATCTAGCATCTCCTGAGAGACTCCAATGTGTCAGCTTTGTCCAAGGAGCTTTGTATCTGGTTTAATGTTCACAACAGCTCTACTCAGAAGCATTTATCTATGTTTTACAGATAAAGGAACTGAAGCTCAGAGACCCCAAGATCTTATAACTAGAAAATGGGAGAACAGGGATCTGAACCGTATTTTCTTGCCACAGCGCCAGTGCGTGTGGAGCCAGCGCCCTGTGCTGCAGTGGCTCCTCTGCACCTAGGATTACAGTTCCCCCAAAGAGCTGCACGCTCCTCACTGTCAGAGCCTTTTCTCTCTCTTTGTAGCTGCAATGCCTCAGTGACCTGGTCATCCATTTTGCAGTTACATAAATAGATTTAATTTGTGACTGTCAATTACGTCTTCACACCAACAGTCCTGGGGCAGTCAGCCCTCACTCTTGACTACGTGGCCTTGCCTCTCACCACCCCTTCAGAGCAGCCGAAGAAATGCCTGCTCTTCACCTAAGTTTGTTTGTTCAGTTTATAATGACCCTGGTCAGTGAACACTGCTGTCTAAATGCTCATGTTTCGTTATGGCCTGTGAGAAAGTTTACAAGCATACTTGTCTTCTGTTACTGAGGATTGTATGTAAGAAGACAAGACTCTCTCCCAGTCATTGCTTTTGTTCTTCATACCATCAGTACGAGACCTACTTTGCATTGTCCTTCCAGTGGTGGTGATTGACCTCTGCTGATCTAACCATATAGCCTCTGTTTTTTTTTTGAATTTTTTTTTTTACCTTAAAACTGCATGTTTCATCTAATCCCAGAACATTTCAGTAGATTTGTTTTTTATACAGGATTGAATGATTTGAAACTTCATATGGAAAAATAAATGCAAGAATTCCCAAGAATGTATGAGGGAAAAAGAATAATGAGGTGGTACATGTAGTACCATATATTGAAATTTGCTTTAAAGTTAAAGTAATAATTTTTTTATAAAAAGCTATTTGCACAAGAAAAAGCAAATAGAGCAGTGGGATAGAATCAAACCAAGAAACATATATAAGTACATGTGGGATGTTACAATATGAAAATGAGAGTGTTTCCATTCCATGGGAAATAGTTTAATAAATAATACTGGCATTATTTGACTATGAAAAAATAAATACTAATTTTAATAATATATTTAAACATTCAAAGTTCTGTGGTTTTTGAGGGGATGGGATCTTGCCGTGTTACCCAGACTCCAGACTGATCTCGAACTCCTGGGCTCGAGCGATCTTCCCACCTCAGTCTCCCAAAGTGCTGGGATTACAGGCATGAGCCATAGCTCCCAGCCCATTTAAAGTTTTAATTGAAGAAAGTAACACTATACATTCATATACTTGCTTTTTTTACTTTTTAAGAAAATTACCTTTGTAATTAAAAAGTATGAAAGTTATTTAAAAGTAATATTTACATATCATGTATTATATTTACTTATTACAAACAGTGAAACAATTCAGAAGCTTAAAAAGTAAATTCCAAAAGACTCCTTTCTTCCCCTGTGCCCTCAATCTATAGCTTCACCTTTCTGATATTTTTAAATGCATTTAGTTATATACATGCACACAGGCATATAAAGAATTTTCTTACCTTAATAGGGATGATACTCTATTTTGCAAATTCTTTTTTTTTTACATTAAGTATATATAATTGTGGATAAATTTCCACAAAAATATATATAAACATATCTCATTCTTTCCAAAGACCACACAGTATTCCATTATATAGCTCTACTTTGAGTTATTTAAGTAATATTTTATTAATAAAGGAGCTTGTTAATCAAAAATGAAAAGTTAAGCTGTCTTTCTTACTGTATCTTTGATTCTCTCCCCAGGAATAAACATAAAAAAGTATTTTTGTGTTGTAGTTTTTCTAGGGTTATCATTACAATTTAAATTACATTTTCCTCTTGCTCCCCCACCCCCCAACTTTAGAGAGTAGCTATTGACTTCTAGATATAGAAACTTTACACTCTAGTAAGACTTCATCTCCTGTCTCTTCTACTTCCGTTTATCTGCTGTTCTGGCACTATGATTATGTATTCCACGTGTAGTCTATAGGTTAATTCAAAGCTTTTGAACCAACTTTAAAAGGCATTAACGGGATTATGCTCTTATAAATATTTACTACAGAACCAAGTTATGCTATTGGATTTATAGAGAATTAAGTATATCGTTAAGACACTTAACTTTAGCCACTCATAGGATAATGCCCCAGGCATCAAGGTCCAGTGGCTTCTCTTTTTATTTCCTCTTAGTTTTCTCCCTTTTCAAGTCATATTCAGCTGCTACCTTTCTAACTCATATATTCTTTTGTTATATATTTCTTTTTCATTTGTTCTGCTGGAGAGCATTTTTGAGTAATGTTTTTGGAGAGCTTGTGAGGGCAACAAGCTTTCTGAAACTTGTATGATTGAAAACATTACATAAAACAGTAGTTTCAATATGGAATTCTAAACTCGTAGTCATTATCCCAGAGAGGGTTTCGTTTGTTTGTTTGTTTTTTGACAATCTTTGCTTCTTTGAGTTTTAGTGTCCACTGTTGCTGAAGGGAAATCTGTTGTTAATTCTCCTTCCTTTGTAGGTGACCTCATTGTTTTCTCTCTCATTAGAAATTTTTTAAATTCTCTTTTCACTAATTTCAACAGAATGTAAAGTTTAAGTATGTGTCTTTTACCCATCAAACTCACTTAGCCTTGGTGAGGACTTCAATATGAATGATCTAATTTTTCTTAAACCTAGGATATTTTTATTTCATTATTTATTATTATTATTCTCTCCTCCATCCTCTTTCCTATCTGTTCTCATCTCTTAGAACTTTTTTTAGTCAACTATTTAACTTCCTGAACCCATTCTTCATGTTTTCACTTTCTCTTTTATTTCTTATGGCATTTTTGGTTTTGGTTTTTGGAAATTTCTTTGCTTGAGCTTCTAGATCAATAACTTGATTTTTGACTCTATCATAATGTTTGAAAGGTCTAATGAGTTTGATTTCAGCAATCATATTTTAATTTCCAAAAATCTCTTTCTTGGCATGTTTTGCAGGTACAGTTGTCTTCCTAATCTTTCTAAGGAAAATATTTAGAATTTTTAGAGTTATTTTTGATCCATTTGATTCCTCACATTTCTGTTGATAATATTTAGAATTTTTAGGGTTATTTGGGATCCATTTGATTCCTCAGATTTCTTCTGATCTTTTGTTCATATTTCTGAAGCATACAGGTTGCTGCTGTGGTCTGGATGTTTCTTTCTCCCCAAAATTCATACGTCGAAATTCTAACTCCCAAGGTGATGGCATTAGGAGGAAGAGGCTTTGGGAGTTGATAAGAACCATCACAAAAGGGTTTAGTGACCTTTTTCCAAGAGAGGCCCTTTTCCCTTTCCACCATGTGAGGATAGAGCAAGAAGGCACCATTAGTGAACCAGAAAACAGGCACTTACTAGATACCAAATCGGCTGGCACTTTGATCATGGATTTTCCAGATTCCAGAACTGTGAGATGTTTCTGTTGTTTATAAGTTACCCAGTTTACGGTATTTTGTTATAGCCAGAACGGACTAAGACAGTTGCTTAGTTGAGATGCCATATCGTCAATACTGTTAAACATTCTCCAGGTGATTCTCATGTGGGATAAAGCCCTAGGAATGTTGCTACAGGGTCATAGGGTAGGTGTATGATTATATACATTCTTCTTCACCTTGTCTTTGGTTGTTTAATAACATATCCTGCATATTTCTCCTTATCAGTATATAAAAAGCTCCTTCGTTCTTTTTTACAGCTTCATAGCACTCCATTGTGTGATGGATCATTGTTATTTCACTATTTCTCTGTTGATTTGAAGCACGTGAGTTCCAAATATCACACCAAGGAATTCTTTCTTTTAATTCTGTAGTGAATAATCTTATCCATCTGTCATTTCAAACATGTGCAGCTATACCTGCAAGACAAATTTTTTTTTTTTTTTTGAGATGGAGTCTCGCTCTGTTGCCCAGGCTGGAGTGCAGTGGCGCAATCTCTGCTCACTGCAAGCTCCGCCCCTGGGGTTCACGCCATTCTCCTGCCTCAGCCTCTCCGAGTAGCTGGGACTACAGGTGCCCGCCACCACACCCGGCTAATTTTTTGTATTTTTTAGTAGAGACGGGGTTTCACCGTGGTCTCGATCTCCTGACCTCGTGATCCGCCTGCCTTGGCCTCCCAAAGTGCTGGGATTACAACCGTGAGCCACCGCGCCCGGCAAGACAAATTCTTCAGAGAGGAATTGCTGGCTCAAAAGTTAAGTGTGTTATTAATTTTGGTAAATACCAACCAATTGCCCTTCAATTTTAAACACAAGGAAGCAGGCCCAGAAAGACAAGGTGATTTGATCATACTTCCTTAACAAGTTTATTCCAAGGTGGGAACTAGAACCATCACCTCAAAACCTTAAACCCAGTATTTTTTCCACTGGATCATGCCGCTTTTCACTGTGCTTTATGAGCAGAAACAATAGCTAGGTCAGTCCATTTGGTGGAACCAGTCATAAGGGGCTATTCAGGATAACATGGATAGGTATCTAGAAAAGGACTGAATACTTGTTGTCTTAGTCATCTCAGGCTGCTGTAACAACAACACCACAAACTGGGTGGCTTAAACAACAGATGTTTATTGCTCACAGTTCTGGAAACAACAGATGTTTATTGCTCATATTTCTGGAGATTGGAAAGTTCGAGATCGAGGTGCCAGCAGATTCAGTGTCTGGGGAGAGTATTCTTCCTGCTTTGCAGATGGCCGTGTTCTCAATGAATCCTCACATTGCAGAGAGAGAGAGCTCTAGTCTTCCTCTTTTTATAAGAGCACTAGTTTCACCCTTGGGACTCCACCTTCATGCTCTCATCTAAACCTAGTTTCCTCCCCGAGGCCCCATCTCCTACTACCATCCATTTTAGGGGGATATAAACATGCAGACCATAGCATCATGGTTTCAAGAAATAATAAAAAGATATATCCATATAAAGATAATGCAACATAATGTTGCTACTTTAAAAAATGGAGTTAGGTATGCTATGAAGTATAAGGAAATTTTGGAGAGAGAAATCAGAATAAGAAAAACTACAACCAGAAATACCAGAGATAACAGCAGTTTTTCTCAACTTCCAAAGAAGCTTCCAAAGAAACTCCAAGCACAAAGTCAACAAGGCCAAAGACAAAAGTAAATCATCAGGCAATTGCCAAGATATGTAAGAATTAACTTTAGAATAGCTGGTCCAGCTATTTCCCTAGCCCTCACCCCACCCCAGGACACAGAGGCTACTATATAGCTGGCATGGAGAATTCCTGCCGTTGGTATAAAATTCAAGACCTGTTCTCTGTTGAAGAGGTGGCTGATGAGACTAGGAAGGGATTCTAGTCAACGTCCTGGACCTGGGAGGGAAAAGGAATGGAGATTTAGGTGACTCTAGACCTCTAGAGGGAAAATATAAAGGAAACAGCTTTGTCCAGAAGTAGAAACAGGAAAGCCCTCTATTGCCAGAATAAGGATCTCCTTCTTTGGCTATTGTAAGGATTCCTAGCCTCCTGTCTGCTTCTAGTCAGTGTGCCCTCCTGGAAAACCCACCTGTCCACATGCGTGACCAGTGACACAGAGGTGTTCTCCCCTCCAATTCAGAGGAGAAAGCACTTGGTAAACAAACCCTGGTTTATTTACCCTGGTAAGCAGGGTTATGTTCACTTTGTTATAATTCACCCTGCTATTACGATGTTTGTTATATTCAATACATTTATTTTAAAATCTGATGTATGAACACACATTATAACAAATTAAATCCAGAGGAAGGGCTCAAAAAATTCCCCCCAAATAATTGTAAGTTGCAGCCAAGGTTGAGAAACTCTACTCTAAATAACTGAACTAAATAGTTGTATGTATCCAGTATAAAATAATCTCTGCTTTTTAAATATTGAGTTGATAGTGAAAAATCAAACTCTAAACTCACTTAATAGATAATAAATGTAGTGCCAAGAGAGCTATTAGCTTATAGTCAATTATAGTAAATATCCAGGGATTCAAGTAAAAAACAAAGTGACTGCAGTGAATCTACAATGAAATAGAATTCTTTTCGGCATGCTCGGATGAGAGTACCTAGGGTTGATAGAACACCAATGCATCCATCACTCATGATTAACCCATATTTTGCTTTAAATTTCACTTCAAAGTCTTACTTTTCCACTTTCCCATTGATGTTCAGGAAATTTACGATAATGTGTCTACTCATGAAATTATTTTAGTTCATTCTTGCTGAATTATCATCTATACATTAATGTCATTCATCAGTTCTGGAAAATACATATGCACATATTATGCCATTATATGTTATATTATTTGACATGAATTCAAGTTGTTTAGGTACATAGTCTAATTTCTTTCAGGCACTGGACTTTTTGTTCTTGTGTTCTTTTGCGTGAATCCATTGAAACAAATTAGATAATTTGCTATAAGGACATAGTGGAACAAAGTAATTCAATGAAATTAACACCATTATCCCAGAAGGTGGACTTGGATCTTCAGTACCTTTTTTCTTGGATTTTTTTTTTGTCAGACCAGTAATAGAAATGTGTGTTATTTCCAATTTGTAGGGAAGCGAACACAGCCTGCCTGCTTCCTGTCTCTGTGTTAGATAGAGGAGTCCAGCAGTCACTCGTTGAATACAACCTTCAGAAAGACTTTAAGTTTCTTCCTAAGGTGTGGAAATTGGAAGTCCTCTAATTAATGAGAAAAGTTACCCCATTTCTAGTAATTCAAAGATATTCAGGATATGAAATTTAGCTTAAAAAGATATATCCATTATTAAGTGGGATATAGGACAGGAGCTTAATATTTGTGGAATTAATGAAAATACGAATAAATATTTTTTAAATAGAGAGCCAATAATACAAAAATATACCTACTTGTAGGGATCTTATGCTGAGATTTTATTTGCTCTTTTGCTTAGTATGCCCTCTGCCCCTATGTACACACGTACCTACAGCAAGAGAGAAGCAGAGATAGAAAATAAATTTAATTTATTCTAGTATGAATTTTGAGAACTGAAATAACCAATAATAACCATACAAATGGGTGATTTATTGTATTAGGACATATATTTAAGCTGCTACACTTTTAAGACAATAAGAAAAAAGAAAGAAGCTCTTCTTGCTGATTTTTTCTGTTTTGTTTTATTGGTTGTGAATTTTTTTTTTTTTTTTTTTTGCTTTTTGGTTTGTTTCTTTGTTTACATAACTTGTGAATGGTGCACTGAATAGGAATGTGCCAATAGGAACTAATACTTATCTAGCAAGCAGATAAAAATCAGTATCTAGAGGATTGTTCAGTAATTTATTCTGAAAATAGAAAGGTTTGATAAGAAACACATTGGATTCCCCTGATGAGTACATTGTGACTTGTGAAACAAAAGGCTGGAAAAGCTCCCCTCTGTCCCTGCTGTCCCGTCTCAGTTCTATTGCCTGGTCCCATGGCCTCATCACAGAACACACATCATGATGCAGTCTCTGGAGATCCTGAGCAAACAGAGATTTTGCACACCAATTTGCAATTAAAACACACACACACACACACACACACAACGTTTTCTACAGTTGACTTTAAGTGCTGTTAAAGCCAGCTTTAGAAAGGGTTTTACATATATCATGTTTTCCTTTTTCTATAATCATTTTATTTCCCTCACTGAAATCAGGAGATGAATCCTGAGCACACTGAATAACCCAACACCACGCAGCAAAGCTCTGAGTGAAGTACACTGGGCTTTTATCTTGTCTCCCTTCCTTTGGAAGCTTCTAAAGATGGCTGGGGTAACAAATAATCTGTCACTCTCAATGTACAAAGGTCCCTCTTCAGACCGTTTGGGTCAACAACAAATCCTCCTAGAAAATTCAGCATGCTGTCCTGTGACTGCTGAGGCTCAGTGCTTGAATCAAGGGAGGTCAGACCCAAATCCAAAGGGCAACTGGCAAGAGTCCAGTCGCAGATCCATGTCAGAAGAACCACCGGCAGTGGGGAAGCAGATCCTGAATGGCCTTTCAATCCAGGCTTCTCCCAGAAGGAGGCTCCTTGGGACTTAGCAAGGACTGTTTCTCTATAGTCAATTACTGAAGACCTGGAAGCTTTGGATAATTAATTTAGTTTATTTCTTCATTCAGAAGATTTCCTTGAATAATCAACACTTAAAAATCATGTGAAGACCATCACCAGTGTTAGATATAGCTGAGAGAAGAAAGAATTGGAAGGAATTTATCACAAGTATTTACTAAGCCCCTGTTTGCTCCTTTTCTCAATAATATTGGCTGAACGCCTGCTGTGTGCTAGGCCATGTGTGGCATAGACCATGGTATAAGGCCTTGGTCTGGTCTTCATGGAGTTTTCCATTCACACGTGAAGATAAGAGCTGAACCCAAGTGTTTATAGCGCAGTGGAGTTTGTGGTCAGAGGCACAGTAGCCAATGCTTTGTGGAACAGTAAAGTAACTCTCAAGAACATAGGAAGGGGATGAGGGGAATGAAGCATTGCCTTCTGGGAGTTAAATCAAGCAGGTATTCTTAGACATATTTGGTGGTTGAATTTGGTCAGGGGATAAACCAAAGATACTGTGCTGCCACAGAATTTCGGGAAAGCAAAACTGCACTTGAAGGCTCCTTAGTATCCCAAGGTGGGGGGCAATGTTGTGATGATTGTATTGTTGGCCATTCTGAGTAAAACTGAGTTAACTTGTGGTCAACCGAGAGAGGAGAGAACTCCAAAGTCCAGAAACAGGAAATGATCTTTGGCCTAAGGTTATGAGCAGTTCAGCCTCTGTGACAGAGAAATTCCTGTTTTGACTCATCAAGCCAGCAATTTTGTTTGATTCCACACTCACTAAAAATTCTGATTCTAAATTGGCTTCTAGTTTAGGCCTATCCATTGGGGAGAGACTCTTTTACTCATGTGATGCACAGACCTCCATCCATGAAGGTTCTAGCTGTTGCTGTAAGTTAATTAATTTATTGGCATTCTGCCATGTGCGTGCACACACACACACACATCAGTTCCATGAGCTGATGTGATGTGTATCGATTCCTGAGAGGCAATTCTGCCCAGGATGTGCTGCTCAAAGTTAAGTGCCTCAGCCTACTAAACTGAAGATCAGATACTGGTCTTGGTGAATGTCCCAAGGTGCCCTGCTATGAGACCATTTGGCAGCCAGCCATCTGCCCTCTTCTAGTGACACCCCAAGCTAACTGGTTGCTCTTTAGATCAAACTAAGCATAAGCCAAATGGTACAAACTGTGCCAGACCAGCAGAAGATGCTCATTTTACTTCTAGCTAGAGTGATCATGGAAACACTATCCTTGAACAAAATGTAGAAGTTTATTAAGCAAAGAACGGTGTAAATGAGAACCACAAAGGCCATGTCATGAGCCAGACACAAAGGGATGTGCTCAGCATGGGCAGTCAGGAGCTGGAGGGGAGATGTCTGTTAGGAGATATCATGGAAAAGGTGGACTGGGCTTTTGTGCGAGTCCTGAACTGCTAGAATCATCCTTTTGAATCACTGAGTAGGAACTAAAGAACAATTGACAGGTTTGAGTAAAAGAATCTGCACTGTATATGATATTGCAACCAGAGATGGATTCAATTCAAGTACAATTTAGAGGCAGGCACAGGTTTGCAAGCTGTTGTCATGAGATAGCCAAGGCATCAAGTAGGATGGAGGCAAATGGATGAATGAAAGGAAGGTATAAGAGCAACAGGGGCCGGGAGCAGTGGCTGATGCCTGTAATCCCAGCACTTTGGGAGGCTGAGGTGGGTGGATTGCTTGAGGTTAGGAGTTCAAGACCAGCCTGACTAACATGGTGAAACCCTGTCTCTACTAAAAATATAAAAATCAGCCAGGCGTGGTGGTGGGCGCCTGTGATCCCAGCTACTCCAGAGGCTGAGGCAGGAGAATCCCTTGAACCTGGGAGGTGGAGGTTGCAATGATCCGAGATTGTGCCGTTGCACTCCAGCCTAGGTGACAGAGCAAGTCTCCATCTCAAAAAAAAAAAAAAAAAAGGGATAAAAACGGGAAGGAAATTCCATTACACTGTCCATTAATTAGTGAGCTTTCCTTCTCTGGGTAAGATTTTTAAATAGCATAGTGTAGTGATAACATTTTGCAATATGAGAGTGAAAAGGAGCATCTCACCTCATTATAAGTGGGGATCCGGCTCCAGGAAGATGGCAGAAAGATGACTGTGAACCAAGGAGCAGGGAGGACATTAGCAACAGATGCTGAGTGGCCCAAGAAAGGTCGGGCAGAGACTGAGGAAGTCGGGGAAGCCAGCTTGGGTAAAGGGTTTGGCCTTGGTGGTTTAGATGAGTTAGGGAGTCAGAGGTGTGTTGGACTGCTTCAGCAGGGTGGAAAACAGAGGGCGAGTGAATCAATGTTATGTTAGGAGAGTAATGAGGTCCAGAGCATAGAAACAGAAGTCTTAGTGAGGGAAACTAATGGAGAACTGTAGGCCTGAGAGGTAAATTATAATAGTTTATAGTAAAATTTATCTCACAGAGTCTAGGGTGGAGGAAGGATGCCAGCTAAACAATAGGCCAGGTAACTTCAAGATAACCTTCATTTGAACTAACTACTCTGCTTGGGTTTAACAGAAGCTGCAAATTGGAACCCTTGTGTGTTGTTGGTGGGAAAGTAAAATAGTGGAGTTGCTGAAAAAAAGTTTGGCGGTTTCTGTAAAAGCTAAACATAGAATTACCATATAACTCAACAATTCCTCTCCTGGATATATACCCAAAAGAATTGAAAACGGACTCAAGCAAATATTTTATACCAATCTTCATTACAGCATTATTCACAATTGCCAAATGTGGGAACAACCCAAGTATTCATCAAGAGATGATGAATAAACAAAACATGGTACATACATACAATTAAATGTTATTTAGCCATAAAAAGGAATGGAGTTCTGATATATTTACAGCATGGACAAACCTGAAAACATTATGCTAAATGATACAAGCCAGACACAAAAAGACAAATATTGTATGATTCCACTAACATGAAATATTAAATAATAAGTAAATTCATAGAGACAGAAAGTAAGTCACCAGGGGCTGGGAGGAATGGGAGTTATTGCTTAATGTTTAACAGAGTTCCTTTTTGAAGTGATGGAAAAGTTTGGGAAATAGACAGTTGTGATGGTTGCACAATATTGTGAATGCGACTAATGCCACTGAATTGTACACATAAAAGGGGTTAAAATTTGGAAGCAACCAAGATATCCTTCAGTAGGTGAATGGATAAATAAATTGTGGTAAATCCAGGCAATGGAATGTTATTCCGCAGGTGAAAGAAATGATTAAACCATGAAAAGACATGGAGAAACTTTAAATGTACAATACTAAGTGCAATACTAAGATACTGATCTGAAAAGACTATTTACTGATTCCAATTAGATGATATTCTGGGCAAGGTAAAACTAGGGAGACAGTAAAAGAATTAGGGGTTGGGGAGGGGACGGGATGAATAGGCAAAGCACAAAGGATTTTTAGGGCAGTGAAACTATTTTGTATGGTACTATAATGGTGAGTACATTGTCATTATACATTTGTCAAAACCCATAGGGTTCAGCAAGAGTGAACCCCAATATAAACATGGACTTTAGGTGGTAGTTGTGTCAATGTAGGATTGATTATAACAAATGCACAACACTGGTCGGGGGGGAAGGTGGTAATGGGGCAGCTGTGGGTGGGGAGGGGGCAGGGGTATATGGGAAATCTTTGTACTTGGCTGCTTAATTTTGCTGTGAATTCAAAACTGCTCTAAAGTCTGTTAATAATGGTTAAGATGACAAATTTTGCTATCTCTATTTCACCAAAATAAAATAAAATTATAAAAAGAGAAACTGTGAAGCCTGCTGTAGGATTTAGGATGGGAGAGAAAGTGCAGTGTGAGCCTCCCCTGGGCAGCTGCCCCTGTTTCCCTGAGAGGATGGAAGGGGCTGTTGTACCATCACGGGTGGAGCCAGCACCCCAGCATCCCACAGCGACTCTCAGAGTCAGCCTTGTGGGACCTAAATAGCTTCCTCGTTGATTGGAATTGGCTCCATTGCCAGTCCCTGCTGCTAGAATACATGTGTGGACCAGGGGAGTATTTGAAGTGCTGGTTTCTGAAGCTTTTTGTTTGGTAGAATGCCAAAGAACACAGCTTTTGCTGTCATAATTGGTCTAAATTTAAATGCTCACTTGTTTTTGTTTCAGATTGGTTTGTGTGTGCATGGACACAGCTTAAGTTTGTGGGTATAGAGTATATTTTGTCAACATGGAGAGAGTGAATCAGAGCTTTTGTTGTCTAAATCAGCCCTTGTTTTCAGTCCCGATGTCCCTATCTATGCTTTGATAAATGTCCTCCAGCCTGTGAGTCAAGGAGAGGTTGGAATCCAACTACTTAATTGGAGGTTTTCCAGTTCACAGTAGTTAACTTTTCTGCAACTTGTCTCCTTAATTTAGAACAACATTCAAAGAATAATAAGCACTATACCTCACATTAGCTTGGCCTATTTCTAGACTGCTATATAGAGTATTCAGAACTAAAAGACATTTGTTGTCTTTCAAGAGTTTTCAGTATGATTGTAGAGGAAAAGGAAAACTCTGGAAATGTATTAGCAATGTTCATTCAAATTGCCAAATGAGCTGGTTTAATAGTTTTCAGTGAATGCAGCATTAATTTGCATATTAAATCACGTTACATCTTCTTCCATTAATGAAATTATTTTTAGATTTAGGCAATCAATACAGTCTTTTGCAATATTCAAATCCTGAGGTACAAAATAGTGCCAGCTCAATTGTATGTTCAGATACTTTCTAAAACATCTTAATTCATCAATGCTCATTCTTCTCTCAAGTTCAAGTTCATGGCCGGGGAGATAGTTGTGAAGTGGGTAGCGTGTGTGACGGCTGAGGAAAGTAGCAGCTGTCTTGTTCTTACTGTTGTTTTTCCAGATAGGCTTTCCTGTTGTCCCATGCCAGAAAAAACAATGAAATTCTGTGATTTAAACACATTTATTAAATGCCCTGTGTAGTAGGGTAAGTGCAGTTATGGACAAGACAAGCACAGTGTCACACATGAGACTCTTTAAGAGGAGGCAGCCCTGGCATCTTGGGACGGACAGATTTGTGACTGCCATCACAAATTATTTCAGTAAAAGAGAAATGGAAGGAGTATCTGTAGTAATCAGCTTGACTGTCCAGGGAGTCTTCTGACAAGGTCACATTTTAAAAGGGCAGACACAAGTCTTACTTGCTAAATTAGCTAATGACATGAGGCTTAGAGAGAGAGGGACCTGTTGGCTGACAGGATTCAAAAGGATCTCAGGCTAGAATGATGAGCCAAATCCACAGAGAAGAAAGTTACAAGGGATAATTTTAAGACCTGGCACTTGGATACAAAAAGAACACCACCACCAGAGGATAAAGGATATATGGTTAGCAAGTATGGAAAAGTTTTAGTTGAAAATAAACTAAAGTTGTGAGTCATCAATATGGCAAAAGCTTTCCAAATGTGCATAAGCTTCCCAGAATGCTTATGCAACCCTAGACTGTATTAATAGACTGTGGTATTTAGTAAGAGGAAAGTGATAGCATAAAGCATTTGGAGGCAGTACACACAGATGTCAAGCAAATGCTCTTTGGGGTCAGACAACCCAGTTTTAGATCCCAGTTCCAACTCATACTGTAGTAGAAGCTTTTCTCCCCCCAAATCAGGCCACAAGTGATTCATAAAAATATCCAACATACATGAAACTTTTAAACTTAAATGCTGAAAGTTCATTCTTTCACAAATTATTTGATGTAGGATCAAACCTTTTCCTTTGTGGGTATATCAAGTACACATTGGTATGGCCATATCTGGAGTTTGTGGCTGGCCTTTGTTCTCATTTGTTTGATGTGTATTCTGATTGGTTATAACAATATGTGGAATATCATCCTTTGGAATATGAATCCCCTGACTGAAGTTTGTCATTTAAATAAAACTAACCCATAGTGAATCATCTAAGAATATTCCTAGCTGTTGCTTCTTCTTCTTGTTCTTTTTTTTTTTTTTTTTTTTGGTCATGGGGTCAAGTACTTAAAGACATCTTCCAATCAATCTAAATCTTTCTAGAATTTTTACATTTTTCCTTCTCTCTTTTAATAGCTTTCTTGCTCTCATTTATTGAACAGCATTTTTTTAAAAGACCCATCTGCAACAAGTTTCTCTAAGCATTCACCTTAACTTTTTTTCTTTATTTTAGTTTATTTTAAAGACAGGGTCTCACTGTGTTACCTAGGGTGGAATGCAATGGTGCAATCATAGCTCACTATAGCCTCAACCACCTGGGCTCAAGTGATCCTCCAGCCTCAGCCTCCTGAGTAGCTGGGACTTCAGGTACAAGCTACCATACCTGGCTACTTAAAAAAAAAAAAAATGAAGTCTTTCTATGTTTCCCAGGCTGTTCTCAAACTCCTGACTTCAAGCAATCTTCCCGCTTTGGACTCCAAAAGTGCTGGGATTACAGGCGTGAACCATCACACCTGGCCTTAATTTTCATATAAAGGACAACTTTTTTCTCATTCATATTCATCAGCCTAATACTTTATTAAGTTACATAATTAAAATGACAAATATAACTGGCATAAGCAGGATGGGGACAAACAGCTGTCTCACATAAAATTCAAAATAATTGGATAGATCCTAGAGAACAGCCCACCGGCTGTGTGCATTTGGGATACTTGGGCATCAGCAAGATCCAGTGGAGAACGTTGGTTAATCTGGCCAATTGGTTAACATCCTTAAACAACTTCTTAAGTTTTCTAGAGCATATCATTTAATATAGACTACAGCAGCTCTGCTACTTTCTTGCTTATACTGCCAACTTAATTCCTTAAGTATCAATTCCCTCAGCTGTAAAATAAGGATAGTAGAATAATACCTGCCTCTCAGGGTTGTTGTGAGGTCTAAATGAGATAACAGGCAGAGAGAAAATTCTTAGTAAATATTTGTTATCTTTTTATTAATAGACATAGTATGTTCTGTAATGGTCAGACCACAGGCATAGATTGTTTTCCCTTAAAACACTCTGATACATAAAACTGTAAACACATATAGAGGAGAAATCCTGGTTTTCAACTTTGCATCCTTCTCACATTATAAGGATTTAATAAATGTTTCTGGAATTCATTGATTGTATTACATTTTTATGGGGAATATGAAGGAACAGGATCACAATCAGAGTGAAGTCACCAGGATGGTTATGAGAATTGAAGAATGGTTTTTGATTAACAAGTGGAGGCATTTGGTCTGAAGAAGGGCTTACTCAGTAATAGAAACATCCTCAGCTATATGAATGTTGATTTTATGGAAGAATCACTGACCTTGTTCTGTAAGACTCTAGAGAGAGAGAGAACGAGGACCACTGAATAAAGTTCTAGGCAGACAGATTTCAGCTCAGTAGAAACAAGAATTTTAATAGAGAATTTAAAGATAAAATAGGTTGCCTTGGGAGATAGTTAGCTCCCTGTCACACCACATTCAAAGACAGGCAGGATGACCAACTTGGCAGTGATAGTGTAGAATAAATTCAGGGAATTCAATTAGATAATGGGAACTTTCCGCAAATTGTAATGGCAGCACCAAAATCAGTTACTGAGCAAAATCTACTAAGAGGGATTAGACAGAAGACAGTCTGGGTCTTTAGACTGCCACAATAAGCATAGTACTACATGTTATTGTTTCATCTTTCCTATAAAAAGCTTTCTTTTTAAAAAGAATGAGTATTTATTGTCTCAAAATATCTCAGACATGACTTAAAATATACATATACTTAATATGAGAATTCCATATCTCAAATCAAGAAGAAAAAAAGGATCTTAATGTTTATTGTCAATAATATTATTGGCCAGGCACGGTGGCTGATGCCTGTAATCTCAACACTTTAAGAGGCCGTGATGGGAAGACTGCTTGAGGCCAGGAGTTGGAGACCAGCCTTAGCAACATATCGAGACTCCATCTCTACAAAAAAATTTTTTTAAAAGACTAAGTAACAGGCTCACGCCTGTTATCCCAACACTTTGGGAGGCCGAGGCAGGCAGATCACCTCAGGTCAGGAGTTCCAGACCAGCCTGGCCAACATGGTGAAACCCTGTCTCTACTAAAAAAATTCAAAAATTAGCTGGGCATATTGGTGGACACCTGTAATCTCAGCCACTTGGGAAGTTGAGGCAGGAGAACAGCTTGCACCCAGGAGGCAGAGGTTGCAGTGAGCCAAGATTGTGCCATTGCACTCCGGCCTGGGTGATAAGAATGAAACTCCATCTCAAAAAAAAAAAAAAAATTAGCTGGGTGTGGTGGTGCATACCTGTAGTCCCAGCTACCTAAGAGGCTAAGGCCAGAGGATCACTTGAGCCGAGGAGTTCAGGCTGCAGAGAGACATGATTGTGCCACTGCACTGCAGCCTTGGTGAGAGAGCAAGACCCTGTCTCTAAAAGCAACAAAAAAGAAACCCCTAAAATATCACTACAGTAGAATCTTCTAAAGGAGCTAAATACCTTGAAGATGTGCAGGCTCCCAGTTCCCCTCCTTCTGATTTAATTGGTCTGAGATGGCATAAGCTTTCTAGGACTGTGTTTCTCAGACTGTCTGTATAAATAACCAGCTGTTGTTTAGGTGCCAATCTGATGTTTTTATAACATGCACAAACACATGATTAAATAGTGTTCTAATATCAACTTGCCATAAAAGTTTCCAAACACAGAAGTATCTATTTTGAACTGCTGATAGTTTGCAGACTGTACTTCTTTAAGGGGCAGTGCTTCTAACACAAAGCTGGAGTGACCAGCCCCTAGCTTACAGAACCTGGGTTATCTGTCAGTCATTACCTTCCATAGAACTTGTATCAAGACGGTATATCTACTTGTATTTTATACTTTAGTAGCTTGAGGACACATTTTAGTCAGGAACATTGACATATAGTTCGGGTGCTCCCAAAGCACACAGGAAAAGGCTAGACCTTTATCAAATATCCTGTATCCCAGGCATTGTCAAGGGTCTGTGAGACAAAAGCTGACTCAGATCTAGGTTTTGCCCTCAATAGGTTCACATTCCAGTATGGGCAAGGGAATGCAGTTCACATACGTTCAAATCATTACAATGTAATTTAGCAAGTGATGTAATAAAGTCATGTCCAGGCTGGTGGTGTAGGAAAAGCCTGTGAATGTTAGGGATTGCCTAAGTTTGGAAAGAGAACTAACCTCTTATGTTTTAAATAAGATCCCACCTAACCTGCCTTGCTAAAGGATAAACAGGAGTAGACACATAATGGGTTCTCAATAAGTGCATGTTTCTGAGTTAGGAGGTATTTATCACACATTTGAGTAATAACTGTATTACATGCTAAGCATAAGTTAACATATACATGCATAATCACTGTTGTTATGTTTCATTTTATTGGCCAAGTTCACGTTTAGTCACATTATGTCCCAAATATTGTAACTGAATTAGAATCCTTGAGACTCCCTTAAAACAAAGAGATAACAGTAAAAGCTGTCCTTACTTAAAGCTCAGTGTGGTTAGAACCTGAGCGTTAGTAATATTAGGCTTTAGTAATATGCCAACCTCTCCGATGCCTACTGGGTTGCTGGATAATGACCCCCAGGATGCATATTTCACTTGTACTCAAGTGGCTGGAAATAGTTTACTGTGGCACCTCTGCCTTTAGAAGGCCCTGGGGACTTCTTATTTTAATCCTTGTACAGCCTGATTTATCCCTTCAAACATCTGTCAGCTGTGCTTTGTCTTGAAATTGGTACTGATGCTGCTGCTGATTTTTCAACAACAGCTGGGAGACGTTCATTAGTTAGACTCTCAGAGGGTATGTATGGCTTTAATATTTTCTTTTACTGATGATCTCTGAAACATAAAATATTATGCATCCTATATCTACAGGAAATCTTGAATTTTTATTTCCCTGCTTCAACACTCGAAGCATTAGGTTTTACTCAATTAGCTAAATTATTAACAGTTCAGTCACTGAGTCCTGACAATATAAAAGAAAAATGGACTTTAAGTTCCTGGGTTAAATACTTGCTATTTAATACAGGGGAGAGAACATGGCCCATTCACTCCAGCAGACATAAATAAAAGCCAAAGCACAATTTTTCTTAAATGATTTTCAAATTAATTTGTCAATAGAACATCCTTTGATTTAGTTGTCATTAAGTTTGATTTAGCATTCATTTGTTTCACCTCCTTCTACACTCAGAGTAGAGAAGTTCTTTTCGCCTTCCTTCTTCCTAAACTTCCCTATCTTCTCTTTGCTTTGGCCATTGTTAAAGCTTATTTGTCTGCTCAAAGATTTGAAAACCTTTCACTTTTCGTTGTTGTTGTTATTGCTGTTCTTAGCACTTGGCAATTTTGTTCTCACATCCAGTGAAGACGGAGGCAGCAACATTTTGTACTGTATTTGAAGCATTGAACACTCTCTGTCAAAGAAATAGTCAGTCCCTCTGGCTTCATTTGTTACTCTATTTCTATCATTTTTTCTCTTCAAGTTAATTTATGCAGCTTATTGTTGTGGGGGTTGGGAGGGTGGGAAGGTAACTCAAGGAAAATTTTGAATCTTTTGTAGTTTCTTCTGGTAGTGGTTGGGTAGGGGTGGAAGCCACGAGGTGAGAAGAGGCTATGGGACAAATTTATAGTTTTATTCAAGTCAGGACCTAAGTATGGAATACACTAACAGAAAAAGAAACAGGCCAGAAACTTTTGCTCATGTCTGAAATCCCAGCACTTTGGGAAGCCAAGGTGAGAGGATCACTTGGGCCAAGAGTTCAAGACTAGCCTGGGCAAAATAGCAAGACTCCCCGTCTCTACAAAAAATTTTAAATATTTAGCTAGGGTGGTAGTGTGTGCCTGTAGATCCAGCTCCTCAGAAGGCTGAGGCAGGAGGAACATTTGCACCCAGGATTTTGAGATTACAGTGAGCTACGATTGTGCCACTATACTCCAGCCTGGGAGACAGAGAGAGACCCTGTAAGAAAGAAAGAAGGAAAGAGAAAGGAAGAAGAAAAGGAGGAAAAAAGGAAATAAAAGAAGGGGAAGGAAATAAAAAGATACAGTCTCTGGAAAATGATAAAGTGGCCTCTGTGTTGCAGAGAATTCTCCCGATATTCCTCCACACTAGCTTTGCCTTAAACCGGAGTAACCGACCTCTCCTATGATAGGCAGTGGCAGGGCCTGATCCTTGTGAAAGCCAACTGCCTGTGTGGGTGGTGTTCACCTGGAAATAAAATGTTATCTAGAGTCTCCCCACCTACCAAAGCGGAGATTCTGTATGCAGGCCAGAGCCCCAGTTGAATGAGGCAAGTTTCCGTAGCATATGGATGACACTGCTTTATGATTTGTACTAAGACCTTGAGCTCTTTAAAGGAAGGATGTGTGTCTTATTCATTTCTGCATCTCCCTGAAATATTAAAAAGCAACATCATATAATGAAAAAGACATAGAGTAAGTAATTAGACAACCAGGGTCTCAAAGTCAGAATCTGATCCCTCCAAGCCTCAATCTCCTCATCTGCACGCTGCAGATGATACCCACCTGACCCAAAGATGCAAATCACCAAGCATACAATAAACCTTCAGTGAACGGCCCTTCTTTTTATCCTGCCTTCTACAGTACCTTGTGTGTAGTTGGTGCTCAAAAAATATGGCTGCTCCTCCCCAGGGTGTGTGTTTTCTCCCCCTTGCTTTCTTCTTCCTTCCTATCCATCTTTATATTCCTATTTCTTTTCTAAAACCCACTCTGTTCTTCTCAGTTTGCTTTTTGATTTTCTTCTCACTTATTTATGGCTTACATCAGATAACTGCATTCAGTTCTGCCAACCAATGGTCATTCCCTAGGCTGGCTGATACCACACCAGGCTAAAGACATCCTTGACCTTTATTGTAAAACAAGGTATAACCCACCCCACCCCACTTCTCACCCACCTGGGCCGGCAGATTGCAAACGCTCCTAGAATTAGATGAGCTACTGCACAGTTAAGATCCTCCCAAGCTGACAACAGCACTATTACCTGGCATGCTTCCTATTTGATTGCTTTTGCTTTTTTCCCCAGAAGGTATTATCATGAATAGTTTTACAATTGAGTCTATTTACTATATTTATAATTCTTCCTGCCTGCCTTTGTCGCTTTTCTTAAAACGCTGTTCTCTACATCTCTTTCAAACTGCCTCCTTTCCAGCACCACATCTTGCTCAAGACTCCAGGGGATGAGAACAGATGTGAAATTCTCCTGCAGTTAGAAGATATCAGCGCCACTGTGGTTCAACCACCGATATGAACCAACAGATAATTACAGTTTAAAATTAGTATTTTAATGAACTAGTCTTCCTAGCAAATGTAAAGCAAAATCTCTCAGGCATCCAAGAAACAAGCAGGAGGGAGGACATTAAGAAGTCCAACAGACGGATGGTCAGCAGGTGCTGGTCTGGTAGAGTTGGACATTCCCATTTTTATGTCCTGCACGAGGGGGAGGGAAGCCCATATTTAAAGGTGAACAGAGAGGCCTAAAGATCCATGACAAATTCTCATCAATCACAGACATGAGGCCTCAATTCAAGTACCTCAAATTAAATATCAATGCAAAATATGGGGAAATAAATTCCATATCCATTTAAACCTGATGTGAAAATTCTCTTTTTTCCTTTCAGAAATTAATGGTATCATTAAATATTTATGTGGCTTGATACCCAGCAGTAATTGTTAGTAATATCATAAACTGTTTCAGCACAGTAGAAATTTTCAAAACCAGATGTCGATAGGTGAAAATAATTGTTGAATTGTTAAGGTTTATTTTTTAAATGTTTATAGTGCTAAATATGTATTTTCCTAAAGGCTTGGTTATTATACAGCCTATTCAATTAAAGGAAAAGCTGTAGATAATGTTAAAAATGGTTTGAATGCTGGATTAAAATGGGCTATTAGATGCATCTCTGTAGGGATGATAAAGGGATTTGGGGACTTGGGCTCTGCTTATTTTCCAGGGTTCACTTGCTCAGGGAACTTGGATACGTTGCTTAAACTCTCCGTGCCCTGATCTCTCATCTGCAACATGAGGATATTATCACGTGCCTTACATGGCTTACTGGGAAATAGGAAAACAGAATTTGGTGACCCCCTCAAACAGCACAGCCCAGCACAAGGATGTATTCAACACCTGAACGGAGCAATGTTATGTTATTACATTGAACGTGCATTGAGGAAGGCATATTAACACACAAGCTTCGACTTATAGCCTAATCTATGTTGGTGTCCTGCAGCCAAAATAGATTTACTTTCGATCTTTTGAATTAAAGATTGCTATTAACAAGAAAATACGCATGAACATGTTTTCACAGCTGATGCTTTGCACCCCAGCAGCAAACTGGCTGGGATCAAATAGGAAAGTTCTCACCCAAAGCTCTGACTCAGCCTAATCCTTGCAGAAAATGTACCCCTTGTGCTAGCATCCATCCTTCTCAGAAGCCTGGCCCAGCAAGGCCTGCCCTCACTCCCATGTCCGCCTTAGGCTACCTGCATTAACCTACTTGCTTCTTTAACTCTGTTCATCGAGTCTCACCGCTGCCCCTAGGCCATCTCTACCATCCTGTGTGCCGGATGCTGCTTTCACAGAGAGTAGCACAGGAAGCCAGAGGGAAAGGTCTTGGCTTCTCCCCCTAATCTATTACGGATGATTCTTAATGAATTATTCACAAGGCATAGACTGGTAATCTAGATTGCGTTGTTTCTTTACTTTTTCTATTTTCACAGCTCTACCCTGGGGTCAACTGTGATTGGATAAGGGAGGAAAAAAAGCCTTCCTCTTTGCTCTTTTCTCCCTGGGCAGCACTTTCATTTCCATAGACACTTTTATTTGTTCTGCTCCCCAAAGATTAAGATATGTACTTTATTGATAACTGCAAAATGGGTTTGCACTCATTCCAATTTTCTCTACATATATAGTTGAAACTTTGTTACATGTTATATTATAGGTCAAGTGGGGAGATTGCTTTATGTTGTGTATGTGTGTATATATGTTTATGTACATACATACATTCATATACATTTTCAATAATTTTTTCATTTCTATTTAGTGTAATGATCATTTATTAACCATCATGTCCCTGGTATGCTAAGAATCCAATATATAAAACTAAATTTGTTAAATGCCTAATTACTCTCCAGGCATCAAAGTATTTTGAGTCCCAAAATTCATTACCCTTTTCAATTTCACCAGAAACTAGAAGACTAAATAATTCTACTTTCTTTCTTTCTTTATTTACTTTAGAGATGCAATCTCTCTTTGTCTTCCAGGCTGGAATACAGTGGTGTGATCATAGCTTACTGCCCCCTCTAATTCCTGGGCTCAGGCAATCCTCCTGCCTCCATCTCCCAAGTAGCTGGAACCACAGGCACGCACCACCACACCCGGCTAATTTGTAAATTTTTTGTAAAGACGAGTTAAGCCATCTTGCCCAGGCTGACCTTGAACTCCTGGGCTCAAAGGATCCTCCTGCCTTGGCCTCCCACAGTGCTGAGATTACAGGCCTGAGTCACCACGCCTGGCCCTGATTCTACATTAAATAGCAAGTTACCTGAATCTGTTCACCTTCATCTGGGAATATTTTAGTTCCTGAGTCTTACTGGAAGACATTATTAAATTTATACCTGTTTATTATTGACTTATTTCAAAATAGGGAAGTGCATTAAAAATAAAGGGAAAATTATGAGAAACCTTTCTGCCCAGCCGTAACCTGTATGTACTTTAGGATATTCATTCCAACTTTTTTCCATTCATTTGGATATACAGTATACTTGAAATAGTACCTTATATACAATTTTGTAACTATTTGAACCAAACATTATGGAAACGAGTATTCCCCATATTATTAAAACCCATATCATTTAAAAATACTGGATAATAAGTTATTAAGTAAATGTATTAAAATCACTTTAAAATTTTCTTCAAATTTGAGAGATTTTTGTTGTTTGCAGTTTATCAAAGTATAAATAACATTGTAGTGAACATCACTGTGCATTCATCACCATTGGTACTAAGGAAAAATTTCCTAAGGACGCTTCAGAAGTACAATTATTACATCAAAAGAGTGAAGAACTTTAAGGTTTTTTTGTGCATATTATAAATTGCTTTCCAGAAATGCTTTACTAATTTATATTGTCATAACAAAGTGAAATAGCCTTTCAAGCAGTAGGTATTTCATTCTGAAAAAATATTTGTTGTTTTCATATATTTCATATTTGCTAATTTGTTAATCACAAAAGTATCTGTTGTTTATGTACTTATTTAATTAGTAGTAACGTTGAACTTTTTATTAAATGTTAATATTATTCATTTATATTCTCTCTAGTGATGATTTATCTATTAGTTTATCATTTTTATTTTGTTTTTCTCAAACATATTGCATTATTTTTCCAAATTAAAAAAAAGTGTTTAATAAACAGAGATAAGTACAAAGAAGAAAATAAGAAATACCAAGAATTTATTATCCTGAGACAACCAGTTAATGAATTGTATATTTCCTGCCATAATTTTAAATCTGTATATAATCTATTTTTTACAAGCGTATATCACTTTTTCCCACTTATAGTATTTTATTTTTCACATTATTAAATAGTCTTTACTTACATAATTTTAATGGGTACTCATATAAATTATCTTTTAATACTTCCATTAAATGTATATTCTTACCATTATGAATAATGCTATAACTAACAGACTAGTGCATAAATTCTGGGCATCATTTATTTCAAATTTTTAATAAGCTTCTAAAAGGTATAATTTACATACAGTATAATAAACCATCTTAGTTTATTATTTAAGTCATTTTCAAAGTTTTGACAAATGTATACACATGTATAACCACCCCCAGAATCAAAGTTTAGAACTTTTTCATGTCCTCAAGAAGTTCTCTTAAGTCCCTTTGTAGTCAACACCACCAACCCCTTGATCAAAGGCAACCACTGATCTGCCTATAGATGAGTTTTGCCTATTCTAGAGTTTCATATAAATGGAATTATACCACATATACTCTTATTTTCTGAGATCTTTTTGAGATTCATTCATGTTGTTGCATGTTATCAGTTTTTATCTTTATTCTGAGTACTATTTAATTATATGAAATTACCTATTTATGTTTTCTCTACAATTACTTTTTTATCTAATAGGTTTACTATTTTTAATTTAATTATCCATTAGTTTCTATTTGATTATCCATTATTTAATTATCTATATTTGATGGTTCATTATTTGGATATTTGGGTGTTTCAGTTTAGAACTATTACAAATAAAGCTGCTATAAATTTTTGTGTAAAAGTATTTGCTTAGACATATATACTCATTTCTCTTGGATAAATACCTAGAAGTAAAACTGCTGGGTCTTAGTAAAGGTGTACTTTAATGTTATACAAAACTGCCAGATTGCCTTCCAAAGTTGCTTTTTACATTTTATTTTCCCGCCAACAATATACAGGAATTTTAGTTAATCTATGTCTTTACCACCATTTGATACTGCCAGTCTTTTTAATTTTAGCCCTTCTAGTGGATATTCAGTGCTAGCTCATGTGGTTTTAAGTCTCATTTCCCTGATGACTAATGAGATGGAGCACTTTATAATGAGCATATGGGCCATGTGTATATTTTTAGTGAAATGTATTTTCTTTGGCTCAATTACTTTTCCCATTTTTTGACATGGAGTGGTATGTCTTCAATTATTATTAAGTTGGAAGAGTTCTTTATTATATTTTAGATATAAGACCTTTGTCAGATAAAAAGCTGTTGAAATATGTGGGTTTATTTCTGGATTCTCTATTCTATTCCATTGAGTTATATCTATTTCCATATACCAGAACATCATTTTTCTCTTAAGGTAAATTCCTAGACATGGTACACTGGGTTCAAGGATATCATACTTTTTAAGGATACTGGTTCATGTGCCTACATTTTTCTCTGGGAAGATTGTACTTGTTTATTCTTCCAGGCACTTTCCCAACCTTCAACACTGACTGTTTTATTAAAAAAAAATATATATATATATATATATGCCAACTTAATTGTCAGAAAATATGTTTCAATTTATTTATTTATTTATTTTTAGAGACAGGGTCTTCCTCTGTTGCTCAAGCTGGAGTGCAATGGTGCAATCATAGCTCACTGCAGCCTTGAACTCCAGCCCTCAAGGGATCCTCCCACCTCAGCTTCTCACAATGGAGGACTATAAGTGTGAGCCACTATGCCTGGCCTTGTCATTATTTTTAAATGGATACTTATCTGCTTACCACAGTATTCATTGGCTATTTGTATATCTTTTCTATGAATTATGTGGTTTTTTTTCCTTTGCCTATGTTCCCATTTTGATTTTTACATCTTTTCTTGATAATATGTAAAATCTCTTTATCTGACAAGGGAACTAAGCTTTTTTCTACCATGTTTATATCAAATAGTTTATCAGTTTGTTGTTTGCATTTTAACCTCACTAGTCAGGTTTCTGATTTCAAGAAATATTTAATATTATTCTTTTATTTCTGAATAAAAATCGTTTTTACACTTCTCAAAAAAATTTGTGGAGTTTTTGAACCAAAATACATGAATATATACATTTATTTGGGCAGAAGTAATATCTTCACATTATTGGGGAGAAGTAATATCTTCACATTATTCGTTCTTCCCAAGCAAGCACATGGTGTCTTCATTTAGTGTAGACTTTTTTCCTCTCAGCAGAGTTTTATAAATTTACTCATAGAAATGCTAAACTTTCTTGCTAAGGCTGTTCCTACATATGTTAAAATTTATGTTGCTATTGTGAACAGTATCTTTTTCAAACTACATTTTAACACAATATTAAAATTTAGAAAACCATTTTTGTTTATCAGTCTTTCATCTAGCCACTAATATCGATTTGGAATTCTTTTCCCTTGGTATTCTTGGATTTCCTATTTATGCAACTTATTTTTCTCACCAGGCAATGATATAGTCATGCACCGCATAATACCATTTTAGTCAACAGCGAACTGTATATATGATGGTTGTCCTATAGGATTATCACACCATATTTTTACTGTCCCTTTTCTATGTTTAGACATGTTTAGATACATGAGTCCTTACCATTGTGTTACAATTGCCTACCGTATTCAGTACAGCAACAGTTACTACATACCATATAGCCTAGGTGTGTAGTAGGCCACACATCTAGGTGTATGTAGTACACTCTATGATTTTCACACCTGCTCCAAACACTTGCAATAGCCCGCAAAATAATCTGGGAGCACTGCATTCTAGAATATCTGTTGCTTACCTTTGTGATTGTGTCGCTGACTAGTTGAATAGCTTGTGTAACTTATTGATATTCTATTGAATGTGTATCACTTTCACACCATCATAAAGTCAGAAAATCGTAAAATTGTAAGTTGAACCATCGTAAGTCAGAGACCATCTATACTACAAACCACATTCCAGGTGACTTAAAACAACAGAACTTCCCTCATAGGTTGCAAGCTACAAGTTTGAAATCCAGGTGTTGGCAGGGCCATGACGTCTCTGAAGCCTCTAGGCCAGGGTTCTTCCTCGCCTCTTCCAGCTTCTGGTAGCCCCAAATGTTCCTTGGTTTGTGGCAGCGTAACTCCAATCTCTGACTCCATCTTTAGAGATTGTCTCTGTCTTCACAGAGTCAATGGTGTCTACCTTTGTGCTTCTCTCCTCTTATAAAGACAACCGTCAAATTGGATTAGGGTCTACCATAATAACTATCTTGATTACATCTGCAAAGACCCTGTTTCCAAATAAGGTCATGATCACAGGTACCCGGGGTTAGGATTTGTTGAAAGAAAAATCCAAAGCAAAATAGAAATTTAGAGTTAATTTGTGTAAACAACAGTTCCTCAATTGGGAGGCATCAAACCAAAAGAGGTATAGTGCTCCACTGAGGAAGCATTAGAGGAAAATATTTACCGGGTGAATATGGAAATAAGACAAAGCAATTATTTGGCTGGTTACAGTTTTTTAAAATCACCTTTTTTGTTTTGTCTTGATGGAAAGTCCTCGATCATATAATTATATATTTTAGTTGGCTGCTCTTGATTGGCTGAGGTTAAGTTTCAGGTTAAGTTTCATTTTTCTTTAACACGAGCAGCTACCAGAAATGACCCAAGTTTTATTCATGTTTGCAGCTTAAGCAAGATAAAGGCTATTTTTAAAGCCTACCAGGTTTTGTTTGCCCAGGAATTTTTCAGGCCCGGTTTTCATTTTAATTTTGCTTTAACAGACTTCAACATATCTTTTTGAGAACACAATTCAACCCATAACACTGTCATAGGTGGAGCAGGCTGGAGCAGGCTGTTCTGTTGATGGGCAGTCCTCATGGTTAGAAATCTCATCCTTTTCCCAAGCCACGGTTTGCCTACCTACTGTCTCCATACTCAGACCTACAGTGAACCACTGTGAATCTCACCTGGCTAATGCTGGACATCCCTGCAGGTACACCAATACAGCTCTCTTATAGTTTATTGCTTCTAGAGAGTCACATCTTTGATGAAAAAAAAATCAAGACATAGTCACCATCAAGAATCTCTAATTTATATGGCAAACTTATACCAGTAATTCATGGAGGATACTGCAGAAATTCACACAATAAAGCTAGGCAATCAGACTTGTGGGTTCTGAATATCCTGTTCTTAATTCTCATCATCTGTCTCAGAAGTTAATCGCTAATTCTGATGGCTCACATGGCAGAACATGTGGGTTGATCTTTTCCATAACCAAACCAGCCTACTCCTAAACATAAGTCTTAGTTTATGTTTTCAATCTGACCAAAGTCAGGTGATAGAGGGACTCCCATGCTTTCGAAACAGCAAGTTCTCTCTTGTAAGTGTGTAGTCGGTAAGGAAATGGGGGATCAGCAGTTACATTCTTTAGCCTTCTTGTAATTGACAATGATGGCCGAACAGATGGCCACTCCTAAGTGTTTCAGTTATGTTGAGAGGTAAAGCATGAGGAGCACAACACATTCATGGAGCAAATCATGAAGAAAATCAAGCAAAGGCATTAAGAAAGAAATAATACGGAAAAGAGGAAAGCAGAGTGTTTTTAAAGGTTAGAAATCCATTAATAGCTTGTTTGAATCTTCTTTTAAAAAAGTATGCATGAAATGGAACTATAACTTACATGCGTTGTAAAATGAAATGAAAAAAGTTTAATTTATATGAACAAAAGGCTTTCTTGAGATTCTGACAACTGACTGAGCTTAGATTTGGAGACAGAGTATAAGAATTAGTGATGAATTGAGAAGTGAGAACAGCCAGGCCTCTTCTAACTGCTTTCTCCTCTGCTATCCTCTGCTATTTATGTGATTTCTTTATAAATATTAGAAATCTCCAGGTATTTTGAGGCACACACGTTTTAAAATTAGGTCATAGTCAGATGAGAAGTGAGAGATATCTAAAGACCAAATATGCTATGCAAAAGAATGATGCCTGTTGTGAACTTATTAAATAAGTTAAAACTAACAATTATTAATTTCATCTGCTTTCTCTTGGCCCACGTTAACAATACTTGCTCCATCATTTTCATCTTTAGTGGACATTTAGGATTAATCTTAAAGAATTCTCTTCATGGCAGAAAGGTATCTGGTGAAGACCCAAAAGACAGATAAGAATTTTTAGGCAAAACAAAACAGAGAGAGGGTTGCTTATCATTTGAGGCTTGTTTTAAAGCTTCCCTTACACATATATTGAATATTGTTGAAATATAAAAATTGACCAGAACTGCAGTGGCTGATAATAAACAAGCATTGATGTTTTGGTGGTATAAGCATGACCTTCATATCCTGTGGAATTCATACCAGCAGTGACAGTGTGACAGTGTTCAGGAAAAATCAGGGATTGGGTCTGGATTTTTCAAGAACCTGCCTCAACAGGAACCATGAAATCTTGGAGGCAGAATTTAGGCGGGTCCCAGGCTTTGTGTGAGCTCCTTAAATCAGAATGACTCAGAGCTGAACTCTGCAGGCTAATTCTGCAGGTCATTCCACATTCAGACAACCTCATCTATAGGGCAAATCTCTGATTACCTCTTTAGCACCTGTACACTGTAGCTACTATGCTATCACCTCACTTCATAGAGTTACACACACCCTCTATATTTTGGTTATGTTATTAACCATAAAATTTGATGTCTTGAAGCAACAACCATTTTATTACATCTTATGATGTTATAGGTCTGAACTTTGGATAGGGCTTAGTTGGCTGGTTCTTCCACTTCTGCTTTTGGAAAGGGCATTGACTGGGATTGCTTAGTGATACTCGCCTGACAGCTGAACTGATCTGGAGGGCTCAAGATGGTTTTGCTCACATACTTGGGTCTTTGGAAGGGATGGCTGGCAGTTTGCACTCATCTGGGCCCCTTTCCATCTCCATGTATTTCAGGGCCTCCATGTGTGGTCTTTCCAGCAACGTGATTAGACTTCGTACCTTGTCGCTCAGGTTCCAAGAGTGCATGTACCAGAAAATTATAACTTTCTCCCAATAGTGAGGACTAACTTCCCTGATGTAGAAAACATAAGGGGCTAATTAGGCAAAGGGAGATTAGGAAAGAGGCAGCCTTCAGGCACAGAGAAATATTTGCTTTTAGAATGAAGATAGACTCAGGAAAACTATCAGAAGCATTCACACATGCTGATAAAAGACTGTCAATTAATATATGTCTCTCACATGCAATCTGTGCGTGATAGAAGATGTACTAGTCATCAGTCATTTTCAGATGCTATAGAATCGTTGGTACTTAACACCCTATAGTGATACTAGAAAGAAGACTCAACTGGGAATGTGGAGACTTCAATTCTAGACTGTCTCTTAATTTTAAGGGCCTCGATTTTGTAAGTTGAAGAATTTTGCAGTTGGAATAGTCACCTCCTGGAAACCCAACAAGTACATATTAATTGTTTCCTTCAACTGAGATTCTCACCTTGATAATCTAAATGTTCTTACCCCTGCCCACTTCTCCAAAATCACCTTGTGCCCTTTCTCCACACTAGTGTCATGCAATTCTCAGAATTCCCCACACTTTCCCTGACTAGAAGGCTCTTCACACACTGCCTCTCTGCCCACAACACTCCTCCCTTGTTGTGATGGCGAGCTCCGGCTAACTATCCCTGTGTGAGCTTAAATGCCACCTTCTCAAGATGGTCTTCTTTGGCCACCCAATCTAAAGGGTCCCACTTATTCTCTGGTGCATCTTGTATTGGGTTTCTTCTCTGCACTTTCCATGCTTTCTATTTATTTTCTGAATGCATTTGTTTACAAGGTTTCTGTTGGTCTCCTCTAGAGACCCCTCCGTAGAGTAAGAACCGTTCTTACCATTGTATCCTAGTGCCCAACATAGTGCCTGAAATATGGGGGTGCCCCCCAAATATGTGTGAAATGGATGTTACAGGGCACTGTAAGTAACTTGCAGTCTAGTGAGAGATGGTGAAACAAGGCCAAACATTAATGTGTCTTAAGAGAGCCAAGAGCAAAGTTTTCTGAGTTTTGTTTTTTTTTTCAATTTCTGAGTTTTTTGAGAGAAAGTCAAAGACAGTGAGTACATAGCAGTGAGTGGATTGTGCATTGGAAAGCCAGAAGGAGCCATCTCTAGAAGCACCTTCTTAACCATTTAATGAGTCTGAATTCTACTATCAGTGCAATGGAATGCACTGAGGAGGGTGAACAGTGGAGGGACATGGTCTGGGTGTATAAAGGTCACTCTAGATGCTGCGTGTGAAGCAGGTTGAAAGGGCGAGATGGGACATGAGCATTTCTGAAGGTACCCAGGAGAGAGTTCATGTTGACAATGGGGGAACAGAGGTACACAAATACAAAATGGATTTGGAGATAGAATATACAAATTAGTGATGAATTCAAGAATGAAAACAAGGGAGGTATCAAGAAGAACTTGAGGCTCTGGATTGAGCCAATGGGGGAAGGCAGACAGAGACGCATAGGTGGGAAGGATAAGGCATGTGCCAAGGGAGTAGAAAATGTTTGCAGCAGGAAAATCAGAAAGGAAATCAGCACAAATGACCTTATTATCGTGTAAGGGACAGACATTGTTAAGGGGAAGTTTACATTTCAAGATTGTCTCTGAGTTTCTGGATAACTTTACTTTCTGACCACTTCCTCCCTCTGCCACCCCCTCAAGCTATTTCCTGCATGTACAGGCCCATTTGTTCCACTGCAAGTTCTTCCTTTTAGGAGATGTTGCCAGTGTGATCTGTACATCATAATTGTTCAGGGAGCATCAAAGTGAACTGTTTAATCTGCAAGTCGATGAGTTCATGTCTTGATATTTCTCTGTACATAAAGACCTAATGAATCACTTGTTGCTCCTCCCTCCCCAATAACACACTGGGGCTATTCCGTTAGATATTAAGTATTCCAGCTTATTTAATGAATGGCTAAATTTGCCTACAAAAGTCAAATGCAGTACAGTGAGAAATGAAGCATTTTCCTATGCGATTTAGGTCCAGAACACTTGTAGTCTGAAATAATCAGATTTCCCTATAAAACTGGAACTGATCTGAATAATTTCTTCCTTGGTACTTTACCTCAACATGGACACTCCTGGAAAAGCTTGCTCCCTCCTTGGCAATTTAGTAGATGCTGTGCTAATTGTCCCATGTACACTGGAGGACACTCCTCCCAGTAGTCTTTCTCTCCCCTACCCTGTTAATGAGGGTAAGCCACAGCCCTTATTTTCCAGAACCATTCTTGTATCTGACCGAGCCCCTCCACCAAACCCAACCACTCTCCTCCTCTGGGGCCAGGAGTCTGAGATTATATCTGAGTCTCCAAGGGCTAGAGCTAGTAGGACCCCATCAGGAATGGTTTGCAACTTCTCACTTTGTTCCTTCTTCAAGCATGGCTCTTCTCTTCAGGTTCCCTAAAAAATCACAGCCAATTAAACTTCATGGCTTTGATCCCCAATAATTTAGAAACATGATACGGTCATTTGGGTACATGCAAAGAATAATTTTCCAATTCATAAAACCTCCAAGAAATTTCAGGGAGAAATGGCAATACAAAAAATTCCAGGGGAAAATTTAACCAAGTCATAAAATTAGTATTGAAATGGCATTGGAGCTTAGTGGGAAGGCTTACACATTTTCAGAAACATGTTTATTAAACATGTGTGCTTTATTGTCCAAGGCATTGGAAACACAGCAGAGAATAAGAAGATGTCCCCATCTTTAAGGAGTTCAGCCTAGTGAAAGGAAACAAACCAGTTCAGGTGCCACTACAGGAGTATAAAGGCAGTTTGGGCCAGGGGTTGGGGGGGCGGTGGTGACCAAGTCTATCAGGATGTCAAGAGACACTTTATGTATGAAATGCTGCCATGAACTGTTTTGAAGCTGATATGACTGCAATGATCATCTGTAACTTCTGATTTCAAGTTTCATTTTTGTCATAAGATCCTTATTGCTGTCATTCATGAAGCTTTCAATAATAGTTGTTACACATCTGAACTCATATATAATGCATTAATAAATGGTACTGGTATCTTTTGTATATAATGGAATTCTACAAAAGTGTACTGTAGTGGACAAAGGGTCCCACTGCTGAGTTTGTAACCACTGCTCTAGGTAAGAGGGAGCTAGGTAAAGCCTTTAAAAGAAGATGCCTCATCCGGGCATGGTGGCTCACACCTGTAATCCTAGCACTTTCGGAGGTTGAGGCAGGCGGATTGCTTGAACTCAGGAGTTAAAGACCAGCCTGGGCAACACGGTGAAACCCCGTCTCTACTAAAAAATACAAAAAGTTAGTCAGGCGTGGTGGCACATGACTGTAATCCCAGCTATTCAGGAGGCTAGGCAGGAGAATGGCTTGAACCCGGGAGGCGGAGGTTGCAGTGACCTGAGATTGCGCCATTGCACTCCAGCCTGGGCAACAGAGCAAGAGTCCATCACCAACACAAACAAATGGAAGAACATTCCATGCTCATGGATAGGAAAAATCAATATCGTGAAAATGGCCATACTGCCCAAGGTAATTTATAGATTCAATGCCATCCCCATCAAGCTACCAATGACTTTCTTCACAGAATTGGAAAAACTACTTTAAAGTTCATATGGAATTAAAAAAGGGCCCGCATTGCCAAGACAATCCTAAGCCAAAAGAACAAAGCTGGAGGCATCACGTTACCTGACTTCAAACTATACTACAAGGCTACAGTAACCAAAACAGCATGGTACTGGTACCAAAACAGAGATATAGACCAATGGAACAGAACACAGCCCTGAGAAATAATACCACACATCTACAACCATCTGATCTTTGACAAACCTGACAAAAACAAGAAATGGGGAAAGGATTCCCTATTTAACAAATGGTGCTGGGAAAACTGGCTAGCCATACATAGAAAGCTGAAACTCAATCCCTTCCTTACACTTTATACAAAAATTAATTCAAGATGGATTAAAGACTTAAATGTTAGACCTAAAACCATAAAAACCCTAGAAGAAAACCTAGGGTTTTCTAGGCATGGGCAAGGAGTTCATGTCTAAAACACCAAAAGCAATGGCAACAAAAGCCAAAATTGACAAATGGGATCTAATTACACTAAAGAGCTTCTGCACAGCAAAAGAAACTACCATCGGAGTGAACAGGCAACCTACAGAATGGGAGAAAATTTTTGCAATCTACTCACCTGACAAAGGGCTAATATCCAGAACCTACAAAGAACTCAAACAAATTTACAAGAAAAAAACAACCCCATCAAAAAGTGAGTGAAGGATGTGAACAGACACTTCTCAAAAGAAGACATTTATGCAGCCAAAAGACACATGAAAAAATGCTCATCATCACTGGCCATCAGAGAAATGCAAATCAAAACCACAATGAGATACCATCTCACACCAGTTAAAAAGGTGATCATTAAAAAGTCAGGAAACAACAGGTGCTGGAGAGGATGTGGAGAAATGGGAACACTTTTACACTGTTGGTGGGACTGTAAACTAGTTCAACCATTGTGGAAGACAGTATGGCAATTCCTCAAGGATCTAGAACTAGAAATACCATTTGACCCAGCCATCCCATTACTGGGTATATACCCAAAGAATTATAAATCATACTGCCATAAAGACACATGCACACATATGTTTATTGCGGCACTATTCACAATAGCAAAGACTTGGAACCAACCCAAATGTCCATCAATGATAGACTGGATTAAGAAAATGTGGCACATATACACCATGGAATACTATGCAGCCATAAAAAATGATGAGTTCATGTCCTTTGTAGGGACATGGATGAAGCTGGAAACCATCATTCTCAGCATACTATCGCAAGGTCAAAAAACCAAACACCACATGTTCTCACTCATAGGTGGGAATTGAACAATGAGAACACTTGGACACAGGAAGGGGAACATCACACACTGGGGCCTGTCATGGGGTGGGGGGAGTGGGGAGGAATAGCATTAGGAGATATACCTAATGTAAATGATGAGTTAATGAGTGCAGCACACCAGTATGGCGCATGTATACATATGTAACAAACTTGCACATTGTGCCCATGTACCCTAGAACTTAAAGTATAATAATAAATAAATAAATAAATAAATAAATAAATAAATAAAAATATGTACAACTTTTTGTGCATCAATCATACCTCAATAAAGTAGCTTTTTTATTTTTATTTTTTTTTAATTATTATACTTTAGGTTTTAGGGTACATGTGCACAATGTGCAGGTTTGTTACATATGTATCCATGTGCCATGTTATTTTGCTGCACCCATTAACTCATCATTTAGCATTAGGTATATCTCCTAATGCTGTCCCTCCCCCCTCCCCCCACCCCACAACAGTTCCCGGAGTGTGATGTTCCCCTTCCTGTGTCCATGAGTTCTCATTGTTCAATTCCCACACCGCATGTTCTCACTCAAAGTAGCTTTTTTTTGAAAGACAAAAAAAAAAGACATCTCACAGCCAAATTTGCATTTTAGAAAATTTACTGGACCAAATTCCTAATGGGTGGAGCTTAACATGAAATGATGGCAAGAGAGAGACTGTGCCTCTTCCTGTGGTCTGGACCATCTCTTAATTCCAGGACAGTCCTGTTGAACCTTTTCCAGGACTTCTGAGACAGATATGGGAAGAGGTTGCTGGTGGGAGAGAAGAGAAAGAAGACCCCACTAGGAGATCACCAGAGAAGTAGAAAAGGCTTTGATTTTTATCTCCTTAACAAATAATTCCAGACGCCCCTCATTTCCATTATATTTCCTGGTTGACTGCTTTATTGATTAAGTTTTAATTAGGATTTAAAACATTTCCCAAAGTGGTCTAAGGAAATAAAAAGTTGTGAGAGGTCCAGGAAGTTACACACTTCCAGTCAGATTTATTTTTTCAATTTTTATTAGGTACTTATTATAAATCAGACACGATAAGAGGGGCTGGAGACATACGATGAATAAGATCAAGTAGCAGCCATCAAGGAATATACAAGAGGAAGAACCTAGTCAAAAAACAAAAATGATAATGATAAACAATGTGGCAAGCATGGTGACCTATACTTTGATGGTTTACTCTGGAAGCAGCATGGAGAGACACTTGGCCCTAAGTCCAAACCTGTGATTAAGTCACCATCAAGTAACCCTATATAGATTGTCCCCAGCTTACTTTGGTTCAACTTAAGATTTTTCAGCTTTGTAGTGGTATGAAAGCAATAAGCATTTAGTAGAACATCAATGAATTACATAAGATATTCAACACTTTATTATAAAATAAGCTTTATGTGAGAGGATTTTGCCCAACTATAGTTGCCCAACTAAAGTAAGAGTTCTGAGCACATTTAAGGTAGATTAGGCTAAGCTATGACGATTAGTAGGTTAAGCGTTTTAAATGCATTTTCAATTTGTGATACCTTCAACTTAAAATGGGTTTATTGGGACATAACCCCATGGTAAGTCAAGGTGAATCTATAACGAGGTTCTGTGGAGGATACAAGAAAGCAACAGGCATAATTGAGTTATGAAAGTAAGATATTTACACATGAGCATATCTATTAAAATCAAACAGGCTCTCCAGAGATACAGAACCAGTAAGATAGAAAGGTAGATATCTCAAGAGCTGTATTTCAAGGAATTGGCTCACATGATTACAGGGATTGACAAGTTCAAAATCCATAGGCAGATCAGCAAGCTGGGAATTCTTGGGCAGGAGTTGATGCTGCCATCTTGAGGCACAATTTCATCTTTTTCAAGGAAACCTTAGTTTTGCTTTTAAGGCATTCTAACTGATTGGATAAGGCCAACCCCAATAATCAAGAATAACCTTTTTAACTTAAAATCAACTGATTGGTCTGGAGAAGACACCAAAGATGTGGCTGGGCAACTTTTGCCAAAGACACATGGATGCAATCTGTCATCTCAGCAGAAACCAGGAATAGAGATGCAGGTATCCAGCGAAGATATGTGGAGAGCCCTCTTGTTGATGGGTTAAACTCCCGTGAATTTCACAGGAGACTGAAAAAGTTTTGAGAATTTTATACTGCCAGTAATAGTGCCGGCCTGGACTGATATGGACAGAGAAGGGAAGAAATGAAGGACGCATGACTCTGAGGGCAGAGCCATGGATGTAAAGGGGACTCTCGGGCTAAGAGAGCAGGGCAGCCACTCCAGCAGGTCCAGAGGACAATGAGCTTGCTCCTGCCCAGAACAGTCCCAGTTCCTTCTGGTCTGGACTTGGATGGCAAATGCTGAAACAGGAAGCGTCATCTAGGATTTAGGGAAGAGGTCTAGATAAAATTGACCCTGATTTGGATTTAGATTTTACTTGTAGTGATTGCAAAATCTTTTTTCCAGAGCATTTGACCTACTATGCAACTAAATACAGTATATTGTTCTTAAAAAAATGAAAGATTATATAAAAATATGGATAATTTATATTAGAGAAAAAATATGAATTAAATATTAAAATGTTAACAGTTATCAGACTTTAATTTTTCTGTTTTCTTTCATTTTTTAGAATAAACTTTTTACTTTATAATGCGAAAAATTGTTTTTTATTTATAAGGCAAATATATTAATCAGTTTTTTGTTGTTGTTTGACCTTTTGTTTCGTTTTGTTTGTTTTTGGTGTTGAGTCCATTAGAGTATTACTATAGAAAGTACAATGGCCTTATACAAAGACCGGATTCCTAGATTTATTGCTGAATCTCAATGCTTGGACCTTGGACAAGCCACTTAACCTCTCTAAGGCTATTTCCTGCCCTACATACCTCACAAAGTAGATGTAAGAATCAAATGAGGTTATTTGTGGAGGCTCTGTAATTCTCATTAGAAATGTCAGGAATGATTATTGCAAAAATACTTTTAACACAATTATCAGTTTCAAATGCACAAGTAATAGGCCTTTATATTGTTAGTGGATAGATATTTTATAGTTTGTAAACTGTCACTGAACTTAAAAAACATATTTATGTTGGATCATAATGAAGTAGCATATTTATGTAGGATCTTGTAAAAATCCCCAATACACTGTAAATATTTACATTTAAGTGAAATACTGTACTATGTATCTAAGAGAGTTGGAAAATTTATTTTAAATTAACAAATGTCATGTTTGGTGAAAGAATGTAACCAATAAATAAATGCTAACACCATGAACAAACACAACAACAACAAAAAGGGGACTGATTGTAGATATAAATCATATCTACAAAATCCCTTCATGGTAACACCTAGATTAGTGTTTGGTTAACTGGATACTATAGCCTAGCCAAGTGGACACATAAAACTCACCATCACAGTGAGTATGTGCTAATTGCCAAATTAATGGTGCCTGAAGACTGAGATATTAAATGGATTGGATAGTAAAATACAAAGCATACACAAAGTCACTTTTCCAAACCCACACCACCTGTGTCTTCTTCCTTCCCTGTATATGTCTCCTCATCCCTCATTGAAACTCTGCCTAAAATGGCATGGAAATAGAATAATCTGGCATTACTACTCCTCACTTGACTGTTCTTCCCTCCATTGCAACTTTCCTTTTTAAATGCCAACTTTTAGCGGTCAAGACACAGATTCATGTTGTCTCTCTCAGGCCATTATATTCCAGAAGTATTTATGCGTTCCCATCATGTGAAGCTCATGTCTCTCATTGAAAACTTGAATGATGAAAGTGGACAGTGCCACTTGCCATGCTGAGTCACTTACTCCTTAGCAACAAAAGGAGTGTTTCAATCTACTAGATTATCAAAAGAATACCTTGTTTGACTTTGCAAAACTTGTATTGAGACTGTGATCTGACCCTTTTTAACTCAGGACACACAGCCATATCATATTTAGCAGCCCCTTCCAACAAAGCATCTTTAACATTTGTTTCCAGCCCGTTCGTAATTTGTTAAAGAGCTCTGTTAATTCAGCTTTCTAATACAAAATAAAATCTAAGTTTTCTTTTACACTATCCTCCTAACTATTTACAGAGAACTATGGTATGTGCATGCATACATGATATTTCTGTGTGTCTAGTGTGTGTAGGCATGCATGCATGCATGCATGCATGTATGCGTGTACTGAATTTTTTGCAGAGGTTTGTGTCACTGATTTTTCAGATTACTGTCATCAAGATAAAATAAGAATTGCCATATTTAACCTTAGCAATAAAACTACTGCCAAGCATTGCAATCTAGTTTTTTTGGCTCTTACTGCTAAGATTTCTGTCTTCACATTTATGTTTCCTGTTAGTTCCTGTATCAATTTAGAATAATGTAAAGGGTAGCTATTAAAAGATATCTGGAAGGTAAAATGAATTTGCCACTCTCAGCAGAAAGGATGTCCACTGTTTAGCTTTCTTCTCCTAAGCAATTATTTGTTTTTCAACTTACAAAATGAATTTTGGAACCATGCCACATTATGCCACAAAATATTAATAGGTACAATTAGTACATTGATATATGTTTGATTCTATCATTTTTCATTCCTTTTTTGTCATTCTTCTTTTAATCTACTGTGACAGTTCTGTAATGGAGCACCAGAAATATGACTCTAGGGCAAGCCATACTACTAATCATCAATACAGCATTGTATGCTGTCCAGCAGATGCATGTTCCTGTTTTGTCAGCAGGGATGACATTCTGCAAAATTTCTACCCAGAGAAATGCTTTCCAAGATTTGTTTACAAGCAATAAATTTAATGGTATGCTGAATTTGATCATTAATTATATATTTTCTTTGTTATATTCAAATGGGATGCCAATGAAATTGGTCATGACAGGGTTTTGGGTTTTTTTCTGTTGTTCTTTTTTCTGCTGAGCAGCTTGTCATTTTAGTTTTAGCTGCAGGATATAGGACAGTACTGTCAAAGCAATCTAACTATATAAGCTATATGTAAGCAACTCAAATGAGGCTTTGAACCACCTTTTATTATTGGTTCTATAATTCCTCAACTGTAAAGGGATCTGTAAGCCACCTCTAGATTGTATAACAGTGGTCACTTTGGGGTTCTTGGCTTAAATTAATAACCCCAGTGAAATCATTAATGACCACCAATATAGACCCCATCGTTAACAACACCATGAACAAATCCATTCAGAAAACCACTTATTCTTCCAAACTTGCACTTAGCAATGGTCATCTTTCTGAAACAACAATAATAAATACTTATAGGGTATCCAAGACCGATAAGCCAGCTGCCTTTAAAAAAATGTATGCGTTTAAAAAAATATTTGTACAGATCTGTATGAAATTTTCTCTAGTAGCATATGCCAGTCCTGTTATCAAGGAAAAGCCAACTCTCTCTCCCAGCTTGTTGCAAATCCACACATTTGGAGTATTCAGCTCATTCAGCTTAGTCCTGGAAAGTCAAAATTTTCTTCTTTGATAAGTAGAGGACTACATATTTTTGGTGTACTATAAAATACTTACAACATTCCTTCTTAGTGGTAGGTGATCTATGCAATCTATACATTGTGTATTATATATGTTATAGCAAGTGCTTCATATTAAACCAGTAAAGACATAAATATTTTATATTGAGTATAAACACAGAAATCTGAAAACATTCTCTTAAAGTATAGATGCCTCTTCAATTTTATGATTATGGGGGGAAATTAGGTTGTTTTGCTTTGCCTTTCATTTAGAACAATCAGTAATCCCTCTGAAAACCATGGATGTTACCTACATTTATTGTCTGTTAGCATATTTTTAACACACCTATAAACATAAAGACAACTCTATATTGTTTCAGAGTATTCTTTTTAATCCAGAGCATAGTTACCTAATTATCAAGTAGCACTAATATATATTATGTTGATTATGTAGAAGAGGGCTATAGAATAATCATGACAAAGAACTGACTGTCCCAGAACCCAAGACTGCATCTTATGCACCTTCAGAATCTCTTTGGAGGTAGAAGGGTGAAAGGCCAGGCCTGCTGGGGTCATCACTTCCAAGCACTGTAGCTGATAGCTGCAAGTCAGGAATTCAGCAAAGACTGAAGATCGGAGCCTGTTTATGGTCATGAAAATAGTCACCAAGTTAGCCTTTCACTAGGAAAAAAATATAACTGTTGTCTTACAATGTTATCACACTCTCATTAGTAATTATAAACAAATCAGTATACAGTTTGGAACCAGATATAAAGGAGTATAAATTCCAAGATCAATTGATTTTCTTGTCACAAATTCATTCTTTATCAACTATCACCAGTAAGTCCTGGATTTCATTTCACTCATCCAAATAAAGATATTAATTGCTTAATTCTGTTCACTCCCTGCCCTGTTGCTTACCCTGTTCCCCTAATTAGGATTAGCATTTCCACCTTCCGATATACTGAGATGTATATATACGTATATATATATATATATATATATAGAGAGAGAGAGAGAGAGAGAGAGAGAGAGAGAGAGAGAGAACGAGAGATGGGACCTTACGAGAACCATAACTAGGTGAATTACTTACCCCCTTGCTGTCTTCAAATTGTGTGAAGACAGGACCTGCGTCTGTCCTGCTCAGCAGTGTACTCTCTGTGCCTACAGCACAAATGCGGGCTCCTGAAATGTGTTTGAAAAGTGTGTGTCAAATAAGTGTTTAAAAAAATGAACGCATACATTTGTGAACCTGGTTGAGGGTCTCCTCACTTCTCTGTGGTGCAGTATTCACCTCCTTACAAGTATGCCTGCCTGTAGACCAGCCTCACTCTAATTCACTTTCCACTTTGCAGCCTCCTTCATCTCTTTGAAGTGCAACCCTATCTTGTGCTTTTCACCATTTTACTATTAAGAAAACCAAGCTCAGAGAGGGAATGTGGCTTGCACAGCGTGCTGGGATGGTTAACTTACAGCACCCATTATCCATTTTTATGCTCCTGAAGCCAAATCCTTCTAATAAATCAAAGCACTTCTGTTCCTTTCTCTTGCTCTTCCCTGCTTGTCCTGATTGGCTTCACTGTCCCTCCTTTTCTCATTCATTTCTTTGCTCCTGGGACAATTTTTCTGATCGGGTAAATTCAGCCACTGGAGGACGCAGTGACAGATTTTTTTCTGCAATGCACTGATTTGATTGGGACACTCCACATTTTCTTCTCAGTCCAATGATTTGCCACTACAATGTTAGAATACAATAGCATTCCTGTGATTGCAGGTATAGACAAAATCAGTGATGTAATAAACTTAATCCTGCAAAAATAAAATAGTATTTTTGTGGAAATATTTCTAAACTGATGTATGCTTTCCATTTTCTTAGATAGGGTGTGTTAATGTCACCTAGTCTCTTCTTGCTGAGTCAGAAAGGGCATATATTCAGGCCTCGGCCCGGCGCAGTGGCTCACACCTGTAATCCCAACACTCTGGGAGGCCGAGGCAGGTGGATCACCTGAGGTCTGGAGTTCGAGACCAGCCTAAACAATATGGAGAAACCTCGTCTCTAGTAAAAATACAAAATTAGCCGGGCATGGTGGCGGGCGCCTGTAGTCCCAGCTACTCGGGAGGCTGAGGCAGGAGAATGGCGTGAACCCGGGAGGCGGAGCTTGCAGTGAGCCGAGATCGCGCCACTGCACTCCAGCCTGGGCGAGGGAGCGAGACTCCGTCTCAAAATAAAATAAAATAAAATAAAATTCAGGCCTCTCCTACTCCCCCGGTGTCACGTAGGTGAAGAGTCAATATGTGCTAATAAACGTGTCATTTAGACTTGTTAAACACTGGCCTAGGACAGCAAGGGTGGTGGCAATATCTCTTCCCTTGGTGTCTCTGTAAATAACAAAAGTACCACCCATTAGGACTGTTCTGACAAAGGCATGATTTATATTAAATGGAAGTTGAACCCCAGAAGCTCAAAGTTTTAAATGCTTTTTGTTTAGTTTTCGTTATTCAGTGAGTGTGGAGAAATCTTTTCCCCTTGCGGTTCAGGATTCAGGCCAACACATAGTTCCGGAGAAGCAGCGGAGCTATCACAATGATGAACCTATAGGAAAGGGTTATCCCATAAACGTGGAAAATATCTGACTGTCATAGAACCCAGAGGAAACCAAGTAGCGTTTGTGTCCTGCACCACCCAGAGCACTACATATGGAATCATCCTTAGTGATTGTTTCTTTCATTAGCTCCCTTCCCTCTGATAAGCAAGTTGACCTACAAAGAAAGCTGCACCTAAAGACTGACCCTTTCTCACTGGATGTGTAGAATAAAGGAAAATTGACGGGCTCCTGAACTGAGAAAGCATATTTGATTCTAATGTAGTTAGCAAGTAATTCTAATTCTATATAAGATATTCATAGAATAAGCTCTTTTTTATAGAGCTATCAATTATCAAAGTGGGTGCAATTTTTAAGGAATTAATACTAAATAAAATAGCAATATGAATAATGGTGATGACAGACACATTAAGAACATATAAAATTGCCAGAATAATTTAGAAATAGTCTGTGAATTCCTAAACAACTCTGAGGTTATTTCAGATAATTCAGTGATACTGTAAAGAGCTATAAATTGAAATGTTGGAATTCCTGACTTAAAAAAAAAAAATTCTAAACCAAGTGCCACTGAATTAAAGGTAATTTCAACTAAGGTTATGATAACAACAATCTGCAACCTTATGAGAATTCTGAAAGCAAAACCTTAAAAAAAAATACATTTGCTCTACCTCAGCCAGATCAAGATTAATATTACAGTGACATGTCACAGTGACAAGTTGCTTAGCATGTACCCTTGAGAGGGAGTGATGAAAGCGACAGTTTACCTCTGTGTATTTCCTCCTCAAAACCCCTAACCCTAGTGTAATCATGAGAAAAATATAAAATAAAGCCAAATTGAAGGGTATTCTACAAAATATCTGCCAAGTACTTCAGAAAACATTTAAGTTCACCCGAAACAAGGAAAGTTTGAGAAACTTGCAACCAAGACAAGTTGGGAATCTTTGTAACCTAAGGATTGGTGATGACCAAATTTAATGTGGGATCCTGCACGGGATGCTGGAGCAAATAAAAGACATTAAAGAAAAACTAAGGAGATCCAATTAAAGTATGGACTTTAGTTAGTAATAATGTATCAATATTGGTTTAATAGTTGTGGCAAATATACTATAGTGTTAGATGTTAACGGTAGGGGATACTGAGTGCAGCGTCTGGGTGCAGGGTCTATGGGAACTCTTTGTATTATGCAGCTTTTCTGTTAACTAAAATTATTCCAAAATAAAAATGTTTATTAAAAAATACATAGTGAATACAGTTTAAAAAGTCTCTTCTGATATAATGTTTGCAGAGGAAGATGGTTTTTAGTTTATAAATTATTTCCATAATTTGTGACAGTTCTCACATCTGCTACTATAAAATTCATTGCAGCTTCTCTGCCTCTTGGGAAAAAATGCATTTAATTATCGGTAAAATTCAACTTTAGCTTGTTACGATGAATGATTTGAACCTGTCAGGTTTTTCCCCCCTAAAAACAAAAGAACCAAAATGAAATACAGTCTTATTCCTCTACTCCCTTCCTTCCACCTGCTTCATTTAATTGATGAAGGCTTCTTCATTTATTAATCTTTTTGAGCTCTTCTGTAAGATGCAGAAAAAGCTAAAATGATATCATTGTATCTAGCTAATGTGTGTGCTTTGTGAAATTGATACACCCTGCCAAGACATAAATTACTTAAGCTTTGATAAATGTGTTGAAATCAAGGAATGTTCAAACAGATAAAGCACAGCAATTTATCTTTCTTCCCCTTTTTAAAACTCCATTTTATGCTTGAGGTTAAATGTTTTTGCATTATTATTATAATATGATGGGGGAAAAGACAGCAGGGATACTGAAATTAGCATGAAGAGCCCCAGCAAATACAAAAGTAACCAGGAATATACAGCTACGTGTTTTGTAGATAACATTTAACAATCTTGCCTTGGACAGAGTGGATTACCAACAGATTCAGAACCACCTACATTCTTCTCCCAGCATGTTGTATCACAGAAATTGTCTGTTCAGGAATGAGGGCACCTGCCAGACACTTTATATTCTCAGCTCCCTTTGCTGATTCATGTAGTAGATTGGACTCAAAGATCTACAAACACATTTTTTTGGCAAAGAGAGCTCACCTGGGATTTGGATGTGACTCAGATGCCAGTAAGACTAGAAACATAGGGTAACATTTGATTGATGTTCTGGGGTTGAGAGGGTTGATTTCTACTTGGTCATTAATTTATCACATGGTACTGAACAAGTTGCTCAATTAACCATTAATCAGTTTCCTGGAGGCTTGAGAATTCCTAGAAACCTATGGAGACACTTCTTGAGTAGGAGGCACGAGATTATCCATTGGACCATGGAAGAGCCATCAGTCATCAAATGCCTCTTGCCAAGGAATAGGCCCAGTAATTTCCATCCATTCTTTTAGTCCTTACAGCCAAACAGCAAAGGAGATATAAGTGAGAAAACTGAGGTTCAGGTCATACACTTGAGCAAGGGGTGACGATGCCATTAGGCGATAAATCCTATGCGCCGATATGATGCAAACATCATATCAGGCTGCTTCCCTATTGGGAATATATGGGTAAGCTGTGGGGAGGTGGGCAGGGTTGTGGCTCATCAGCCTCCAATCTTCTGACTAGGTCTTCATGTTGAGCATGTGGACTGGGGACTTAGGTCATATAACCATCTAGGTAGATCTGGTGTAGAAAAGGGTGCCTGAGCTCTCAAAAGTGATGTTATAAAGTGATGATGTATAACAAGAGGAAGGCTGAACAAGTTACACCAAGGCTGAAAGTTCGGAGGGGAGATAAAATTGTCAGCTGTTTAAAGACATAGAGAAATATATTTGCCCTTTAAATTATATTCTTCCACCAGTAAATCACTGTCAGATAGCTTTTTGAGATTTGGGTTTAGATTTGGAAGTCAGCACTTGTGAGAACTGTCCGTGTATTTTAAAGTAATAAACAGATCAGGTTGTACACAGTTTTTCCAACTTGGCTAATGTTGTTGTCAAAACAAGCTAGAAATATGATGTGCTAAGGAAAGCCAAATTTTTTTTAAAAAGTGTTTTTATATAGATTTATATATATATGCATATATGTATATATATGTACTTTTTATCTAAGGTACTACCAGTGAATGCTGTCACTGGAAGAGTGAAACATTATATATCTTTGCTATTAGCTAAATTTTATTATTTTTTATTATATAGACTAATCTTAAAATCAAGGGCTCTTTGAGCAGGTTTGGACCTGAACAGTAGTGTGTTAGAATGATTTTTTTTAGAAATCTAATTTCAATTCAAATTCTCATACAGGGAACCTTTTCCAAAGAATAAAACAACTTTTGTAAAAGCAAATAATGACACTCAATTTATCTGTTTGATAAGCTTAGAATGTTTTCTACTTTCATTTTTTTAAAGAGAGTCACATATATTTGGGTCATGTTCTCTTACAACATAAACTGCTACCAGGAAAGTTTTCAGATCTTTGAAAATGTCTCAGTAATGTCCTACTGTTATTATTATTACTATTATTATTATTATTGAGTAATCTCAGAACCATCACAATGGAAGTCCTAGGGGTAAGAGAAGGATCTCTTAAGGTATCGGTGTCTATCATGTATTTGAAAGTGCACCAAGATCAGCTAAGACTACATGATAGCAAAACTTACTGGTTGTTGAATGATGGGCTCAATTCTTATGGGTTTATCAGTAATGGGAAAGTGAGGAGAAAATTGGGCAAAGCACTAAGACAAGAAAAATGAACCAGGCAGAAAAAAATTTAGGGGAACATATAACATTAAACAAGCACTTTAAAGAAAAAGAGAGCATGTTGCTGCTGATAAAAGAATATTTTTATACTTGTGGTTGAAAAAAATATTTTTGAATGAAAACGTATTTTAGTTCTGCTGATAAAGTGTCACGGTATTTGTAATAAAGTAATTGATATTATGATATATAAAGGTAAGAATCAAGACATATTTTTAAAAGCAAGCTTAAAGGGGAAAACGTCAGAAGGGCTCTATTGCATGAAGGGGAAAATGTCAGAAGGGCTCTATCGCATGAAGTAGAAGAATGAAGGTGGGAGTGAGGGAAGAAGTTCAGAAGCTGTACCAAATCAGGGAGTAGAGATTGGGAAGTAAGGGAGCACTTCCTGTAAACTAGATGTTCTGCAAATGGTAGGTGTGTCTGTAAGCATTTACCAAGCAGAGTGAATCTCATGAAATACTGGAAACAGGTGAAAAATAGGTAGTGGACTATGGGCAGCAAGAATCATGATCACAGAAGAGAAATTGGACCTTGATTAGCAAGAGCTTCTTATCTGCCCGTGCATCCTTGGCCCTCTTTCTGGAGAGATGCTGGGACAGGTCACTTGGACCAGGCTGTCTCCATTCTCAGGAAACTCAAGTCAGAATCAGAGTCTGGGTGTTGAGCTCCATGGGCTATTACCAAATAATTGGAATGAAGTTTGCGCACTTCATGAGTAAGAGTATTCAAGGGACTGGACATGATGGTTCACTCCTGTAATCTCAACATTTCGAGAGGCCAAGGTAGGAGGATCACTTGAGGCTGGGGTTCAAGACCAACCTGGGCAAAGTAGCAAGATCTCATCTGTATAAAATAAAAAATTAAGCCGAGCAGTGGCTCACACCTGTAATCCCGACACTTTGGGAGGCCGAGGCAGGCAGATCACTTGAGGCCAGGAGTTTGAGACCAGCCTGGCCAACGTGGTAAGACCCCATCTCCACTAAAAACACAAAAACTAGTCAGGCATAGTGGTGCATGCCTGTAATCACAGCTACTCGGGAGGCTGATGTGCAAGAATTTCTTAAACCCTGGAGGTGGAGATTGTAGTAAGCTGAGATTGCACCACTCCACTCCAGACTGGGCGATAGAGCAAGACTGTCTAAAAAAAAAAAAGAAAGAAAAAAAAATTAGCCAGGCATGGTAGTGTGCACCTGTATTCCTAGCTATTCTGGTGGCTGAGGAGGGAGAATCACTTGGGCCCAGGAGTTTGAGGTTGCAGTGAGCTGATTATGCCTCCAGCCTGGGTGACAGAGTGATATCCTGTCTCTAAAAATAAATAAATAGTATTCAAGGAACTGGAAGTCATTATGTTAAGTGAAATAAGGCAGACACATATTCTCACCCATATGTAAAAGCTAAAAAAACTTGATCTCATAGAAATAGAGAATTTTGATAGTACCAGAGGTTGAGAAGCATTTGAGGGTGGGGTGGGGGAAATGAAGAGAGATTGATGGATGAGTACAAACACAGTTAGATAGAAGAAATAAGTTCTAGCCCAGGCACGGTGGCTCATACCTGTAATCCCAACACTTAAGGAGGATGAGGCAGGAGGATCACTTGAGGCCAGCAGCTTGAGACCACCTGGGCATCAAGCTGAGACCCCATCTCTACCAAAAAAAAAAATTAATCCCATTTTTTTAAATAAAATAAAACAAGTTCTGATGTTCAACAGCAGTGTAGGGTGACTATACTATAGTTAGCAACAACGTGTTGTATATTTTAAAGTAGTTTGAAGGGAGGCCTTGAAATGTTCCCAATACATAGTAGTGATAAATATTCGAGATGATGTATACCCTAAATACTCTGACTTAAATCATTACACATTTTATGCATGTATCAAATACTCAGGTGTACCCCCATAAATATGTAAAATATTATATACCAATAAAAGAGAAAAAAACTGCCCAAAATCAGAAAGCTGTAGTTACAGTATCAGAAATACTTTGAGCCAGAAATCCAGAGTAATCTGCCAGCCTTTCAACACCAGGAGAGAGAAAGGAGTATCAATTCAGGGTGTATAAGCCCCTAAGAAGAGGCCATATGGATTTAGATTCTCAAAATGTAAGAATATGCATCATACCAATTTGTTCTGAATTTTTTAAAACTCCAGAAATGTGGAAGAAAAGCTTCCAGGAAATTAACCAAAGGGAGAAGTATATGTTGTAGCACCCTCCCATCCTTACCAAGGCAAAAAATAATTTTAAAGAAACCTATCTATACATTTTGAGTCCTTGGATTCTTAGTGATTTGGGGACTAGACACAGGCGGAAACACTTTTCACAAAGCCCTGTTGGGATTTAAGCTTCTAAACTTTTATGAACATACAATAGATAACCTCATGTTATCAAACTATGCCATCTAGTCAAATGCAGTATTTATAATCCAGGCTATGTCTTTCATTTATTTTCAAAATTGGATTGAAAGCAATAATTTTGGGAATAATCTGAAACCATTGTTACCAAGTGCTTTGCCAAGTTTGAAAGGGCTAGAGATAGTACATAAACACAGCCTCACTTCTTTCCTCATCTATTTCATCATGCTGACAGTTTTCTGTAGAATCATTACAAGAGTGGTTTGTGCCATTAGAGATAAGAGGCTGTGTTTCCACTAGAAACCTCTATTTTCCAGACTTTTTATAAATCATCCATAAATATTCACTCTACGCAACAGCATCATATATAGTGATTCTGTCCCTCAAAATCCATATCTACTTAACTAAATTATTTTTAGTAAACATGGGGACTCATACTATACAAAGAATAAAAAGAAAAATCAAATGCAAATAAAGTCTTACATTTCAGTGGCTATGATTTGAACCAAAATACTGAGGAACCCATAAAACAATGTACATGACATTTTCTTAGCAATTATCTTAGGATATAATTCAGTTGTAATAAAATTTATTAACTCATATACAACCTATTAATTCAAAATATACCTCTCTACATTACTTCCTGTTTTTATAAAGGCAACTAAATTTTTACTTATATTTTCTCAACTAAAACTTTTTGTAGAACTTTCTAATCCTCATCACATGCCTTTTTTGTTACAGAGTTTGAGATGGAATTATATAAAAAGCTATGAAATTACATGCTATAAGCCTTTGAACGTAATAATTCCCTTAATATTTCCAAATATACTTAAAAGACTTATCAATATAATTGACAGTTTTTAGCTCCTTGGTAGATACATTCAGTATTCTATTTTTGTCTTCCACCTGAAAGAAAAGAGTTGACAATTTAATGATTATATCAAATGAGAAGTCAAAATATACTACTTCCCCCAATCTGGAAAAATAGAATTGTGAAGATCAGGAAACAGAGACAAAAACCACATCAACCCATTAAAATGAAATACTTTGTTCTTAACCTCACCATTTTTAATTTTCATACTCATAGTTTTCCATTGCTTGAATTAAGTGCTTATCTTGTTACGCTGTTGAGCCCGGCTGTGTGTGTGTGAAATGCTGTCGAACAAGAATCTAAATAACGTTGAAAGATTTTCCCTTGCGCTTTGACTTCAGTTTGAGTGCGCAGTCACGGCACTAACCTAAAGTTTATTTCTCTTTCTTCTTTTCAAACAGCTATTTTGTGACAGTAAGGAAGTGGTGCATGCCACGGAGGGGCTGGATTGGGAAGATAAAGATGCTCCAGGGACATTGGTCGGCAACGTGGTGCACTCAAGGATCATCAGTCCCCTGCGCCTGTTTGTTAAACAGTCTCCGGTGCCCAAGCCCGGCCCCATGGCGTATGCAGACAGCATGGAAAACTTTTGGGATTGGCTGGCCAACATCACGGAGATTCAGGAGCCATTGACAAGAACTAAACGGAGGCCAATAGTAAAAACAGGAAAATTTAAGAAAATGTTTGGATGGGGTGACTTTCATTCCAACATTAAAACTGTTAAACTCAATCTCCTCATCACGGGGAAAATTGTTGACCATGGAAATGGAACCTTCAGTGTGTATTTCCGACATAATTCAACAGGCCTGGGCAATGTTTCAGTGAGCTTGGTACCACCCTCCAAGGTGGTGGAATTTGAAGTTTCCCCCCAGTCTACCTTGGAGACCAAGGAATCCAAATCTTTCAATTGTCGCATTGAGTATGAAAAAACAGATCGGGCAAAAAAGACCGCCCTCTGCAACTTTGACCCATCCAAGATCTGCTACCAGGAGCAGACTCAGAGCCATGTGTCTTGGTTGTGCTCCAAGCCCTTCAAGGTCATTTGCATTTACATTGCCTTTTACAGTGTTGATTATAAACTCGTGCAAAAGGTTTGCCCTGACTACAATTACCATAGTGAGACCCCATACTTATCTTCTGGCTGATCTTCCTGCTGTGGTGGAAATGAGGGATACATATATATTTGATTAGAATGACCAAGAAACAAGCCTAGCTCTTTATGATAAAGGATCCCTTTTGTTTCTGGCAGTGAACAATAGTTCCCTATCAGGTTTTCAAATTTTAAAAAAGAAAAAGACATCTTTAAATGTGAAATTTGTTTGTTTCTATCGTAGGTACCTTTATCTAAAAAGTTAAACTGTTTATGAAACCATCACTTTCATGCAAGATGACTGAGTTCTAGAAATCTTATTGTTTCTCTGAAAGAAACATCAATGATAGCAATATGTGACAAGAAGGAACAAAATTATGCATGTGATAAACATTGCTCTTGAAATGAGCCTGCCTTTGAAATATGTTTTGGAAGGTTACTGCAGAAATAGCAGATGCAGTAAAGGAAAAGATTGTATTTGATAGATGAATTGTGTTTTTGACATTGGAACTTTTTTTTATATTTCTATCTTTTCCCCCATCCATCTGTGCTGTTATTGATATGAGAGAAAAAAAGGTAAAATTTGTTTCAAAATTCGTGTGTGAAGTTACAGTGCCACAGTGGAACCAAGTTCCTTATCATCTGAGCTAGAGTTGAGTGGAATGTGATTTAAGCACTTAGCCCTGTGTTGGTCACCATTCTTATGATTCCCCCTGAATTTGAATACTGATGTAATGGGAAAGCAAATCTGAGAATAAGTTTGTTCAACAATAACAAAAATCACGATGCTTTTAGACTCTTCTGATAAATTCTAATGCTGCGGAATTAATCAAAAAATAACAAAATTTGTATGCCTCCTATAGCTTAGAGCTTTATTCAATTCATTCGATAATGTGATTCTTTACACATGTGTAGAACAGCTCTGAAGTTGAGAGAAAGTGCTTGTTTCCTAGACTGGCATAGAAAACAAAAGTGGGAAGTAGAGGGAGGAAATTTCAGGATTATGGATTCATTATTTCTAGCCTCCCAGATTAAGTTCTCCTTGCATTTAGTTAATATTTGAATAAGAGATCAAACTCTATGTGGAAATAGAGAGTTATATTTAAACATTTCTAATTATTAAGTGCTGACAACCAAGATACCTGGCTTACTAGACTTTTGAAATGACTTCCAAATTAATGTCACTTCACAGTCAGTGCCCTTCTCATCTTCCCTGTGGGGGTGAATAGCAGTCCTATATGGTAGAACTGAATGATCGTCAAATTAGAACAGAAACAGGGGTCTGGCTGGCCAAGAAAAAGGCTTCTAGAACTCAGGACGCTCATGGAATGGTCAGTCTTTTTACAATAGATGTTAACTTCTTTCTCCCTTCTTATCTGTAAAATATTAATTAAAGTAAAACATTAAATTCAGGACTAAAGGAAGAGAAGTCCTAAACAACAAGAAATACTCTTAGCACACTGTTCAAAAAACCAAGAGCTCTGTTCTCTATTTTATATCTTCATTTCTTTCCTTTTACCAATAATATCTGCAGTGTTCAATTTTTGTCTTTTGTAAACATTGTACTAAGCTTAGTGTGCGGTAGTACAGGCTTGAAGTTCTTGCTCTGGGTTCACCACGTGTTTTTGTAATTTTGTGGTTGGTGATTAATATTTTGAGACATCTTTTTATTTTCACCTAGAAACAAGAGTAAAATATTATTTATTGTAAAATATGTGGGAATCATGTATGTATATATATACTTAGAATTTTCTGTGTACAGAGAAAGTATGTGTACACATTTCTATGTAAATAAAAAGAATTTGCTAGATCTGTCACATTAATCCTGGGTGGTTATTTTTTAAAGACTCTGTTCTCCTTGTTTCTGTTCCTCACAAGGGCTTATTCTGCACGCGCGCGCACGTGTGTTTGTGTGTGTGTGTGTGTGTGATACCAATTGAACATGAAGGTTTCCCTTAGATACATGTTAAATAGGCAGCTTGGCTGTGGAGATTTTAAAGTAGGGCAAAAGAATAACTCACATAAAACATTTTGTACATAGCATGGCATCTAGTAAGAAAGAACTCTACTTGTGAGCTGCCATATGATTATTATTGTTTTGACATGAAATAATGAAGTTTAAAACTATCTGGTGTTCAAAAGTTGAGAGATGTGAACATTATTTCTATGCTAAAAAAAAAAACCAAAAATCGATTTATACAGTTCTTAGATGTTAGCAGGGTTTGTGGAATTTTTTTAAAGTTTCCCATAAGCTTGTTTGTAAGTTGGAGTAGAATATATGCCACATATATTTCTAAGTCATAATTTCATTTCAAAGCATACTTAATTGTCAGTAATGGTACTTGGCACAATATAAATCAAAGCCCACTTAAGCATGCAAATACATGCGTTTCTACAAAACCATTTTTTGCCCTTTAGTACTGCTATTGAGAAAAAGGACATTCATGGAAGCTAATTTTGCACTCAGTCACAAACTGTTTAAACACTAAAGCAACAGAACTTTTAAACGTATAGACATATTAACATACAGAAGAGTAATATTTCAAAGAGAGTGCAACCTATACTACCTTCTTAATCCTCTTATTTGACATACAAGAAAACCCAAGTCCCCATCAAGATAATGATGTGCCTACTAGTAAATGGCAAACCCAACTGAAATGCATTTCTCCTGACTCCTAGTCCCAGCTCTTGTGTTACATAAGAAAGGTAAATTGAAGCACGTATTCAAGACAACGAAAATAATTGCAATGAGTTTATAACAAGACAGGACCCAGTAGCCAAAACTGAACCTGAAAACGGTGGAAATAACCTCCCCCTAAAATATTTTGGATAATAATTTATCTGTGATCACAAATTTTTTAAAAACTGAAACTACAGAAAAGTAAGTCAGGATAAATCCAAAGTAAGTCAGGTTAAATCCTTATATCCAAAGATAAGAGTCCTGGAATACATTAGCAAAATGACTGGGTAAGAATTAACAGCAGTAGAACACTACATTGGGTAGTTTTCAGGTGATTATGTCACCTGAGAATGTATTTTCATAGGAATTGGTATGTTTTGGGGAATATCTTGATTGCCTAAAGGTTTGATTTCACCTCATAAAGAATTTTACATTAATTAACTGGCCTGTAAAATATAGAGGATGGAGTCGTGCATTCTTACTTGCAGTGAAACTAAAGTAAACTCAATGTTGATTAATCGGAACTCTCAATGAATGACAACTTAATATTGCCAATTGCAAGAGACATCAGGAAAACAAGTTCATATTTGAGATTATTTTTTCTTCAGAAAAGTCTTGTAGATGATACTCAAAGATCATTTCATCTTCACCCCAATCTCCTACCCCGTATAGTGAGGTCTGGAATCCTAGGAACATACCCCATTCTGCTTCATTTTTAAACTTCCCTTCTCTACATTCAACTCAACTGTCCCATAAATACAGACAGTCCCTGATATACAATGGTTCAACTTACAATTTTTTGACTTTACGATGTTGCAATAGCCATACGCATTCAGTAGAATTTTGAGTACTCGTACAACCATTCTGTTTTTCACTTTCAGTAAAGTATTCAATAAATTACATGAAATATTCACCACACTATTATAAAATAGGCTTTGAGTTAGATTATTTTACCTTATAGTTATAGGCTGATGTGTCTGAGCACATTAAAGGTAGGCTAGGCTGAGCTGTGGTGATCAGTAGATTAGGTATATTAAATGCATTTTTAATTTAGGATTTTCAAAGTACAATGGATTTATCAAGACGTAACCCCGTGATAAGTTGAGGTGCATCTGTAGTACTTAATCTATTATCTAAAATAATGAGTTAACTCTTTTGTGTTCTCCACAGCACCTGGTAAAGTGTATCATATGTTAGTCAAGGTTCTCCAGAGAAATGGAACCAATATGACATGTAGAAAAATGTATGAGAAGATGTATTATCCTCATGCATGGAGAGAATTTGTCCACACAATTATGGAGGCTAAGAAGTTCAATCATATACCCTCTGCAAGCCGGAGAACCAGGAAAGCTCATGGTTCAAGGTCAAAGGCCCGAGACTAGGAGTTCCAATGTCCAAGGGCAGGAGAATATGGACATCCCAGCTCAGCAAGAGAATGAGAGCAAACTTGCTGTTCCTTCACCTTTGTGTTCTATCCAGGCCCTCACTAGATAGGATGGTGCCTACACATATTTCTAAGGGTGGATCTTCTTTACTCAGTGTACTGATTTAAATGCTCATCTCTTCCAGAAACACCCTTACACCCCTAGAAATAATGTTTTACCAGCTATATGGGTATCTTTCACCCAGTCAAGTTGACACTTAAAATTAACCATCACAAGTAGGTACTTGATCAATATCTGTTGCTTGATTTTTAAAAAAAATCTCCAGTAAAATTCATTGATTATTCAAGACCCGCTCTACCCACATCATAAGAGTTATCTTGCACCATTTCAAACATGAGCACCTTGCTTCAGCTGAATCCAATACCCACAGAATGTTAGCTCTCAGAAACACAGAAATTTAAAAACCAGAAACAATTTTAGAAAACATCTAGAATAAGTTTTCTTTATCAGCTAAAGAAATGGAGTCCTGGCTAGGTTTAATGGTCTTGTTATATTTACTCTTTTTCCTGCCTAGGCAAAGCCATTCGTCATCTTCTTTATTCCTAAAAATCACTGATGTTCCATATCTGGGATAGAAACTCCCAGCTGCGCACCGAAATCCATTCTACTTTTCTATTGCAATGGGAAAGTCAACTGTGTGGCTAGCCCTGCATCTCATGTAGCGTGGTGTGGCCTTGTTGCTGAGCCACAGCTAGTGGAGTGTGAGAGGAAAGGGTGTGTGCACTTTTAGGAGTGGACTCACCCAAGAGTGTTCCCATGCTTCTCTGTGTTCCTTTCCCTTTGGCTGACTGGGATAGATGCCCTGAGGACACATTGGTAGAGACAAAGCAATCCCCAGTTTGAATACTTTTCTGGTAATGGAAAAGGGTCACTCAACTAACCCCAAACGTACTCTGGACTGCTATATGAGAGATAAGCAAATACATTGTTCTTTAATCATTAAAATATTAGGATGAATGGGTTACGGCAGCTTGGCATGACCTAACAACAACATTGCACAAAATCTTCTCTATCTATATACTCTAGCACACTCTGATCTTTGTCTAGTTGAATTGTGTGTTTGAGTCTATGCTAGGCATTGCAGTAATTAATGTGCACAGCTTTGAGTTTGGCCTATTACTTATACTTGTTTTTGTGTTCCATCACCTAAAAAATAGGTTCTCCATATTTTATACTTTCTGAATGTTTCACAATGCCCAGATAAATCTGTTATCTTAAAAAGTGTCATATATATGGTATTAAACTGCATTGAAAGATATGTAGGGACGTTGTTTACTTAAATACATGTGTTTTCCAAAAGATCCATATAAAATAGAGGTGGAGAATTCTTAAGATAAGGAAACAAAAATTCAAGAATCATGCTAATTCCAGTTCCCGTACTAAGGCAAGGAAGACGAGTATACATTTTTTTCTATCTTTCTTCTTGTTGGTAATGCACTACATTAATTTCTAATTCAAAAGGTACCAAAATGGTATACAGAGGAAGGCCTCCTTCCTACTTCTTTTCCATAGCTACCTTGTGCCTTTCTCCAGAGACAAGCCAGAGTATACATTTCTTGTCTATCCTGGCAGAGATAAATTAGTATGCTTTGTGTTCTCAGTGGCAGTTAAAAAAAAAAAAAGTTGATCTCATGAAGGTGAAGATGTAGTTTGATAGTTATCTGAGGCTGGAAAGGGTATTGGAGGTGATGAGAGGGCTTGGTTAATGGGCACATACAGTTACAGAGAAGGAATAAGTTTTAATGTTCTGTAGCAGGATAGGGTGACTACACCTAAAGAGAGGACGTGAAATGTTCCCAACACAAAGGAATGGTAAATACTCAAGGTGATACCTTAAATATTCTGGCCTGATCGTTAGGTATTCTATCCGTGTAATAAAATATCACACGTACCCCATAAATATGTACAAAGATCAGGTATCAATAAAAATATATATTTTTTAAATTATAGGTTTTTTAAGTGTTTTATTTTTATTTATTTATTTTGAGATGAAGTCTCACTCTGTCAGTCAGACTGGAGTACAGTGGTGCAATCTCGGCTCACTGTAACCTCTGTCTCCCAGGTTCAAGCAATTCTCCTGCCTCAGCCTCCCAAGTAGCTGGGATTACAGGCGTGGGTTTTGGAGGTATTTTAAATTATTACGAATGTTTCCTTCCATTGCCTGGGATGCTCCATTTTGTGTGTATTCTAGCTAGTTGAAGCATTGTGACGCACTAATTCGTTATTGTTTCCTTTAAATACATCGCTTTTAAATGTTAAAAAAAAAAGAAAATTTTGATTTAAAAACACTACCTATAATCCCATTACTAATAAATTAAATATATTTGTTCTATGTTTTTCTTCTCAGTTTTATCTATATATGGATGTGTTTGTGTGTGTATCTATGTGTATATATGTAGTTTTGTGTATGTGTGTGTGTGTCTGTGTGTCTGTGTGTATGGAGTTTTTATGGAGTTGCAATCATGTACTATGTGGTAATGTAATAAATACAACATTATATCTGATATTTAAAACTTTTGACTAGAATAAAAAGACACTAAGAACACTTCCTGAGAAAACTATGTGGAAAATAGTGCATGGCTGGATATGAAGTCACAAATGGAATACCCCCAGGATTGTGTGAATAATGGGATGCCCTCTACCTTCTTTCTTGTTATCCACCCTAGGATAAAGAGAAGTCCAATATAATTATTCTAGTCCCTGAAACATAATTTTGCAAAACTTGGTGGGTCAAAACAGAAAGTACAAGCTGGGGGTGGTTGTTTATGCCTGTAATCCCAGCACTTAGGGAGACCAAGGGAAAAGTATTGATTGAAGCTAGGAGTTCCAGATGAGCCTAAGCAACATAGTGAGACCTCTACCAAAAAAAAAAAATTAACAAATTAGCTGGATGTGGTGGTGCACACCTGTAGTCCTAGCTACTTAGGAGGCTGAGGCGGGAGGACCACTTGAACTCAGGAGTTCAAGATTGCCATGAGCTCTGATTGCACCACTGCATCGCAGCGTGAGTGACAGGGCAAGACCCTTTCTCTAAGAAAATTTAAAAAAAAAATGTTTTTCAATAACAAATCTGTTTTAGGAAGATTAAGCTCAGATCCCACTCCCAATAGAATCTGGGAAGCCAACTCATTCTCAGCGTCCCTGTGACATCCATTTTGGCAAATAGAACCTATCATTATCATAATCCCACTCCACTCACTTTATGAAAGAACCATGCAAATCATAGCATTATAGAAGTGAAAGAAACTTTGCAGAGAAAAGAAGCTAATATTTATTGATGCCTACTCTGGTCGGCCATCATCCTAGATAATTTACAAATGAGCACAGTCTTTGGAGTTAATCCAACCTGGATTTACGTCTTGAATCTGCCATTTAATAGCGCTATGAATTTAAGCCAGTTACTCAACCTCTTTGAGTTTGTTTACTTACCTGCAAAATGGAGTTATAATAACTGTCTCACAGTGTTGTTTATATCACACAGATTATGAGCAGTAAAGGAAGATAAGAACTTTAAACTACAATACTCTTAGTATTTTTTTTTGCTACCAATTACTTTTATATTGTATAGACATACCAAGGTCAATGTAAATAATTAAATGTCATTATTTTTATTCAAAATCTCTCCCTCCAAAATTACCGGATATATCATTACGAATATCTTCATTACTAGGCTGAAATCCATATTTGCAGGTACACTTCTCCCTTGTCTTCAGAGAGATGTCTACTTTCCATCCATATTTAAAAGAAATTGAAAATTTACACCTAGCGTATTGCACAGAGAAAATCAAAGATTTTTTTTTAAAAAAAGGGCCTTCATATTACAAAGTCCAGATTTCTTTTAGGCAGAAAATAAATATTGCACTTAACAAAAAAGCAAAGCAAAAAACTCCAATTTTACTTAGTAGATGCCGCTTAACAAAACAGCGATCACCAAAGGAAAACGTACGGCAAAAAGAGGTCTGGACATGCTGGGCACCTGGTCGATAATCTTGCCCTTTACTTTTAATTTTATGTCAGCATAATCCATGTTACATTGTAGGGTCCCAGCAGCTACTTTATACAGTGTGGACTTGCCCATTGTGCCCTGTCTGTAGCACTGGGAACGAGCATCTCACCCACACTCGGCCAGTCAGAAGCCTTCTCTGTGAATTTAGAGTGAAGACCAACAGACAGTTCATCTTGGAACATTACACTTACGAGATGTTGGACATAATGTTTTCCAAAATCTAAGTAAGAGAAGCAAGTGAAGTTGTCCTGCAAAAAGAGAAAAATGGAAGCAAACAGTCAGAAAGGAGCAGAGAGGAGAAAAGGCAAGTCCAGAAACTACTCCAGTCTCTCATTCCGGTTCATTCCTGAAGGCTGGCTGCAATTTCTGCCTTTGGGTGCAGCAAAGGAGCTCTATGTATCATTGTAATAAGCTTTCCTTAAAAATATTTTTTCTATAGATAACTGTATTAGAGACCTAACAGAAAACAAAGGTCACTCAAATACTCCTGTGGGAGAAGTATACATCCCCAGTGGTTTGACTTCGGGTTTGACTGTGTTACATGCTTTGGCCACTTGAATGTGACTAAACTTGACATTTTCACTATCCAGGTAGAAGCTTTACATGCACTTGTAGGGCTTGAGTTGAGCTCTGTCTTGTGTTTTTGCCGATACCAAGAGAACGTCATATTCTTTCAACCTGGGATCCAGAATGAGAAGACACTTGAACCTGGGCCACAGCCAAATCCATAGCTCTGATGTTTCATGAGAAAAATACTAATGCCTATTGTTTTAAACTACCAAAACGTTGGAGTTGTTTGTTGTCACAATAACAGCTGACAAATACAGCGAAGGGCCCATAGATTAGCAACAGCTGAAGGCCCTTGCCATTGTTAGGCCAAAGATAAGAGAAGAAAATGTATTCTGAGAGCCAGCGAGAACAAGAGTGTGAAGAAAAGGCTGTCTATCCTGGTGGGAGCTATGATCGAGGAGTGTAGTTACTGCTCAAATGAGAGCAAAGAAGGAAGCATCCAGATCTCTCTTTCTTCTTACTCTCAAATTTGACAACCCTTCCCACTGCCAAGCCCAAACGGAAGTCAACCAACATGATGACCCAAGAGACTGAGTCCACAGGGCTCAGCATCCCAGAGCATAGAGCAAGAGAGTGGCCAGACACCAACCACACACCAGCCACTTGCCAATAGCAGAGAATGGATGGAAACTAGGAGAAGGGAAAATGTAGAATAACCCAAAAAAGCAGTTCAAATTGGCTTATGTTACATGCAGCCGATCAAGAGTCCTAATGCCAAACATAAATTTGATTTACATGAAGAATTACAGGAACATAACAATTTCAGAAAAATTTCTCAAAATGAGCATAGAGATCATATGTTACTAGTAAGCTAAAAGTTTCTTTACTTAAATGAATCCCTTCCAATAAAACAGGAATCACATTTTACCAAAGAGATTCCATGTTACCTAGCATCGTTTCATGAATTTTGTGTGTTACAGTAAGTACTTCATCTGGATAATGACACTGATAGTAGATTTGCATCTCTTTTAGCATCAATTTGGATTGTTGTACTTCTACTTTCCCAGTCATATAATGTAGAAAAATACTTTGCGCTATAGTTCTCAAAGATTTTAGGTAACGTAAAACAGAGAGTGCTATTTTGCAAAAGACAATCCTGAGTTGTTGGATTCTACAAGTGATTTATTCTGCTACGTCATGGGAAAACAAATGCCCTTTCCAACTGACTGAGACTCTTTTCATTTGTCAACTATTGATCCCCTCCCACAACCTCTCTTCTTAGCTCCATGATTCTTCTGGAGGTTAAACCAGTAAAGCCCAGTCCTATTTATTTCTTCCTACTTTATGCTGTGGTTATCACCATCGATAACATCAGAGCAGCCAGCCACTCATCTTCAGTTAGTAGCAAAGTGGCAGACTAGAAGGAAGGTTTTAGAGGTTGCCTAAGCATTTCCTTTCAGGACCCAATAATATAAATTAAGCCCTGAAAGCAACTATGGAATACATATTTTTAAAAAATATTTCCTTTAAATTGTATGTGCAGCTATACCTGCAGTGCCCCTTTGTTTGCCATTTTAAGCAAAAAGCGAGAGGAAAAGTCGTAATAGGCGTCAGCTTATGGTGTGTTAAATAGGAGGCCGGCAGGTTACAAGAGGGAGAATGAAGGGAATGGGCCAAACTGACAGTCAAGGAAAACATCTGCATCACTCCCGAATACCATGCTCTTGATAATTTATTTCCTGGGTCTACTCTTGATATTCCCCTTACTTTTAGCTCCTCACGTCCTTCTGAAAAACATTTTGTTACCTGAAGACTTGTATTACTTTTAACTCATGAATAACTACTTCCTACTTCTGAGCTGTTTTGCAAAGAAAAAGTCATCTCTTCCTTAAGCCTTTCCAATTAAATTGACACTATTATGAATACTGCAAGCGCCAATCCTCCATAAACATTTAGAGTACCCAACACCACCCTATACTGTAAAACTAAGAGGTCAAAAAAAAAAAAAAGCCTATGTGTCTGTCTAAATAATTGTTGCTGATTCCTTTAGGTGGATCAGTAATTTTGTCATTTGAAGGATATCGTCATTTGAATTGTACTGACTTTCTGTTTAGACTGGAAGCTACACAATTAAAGAAAAAATAAAAGATTTCCTCTCAGCTTCTTTTCCAGCCTGTGAAATATTAGTAGGTTGTTTGCCCCCAGTGGTGCTTTACCAATATTATTAAAGATAACAGTGGATCGGTCTACAACTGCTTATTTACTTACACGCCATCTGTCCAAGAAAGCATTTAAAGTGGCTTGTAAAAATAGATTTGCAGCCTACATTGTTGCTCACTAAGAATGAGTGGCATAATCGATTAGCAGAGTCTGCGTGGGTATGGGAAGGGGAGTCAGTGCATATGCCATTCTAGTTTAGTATATATAAAAAATAAAACCAGGCCAGGCGCGGTGGCTCATGCTTGTAATCCCAGCACTTTGGGAGGCTGAGGCGGGCGGATCACGAGGTCAGGAGATCGAGACCATCCTGGCCAACACAGTGAAAGCCCATCTCTACTAAAAAAAAATTCAAAAAATTAGCTACTCTGGAGGCTGAGGCACTAGAATGGTGTGAACCCGGGAGGCGGAGCTTGTAGTGAGCCGAGATCACGCCACTGCACTCCAGCCTGGGCAACAGAGTGAGACTGTCTCAAAATAAATAAATAAATAAATAAATAAATAAATAAATAAAACCAAATTTTTAAGGAAAATGTAAGTGAATAATCACATAAAAGCATAAATGAATAATCATGTAAATTTATTAAAGATCTTTCCATATTCAACACTAAAGTGGGAGCCATAAAACAAAAGACTGATACATTTGATAACTAAATTTTTTAAAATAATCATGTAAAAGTAAAAATGAATACTCATATAAATTTATAAAAGGGCTTTCTGGCCTGACCTGGTAGTTCACGCTTGTAATCCCGGCACTTTGAGAGGGCGAGGCAAGCAGATCGTAAGTTCAGGAGTTCGAGACCAGCCTGGCTAATATGGTGAAACCCCATCTCTACTAAAAATACAAAATTAGCCCGGCACGTTGGTGCGTGCCTGTAGTCCCAGCTACTCAGGAGGCTAAGGCAGGAGAATCACTTGAGCCTGGGAGGCAGAGGTTGCAGTGAGCTGAGATAATGCCACCTCACTCTAGACTGGGTGACAGAGCAAGACTCTGTCTCAAAAAAACAGGTCTTTCCAAATACATCACCAAAGCAGGAGCCATTAAACAAAACAGCAATAAATTTGACAACTAAATTTTTAAAATATGGGAACAGGCCACAAAAAAAAAGGCAAAAAGAAAAGAAAAACTGGAAAGTGGCAGCACTCATTAAATAAAGTGTTAATACCCTTTAAGTCTAAAGACCCCTTCTAGTCAATAATCAAAATATATTCTCCACAATAATATAGACAGAGAACATTATATTAGCTGCACCCAACAGAAAACCCAACTTAGGATGATTTAAGCTAACAAAGTTTTTATTTTTTGCGGGTAATATAAGTCTGGGGGTAAGCTGTCTGGAGTTGTTATGGAGCATCATGACGCAGCCTTGCCGACAGGGGCCAGGCTTTTCCTGCTGTGCCAGCCTTAGCAGGTGGCTTTTATCCCCTTCTCACTTGATGGTGACAACCTGTAGCAAAAATGCAGTCTTATATCAGGCAGAAGGAAGAGACACAGGGCAAAAGCAAAATGAAACAAGCTGGCATATCCACCCTCATTTTAAAGGGCTTTCCCCAAAGTTCCTCTTGGCAACTTCCAGTTCTCATTAGCCAGAACTGTGCCATATGGCCAACCCTAGCTGCAAGGTAGGCTGAGAAATTCAGTTGTTGTTGTCATTTAATTTGACAGATGACAGCCCTGAATAAAATTGAAGTATTTTCACTAAAAAAGAAGCAGGGGATGGATACTGGGGAAGCAAGTTACAGTTGAACCAGAAGCATGAGCCTGTCATTCAAGGGAAGAAGAAAGGAAAGAAGGAACGGATGGGGGGAGGAAGGAGAGGAGGGAGAAATTATAGGATGGAGGGAGTAAGAGGGGAAAGAGCTCAAGACGGAGGGTGGAAGGAAGGGTGCGGAAGATAAATGGTTAGTAAATATGTGAAAAGCTTTTGCCCTCACTATTGTCAAATTAATGCAAATGAAGGTTTGTTTTTCACCTAACAAATTGAAAATTTAAAAAATATTGACCAAGTTGAAAGGTATGGAAGAAAGCAAACTTTCTCATAGTCCGCTTTCTGAAAGAGAATTTGGCAATATTTTCAAAAGCCTTACAGGCTTTGCTTATTCTTTGACCCAGCTGCTGCATTGCTAAGAAGCCAGTCATAGATAAGCATAAAGATTAAGTGATGAGGATACTCTCTGGAGCATGAGCATTAACATGGACATGTTAGAAACAACTGAAGTTTTCAGATAGGATTGTTAAAAATATTGAGGCACTTCTATGCAACAGAATTTTGCACAGTCATATAAATTGACGATGTGAAAGAAAATCCTGCTGAGACAAGTCTACCAAAGGCAGGTGAGTAACATTTAACAGAGGTTATTTTTAATTCTCACCAACTTATAGAATAGTGTGCACTCATAGAAGAGTGTGCAACATTTTATTGCACAAAGCATAGTTGGAATAGTTTGGATTTGAAAATCATTCTAAGGCAGAAGAAACTAGATAGCTACCCTTCCCCAAACAAACTCTTCACAAAGCACCCATCAATTGCCCAGCTTTCAGCAAGGCTATTTTCTGATGTATTCTACAGAACAAACTATTTCCAAAATGTATGCCAAAGGAAGTAAATAAAGTTATTTGGCAATAAAGCATGATTATTTATTGAGGACATTTACCAAAAATAACAACTGTAGTTAAGAAATAAACGGCAGCCTTTCTTTTTGGCAAAAATCAGGAAGGCGTTGTTTTTTCAGGTCTTTTCTAACTCAATATAATAAAACCCTATCAACTGCATAGAAAAAATGATTATCTTTCTGTTCACAGTAGTGAGGGACAGAGCGAGATCAGGCAATTAACTCACTCACAAATAATATAATTATGTAAGAAACAGTGAAGGGGAACGTTTCAAAACACATCTTGGTGTTACCCAATTGGAAATTCTTAACTCTTTTATCCCCAAATCTTCTCAAACTGACTCTCATACCGATTCTGTTTGAGTATCAACATAGGGGGTTCCATGCTGAGTGTTAGCACCTTAGTTCAAGGACATGTCAATGAAACCAAAAATAATTATAACTGAATATTATTTTTACTTGACTTTTTTATAAGATGGTAATGAATATAACATGGCAGAATAGCTGTGTCTGAAGACCACGTGCTACATACAAGATGTTGACTTGAGATATAACTTTAGCTATGAGATATCTGGCCAGGGTAAGGGTACAGTGTTGATGCAATGATAAATAATGGGTACATAAGTTGTATAAACAAGGGGCTGGGCTTCCGGCTTCCTCAGATTGTGGATTTCTTCTTCATTGTTTTTGTTTGTATTTATTTACTTAGAGACAGAGTCTTACTTTGCTGCCCAAGATGGAATGCAGTGGTGAGATCTCAGCTCACTGCAACCTCTGCCTCCCAGGTTCGAATTATTCTCCTGCCTCAGCCTCTTGAGTAGCTAGGATTACAAGCATGTGCCAACACACCTGGCTAATTTTTTATTTTTAGTTGAGACAGGGTTTCGCCATGTTGGCCAGGCTGGTCTCAAACTCCTGACCTCAAGTAATCCACCCACGTCAACCTCCCAAATTGTTGGAATTACAGGCATGAGCCGCAGCTGCCAGGCCCTTCATTGTTTTTGTTCATTGTTTCTCCCTAGTACTAACTAAAGTGACCCCTGGTGTGCTCAATAACTTATGTTTAGTTTAGTTCAGTAGAGACACAATGTTCTGGGTGCATCCATTAAGGGCCATAATTGTAGAATTAATAAGAGTTCACCTGTCAAATGGTTCTTTAAAAGCTTAGCTGATGTATTGGTCAGTATTCCAGCAGGAACAGACGATACCCTGAAGAGGTATTTTGAAAGAAATTTAATAAAGGGACTATTTACAGAGGAATTGCAAGAGTAGGGTAACTACCAAGAGTTGTTGAGACATCCAGGGAAGTCATCCACAGGAAGTCCTCACTACCCCAGGCTTGAAGGAGAAAGGAAGGAAACAGCATTACAAAAGCTCAGTGAGATGAAACTATGGGAGAGGGGATGACAGACAAGAACTGCAGCCATCAGGGATTTCAAAACACATCCTGCACTACCAGAACCTCAGCTAGGAGCAAGGAGAAAAGAGAGGAAGAAACACTGCCACTTTTCTCTCCTCCTGCCTTCTAATCTGTTGGTGCCGTCCACTAATCAATCCAGCCACGAGCCAATAAGCAATGGATACCACAAGGTGTAATATGTAGAGGTCAGAATCTCATGGGACAAGGCTGGGCACGGTGGCTCACACCTGTAATCCCAGAACTTTGGGAGGCTGAGGTGGGTGGATCACATAAAGTGAGGAGTTCGAGACCAGCCTGGCCAACATGGCAAAACCCCATCTCTACGAAAAATAAAAAATTAGCTGGGTATGGTGGCATATACCTGTAAACCCAGCTACTCGGGAGGCTGAGGCAGGAGAATTGCTTGAAGCCAGGAGGTGGAGGTTGCAGTGAGCCAAGATCATGCCACTGTACTCCAGCCTAGTTGACAAAGCAAGACTCAATCTCAAAATATAAATAAATAAATAAATAGAATCTCATGGGACAAAACAAGGCAAAGAAGGCAGAGTTTGAATGGGTTTGAGGGAGGTAGCAGCAAATGGAGAAAACCAGACAGGAAGAAAATAGTGTCCCTTAAGGCGTGTTATTCAGAGTATGAGGCGCCATTATTGGGATTCAATTTAAAAAAAAAAATGAACAGAAAATCCAGATTCGTAGGTATGAGAAAAATGTGCCTCTCAGATGTCAACTGGGAAATGGTTTTCTAAACGTTACTCACCAGGACGGTGTCTTTGCTAACCATCTCACTCTTCCACCATTTCAATAAAAACTGCCACACTTGGGTTCTCCACAAGGTATTATTCTAATTTTTTGTAGAAAATTTTATAATATGCCTTTACATTTTATAAGACCCTCTATAGTTTTATATGCTATAATTTGTTTTTGTTTTGGTTTATTCGTTTTTGTTTCTGCATTAAATTGTCAGCTAGAAGGTCTTCCCCAGAAAATCAGGCAATAGAATATCGGTGTCATATTTGTTGAGTCATTTTTATTAATTAGGTAAAACTAGTTTTAAGCTATTTTCGAAATTCAGTTTCATTAAAAGAAAGAAAGCTTGTGCCTCTAGGTGCTTAAAGAAGTTTTAAATAGTCCTTAAGTCTGCAGGCCTTTGAGTGCATCATGTTTAACAGTATCTTAACCTTCTAAGACTTCTATTTTCCCCAAATTTCTTGAACAGCCATGTCCAGGGCTAAAACAAAGAGGATCTCTCACCTGAACCCCAGACCCATACATCCCACTGTCTATTCATCATCTCCGTGTAGATTCACAGTAAGCATTTCAACCTGAACAGGTCCAAGTTCAAACTCTAGTCCTACATCCAAAGTCTGGTCATATACTGGCCTCCGTCATCTTTCCATTTGCTCAGCCCCCAAAACTTTGAGTCATACTTTACTGCTCTTTTTCTCACACCTCATATCCAATCCAAATACGAGCCCTATTTGGACCTGCCATTTGCACTGTATCCCTGTATTCCAAACCACATCCCCTCTGGCCTGGATGAGTGCCTCCTAACCAGCTCTCATTCTCTATCCAGGACTCTTACAGTCCATTCTCAAGCAGCAGGCAGTGATCCTTCAGAATGTAAGGCAGATCATGCTCCTCCACTGTCCACAATTCATAAGACTACTTTCTCATTCAGAGGAAAAACCAAAGTGCCTACACCTCACCATCTGACCCCTCTACTTCTCTAATCTCATTTCCTTCAGCTCTACCACAGCTCCACTCACCTTCTCCTCTTCTGCAAACCCAGCTGGCATGTCCCTGCCTTGGGACACTTGCCCTCCCGTCCTCTCTGTGGAAGACTTCTACCCCCAGAGTCACATGGCTGTCTCCTTCACGTCCTTGAATCTCTGCTCTAATGTTCTCTCGTCAAGTGAGGCCACCCTAGCCATCTGATATAGTTTGGATATTTGTCCCTACTCAAATCTCATGTTGAATTGTAATCCCCAGTGCCGGAGGTGGGGCCTGGTGGGAGGCGTTTGGGTCAAGGGGGTGGATTCCTCATCGCTTGGTGCTGTCTTTGCAATAGTGGGTTCTCGTGAGATCTGGTTATTTAAAAGAGTGTGACACATCCCCTTACCCCCATTCCATGACTCTCTTGCTCCTGCTTTTACCATGTAACATGCAAGCTCCTGCTTCACCCTCCACCATGAGTAAAAGCCTCGAGAGGCCACCTCAGAAGCCATGCTTCCTATACAACCTGTAGAACCATGAGCCAATTAAATCTCTTTTCTTTATAAATTACCCAGTCTCAGGTATTTCTTTATAGCAATGCAAGAATGGGCTAATACACCATCCTCATCCCCATTATCTATGCTCCTTTCCTGCCCTATTTTTCCCCACAGTTTGTAGCACCATCTACATTCTGAATATTTTTACTTTCATTTTTCTTATTTCTCTTCCCCACTCCCAAGAATAAAGCTCCAAGGGGAAAGGAGCTTTGTTTTGTCTTCTTAGCTAATCACCTACATCTAGCCGTGTGCGTGGCAGATAGTATGCACTCAGTAAATAATTATCGGGAGAATGAGAGATCGAATGAATAGTAGCTAACTGCCATAGGAGGAATATGGATAAAATATTCATTAGTTTTTTTCTTTCTTCTTATACTTGTTATTTGACTCCTCAAATATCGTTCGATAAAAAATTTTTGAGTTTTTTCATTAAATTAGTGTATCTCTCTAAAATTGTGTTGCACTAGGAAGCAATATTCTAGTACCTCAGTATCTCTAGGTCAAGAATCAGCAAATTTCCCTCTCAAAGGGCAAGATAGTAAATATTTTTTGCTTTGTGAGCCAAAGAATCTCTGTCAAAACTCAAGCCTACCACTGTAGCTAGAGCAGCTCTAGGTGATACTCAAGAATGGACGGAGCTGTGGTCCAGTAAAACTCATTCACAAAAGTGGGCTTTGGGCCAGATTTGGCCCTTGGGCCTTCATTTGCCAACCCTTGCTCTAGACGAAATTCCAACAGACCTGCTGCTAATCCTGGGGTATAGATTCCCACAAATGACTAGCTCTGCCAAAAGATGGGCATGCAATCCATTTTGGGGGGGCGGGGGGGAGTATAGGGTCTTATTCTGTTGCCCAGGCTGGAGTGCAGTAGCACAATCTCGGCTTACTGCAGCCTTAAACTCCCAGGCTCAAGTGATCCTCCCCAGTCAGCCTCCCAAGTTGCTGGGACTACAGGCACACATTACCATGCCCAGCTAATTTTTGTATTTTTTGTAGAGATGGGGTTTGCCATGCTGCCCAGGCTGGTCTCAAAGTCCTGGGCTCAAGTGATCCACGTGCCTCAGCCTCCCAACGTGTTGATATTACAGGCGTGAGCCACTGTGCCTGGCCGCAATCCATTTTTCAATGAACTGGACTCAGTAGGATGCAAGCAGAAACCAACTTGATTCTTGCTGTCACTGCCCTCCTGCCTGATCTATGAACCACGTTTTCTTTTCTCTCGCCTGGAGGAAATCTTGGGCTTTTCCAGTCACCCTCAGATAACAGATAGTTCCTGCTTACTTTAAGATAGCAAAAAGTCCACTTCAATATTTTAATCACGTAATTTCATCACCTGTTCAAACTCCACCACTCCTTCAAGGCCCTGCTCCTCCCTGAATCTCCTCTGGTCATTGTGGCCTATACCATGTCCCACACCTCCTGCCCACTGCAGTGTCACTATGGTCTATGATCTCCATGTGAATTTTGTCAAAATATCTTACCATATGAAACTTCATATCTTTTCTATTTATTGATAATAAGTTCTAAATCTTATAGACCCAGACAGAGGAGTCTCCCTCACCTCCTATATCCTGTCCATCTGGCAGTCTCATTGATTTTTGCTTTCCAATCACCCACACCTCTCCCTCTCCACTAACCACATGTGCTCCGGCCATTACCCACCCTGTGTGCAGGGATGTAAGCATACATGTCTGTCTCATTCCATCTTGGCCCTCCCCTTGAATTCATTCTCCACTCTGCAGCTGGAATTATCTTTCTCTTTCAAAATGTAAATCTGATCCTCTCTTCATACTGTCCCAGTTTTGGGTTCCCCAACCCCTTATTTAAATCCTTTATTTACTTGCCATTGTTCTTTGAATGAAGACACCTCTCTTTAATTAACTTAAAAGACAATGTGTGCCTGGTCTGATCCCCAACTTTCCCAGGCTCACTTGGCCCCACCTCCCCACCTTCAGTCCCTTCGGCCACCTTGGTTGTCTTTGAGTCCCTGGTAATCATCAAACTCTTTCCTGCCTCTGTCCTCACACTGTCCTCTGCATGTCCCTTCATCAACTTACAGTAAACCTTCCCACTTCCGCCCAGTTGTCACCTCCTCTATTATTTGACTTCTAAAAACATTTGGAGGAATAAATTGTGTACAAAAGTAGGAAATTATCTATGTGTACTTGCAGTTTCATTTACTGCAATTTACTTCTATTTTCACTTAACTGTATCAGCTAAGATGTTCTCATGTGTAAGTAACCCAAATTCCAAATCAGACTGGCTTAAAACATGAAATAAATCTCTTAATTCATGTAATACAAAATCCCCGAAATAGGGCTGTTTTAAGAATCCAGCTAATTTTTTCTGCAATTCTGTCACCTTTGCCCTTCCCATCAGTTGGCTTCATTCTCAGGCTCACTTCAGTATTTGTAAAAGCAAAAAATAGTCTTGTCAGTGTTAAAAGAAAAGCCTTAGACAAATTAAATTTAACAGAGTTTAATTGAGCAAAGAATGATTCAAGAATCAGGTTGCCCCAGATCAGAATAGATTCAGAGAGGCTCCAGTGCAACCGCATGGTCAAAGAAGAGTTATGGACAGTAAAAGGAAAGTGAGGTACAGAAAATGGAAGTGAGGTATAGAAACAGCCGGACTGGGTTATAGTTGGTGTTTGCCTAATTAGAACACAGTTTGAATAGTTGGCCTCCTTTGATTGGCCAAAACTTGGAGACTGACATAAGAGTAGGTTGCAGTCGTTTAAGCATCCATTTAGATCACAATTCACTATGCACAGAGAAACCTTTAAGCCAACCTTAAAAGTTTTAGGAGCCAGCTTTAGGCTAAACTTAATTTAACATCAGTTTTAGACTTGGTATCTATATGCCACTTCATCCAGAAGGGAATCAAGAGAAGAATCATGAAACACAAGCCCTTAGTTTCTATTCTCATGGCCCTACTTAGGAGAGGTGCTTCTCCCCATTGAGGAAGTGGGTGGGCTAGAGGGCTTAAGCCCATCAGAGCTCACCCTCGGGTTGGCAGCTGAGGGATGGGAGAAGCAGGGTCTGTTATTCCCAGATTCCATGGCTGCTTCACCAAGGGAAGGATTGAATTTCTGAATTGGAAGATGAGGCCACTTTGGCAGAAGGAGCAGAGACTTGAATGCTGGGAAAACAACCAACTGTGTACTACAATAACAAAATATGAACACTTCCCATTTGATTTAATCATGAGCTAAAACACTACATTTAAAGTCTTCACAGCCACTGTGGAGTAGTGTTCTACTCCATGATTATGCATGCCTAATTTTCTTCGGCAAAGAAGTTATTTCTAATGTGTTGCTATGCTATTATAAATAATACTGAGATAAACAGTTTTTGTGCATAAGTTTTTTTCTACCTCTCTGACTATTGCCTCAGCATAAATTTATAAAGGTAGAATTAATGGGTCAAAGACCAAGACTACTGACACATAAATTGTCCTCGAGAAAGACTGTACCAATTTTCACTGTACAGGCCGACCCTCAGTGCACAATTCTGCTGGTTTCTTGACATTTTGCTAATTGACATAAGCCTCCCCTCCAAGTGTTGAGTTTTCGTCCCCTGAATGCCTTTGTTTCTGTCATATACTCAGCCTGGCTAACTTCTACTCCCCTTCCAATGCCCATGACCTTGTCTTGAAAGCATTGCCTCACCATCTCTGCCAGGTTCCCTTTGTTCTGTGTTTTCATCATAACTCTGGCATCCCCCAAAATATAATACATTGCGTTTACTTGTTCGTTTGTCTGTCTCTTAATCTAGGTAGTAAACTGAGGAAATAGACTATTATTATTGCTAATGTTAAGATTATTGCTATTCAATCCTACATTTTTACTATTTGGCACTGTGTCCGAAACACAGGAATTACTCGGAAATGTGCTATAAATTAAAGAGATATGGAAGCTGAACATCTCATGGTATGATCCAAGGGGTCCCCTCAGTCCACAGCTTTGTTACTCCATTCAGCCTAGCTCTGCGTGAATCACTTGGTATCTGGCTCAGCTCTGAAGAAGAGTGCTTTTCTCCAGAGTACCACGGGGCATTGCTGGCTATGGGATGTTACCCGACCTATTCTTCAGGTGTTGCTAAAAGCAACAAAAGAACATCAGATCAGGGAGATAGGGACGTGGGGTTGGCTGAGTTCAAGACAAGACTTTGCTCCACCTTCTTTCCTCCAGGATCTGTTTACATTCATTAGTTTGCTTGGCATGAGCTTTGTTATTGAGAGGAGAGGGAAGAGGAGAGGAGGGGAGGAGGATGCTATTCAGAGAGGAGTAGGAGTGGATGAGGAAGCCCTGAGTGGGGAGCTAAGAGACTAAGAGCAGAAAGGCATTGCTCCCCACTCAGTCAACAGACTAGATTTGAGTCTCTATCACTAGAATTGTGAAACTGTCCCCACAGGGTTAACAAGAATTGCATGCCAGGTTCTGGACAGAAATATAGCTACAATGAGGCACTAATCAGGCTACACTCTGGCCCACCTCCTTGTTGCTAAAAGTCGGGTACTGACTGGGAACAACAGCCCACACCTGTAAAACCTGTACTTCGAGAGGCCGAGGTGGGCAAATCACTTAAGCTCAGGAGTTCGAGACCAACCTGAGCAACATGGTGAAACCCTGTTTCTATCAAAAATACAAAAATTTAGCCAGGTGTAGTGGCATGCAGGGGGCAGAGGGCGGGGGGCGGGGGTAGTTAAAAAAAAAAAAGACCATTTTCATCTCCAGTGTTCCTATAGGTGGGATTTCTAACACTAGGGTCATAAGACTGTTTAGGAATTGATTTGCATCCTCATTGTTCCTTTAGACAGGATCTCTGACGTTAGAACCAGATTTTTGTTTAAGGAAGGTTTAAGATGTTTTTTCAGGCCCTGAGTTCCAGCAACCAGTTTGAAGACCCCCACAGAGGAACGGAGCAGCATGAGAATGCAGCTTCTTCATCTCCCTGCCCCTTAACTTCACCTTGCACTCTTGACTAATCAAGGACCTGCACACTGGGCCCTCTCCAAAGCCCTTAAATCCCTAACCTGAAATTCCTCAAGGAGATGGACTTGAGGTTTCCTCCCCTCTCCTCATGCAGTGGCCCTATGATTAAATCTCTTTACTGCAACCCGGTGTCTCCACATATTGACTTGATGTGTGCATCAGTCAATGAACCTATTACAGTTACAATTATAAGACAAGACCCAGAAACAAATAAAACTGGTTTTGTTGGTGTGTTTCCTTGTTGTTTAATGAAAGTAATGGAGAGACATCAGGGCAAGGTGAAAGCCAGAAGCTGATGGATCCCTGTCCTTCTGAGCTTAGGCTGAGTGGCCTAGGGGTGAAAGGTGGAAAAAGGGCAGAGCAGAGAGCATGGGGCGCTGTGTCCTGAGGCTGCAAGATTGCTGAGCAACACTGGCTCTGAGAGCAAAGCTGTGTTCACCCTGTGGCAATTGTAACAGTAAGGTCTCAACAAACCTTGCAAGCCATGGCCTTGCAAGCCATGGAAGTGGACAATAGAAGAGAAACCAGAAAAAAACAAGCAGGGAGGATATAGCTGGAAGCACATGAGAAAACCCCTTCAATGACAGTTTCTCAAATAATAGGCAGCTTCCTCCTTCCCCTTCCCCTTCATCAGGTTCAAAGTACACTCAGTGTACCTATACTCAGTGAGGCTTGAATTGTGATGGGAGGCACTAGCTTATCCAGGACCTTATTTTCAGCTGGTGTGGCCAGCAGATTCAGCAAATGAATAAATATTTTGAGAATAATGGGAGTCTGGTTTTTCACTGTCAGATAAGGGAATTACAATTAAGAAAAATAGAATGCTAATAAGCCTTATAGTGCTGGACCAAATTGGCTTATAATAAACGGACTTCAGATAGATAGATAGATAGATGATAGATAGATTATAGATAGATAGATAGATAGATAGATAGACAGATAGATGATAGATTATAGATAGATAGACAGACAGATAGATAGATACAGATACAGATACAGGTGTATATATGTGCATACTTACATAGATTTCCTAGCACTGCCCTATGAGAGACTCTAGAAGCAACAGCACTGGAGGTCACATCTTGTTTCTTAATATCTTTCTCCATTACAAGAAACCAAGCCTTCTTGGAGAAATGGGTCTCTCCAGGGCTAGGGCAAGAAAAATTCATAATGAAATGAAAACATTTTGTGCCAGAGGGTAATGATGGGGATATCAAAGGGGCACAAGAACCAGCTTAAAGAGGCTCCTCTTGGCAAAGTCCAGGACAATTGGAGTGTTAAATAATGACTGTAGCATATTGTAACCCCTCGAGTAAAATAAGAACCCGTGAGTACAGGCTGATATAAATGAAAAAAAAAATGAAGGGGAAGAGCAAGCTCCACCCTGCAGTAGATTGCCAATTCACAAATCCAGAAGGAATAACGGAGTTAAATTATTTGCCATTGCCTGGTTCACCCACTACGATAATCAGAGGCAGCAGATAGGAATATTCTCCCTCTTCTCCCTGGTGAGGTTCATTTTTCTCTCCACTACATGCACTTTATTTATCATCCTGAATATTTTCTTGGTATACTGTTGATCTTATCACTATTTGTAGTTATTTATTTATTTATTTATTTAGACGGAGTCTCACTCTATCTCCAGGCTGGAGTGCAGTGGTGCAATCTCAGCTCACTATAACCTCCACCTCCCAGGTTCAAGTGATTCTCCTGTCTCAGCCTCCCAAGTTGCTGGGACTATAGGCACCCACCACCACTCCCAACTAATTTTTGTATTTTTAGTAGAGACGGGGTTTCACCATGTTGGCCAGAATGGTCTCCATCTCTTGACCTCATGATCCACCCACCTAGGCCTCCCAAAGTGCTGGGATTACAGGCGTGAGCCAACATGCCCAGCATCTGTAGTTATTATTTAGTCTCCAAATTTAACCTCCTCCCAGTTTGATTAGGTGGGACCTGCCCTCAATGCAATATTCCCTGTTTTCACCTCCCTCATGGCTTCCTTTATGTTCTTGCCATGCCCTCACCTCCCCTCATCGCCAACCATACCCTACATACGGAGCCCTCAGACAAGGGAAGACACGGAGTAATTTCTGCTTGATAATATGAAGACAACGGAGACAGTTTTCTTTGTCTTTCAGGAACTCATCATATTCTCCCTCAGTTGAATCCGAAATGTGTTTCCTGCAATATTCCTGCAGTATTGGCTGATGTTTAGTACTCTCCCTTCCCCCTCGTAGTTGAAATAATACAAAAGTCACCTAAAACTGTGTGCTTCACATAGCATATGTTCTGCATCTATTGCAAGGATGAAGGGCAAATGGACGGTCCAGCAGTTTGTTTTCCTCTCTTTTCCTCTTATCCCATTGATCCTCTCCCTCTGCTATCCTTCATCCCAGGAATTACTATTTTGATTATAAGATAGATAAAGAAGCAGCAGGCATGTAACCCAAGGGTCTGGATTATTGCCTGATTCTGCAGCACAAATTGACCTTGTATGAGCAATTTAACCATTTGGGCTTTCATTTCTTTGCTGAATAAACGAGGGGTTGAACCTCATAACCTCTTAGAGCCTTTTTTTTTCTGAGTCCATAAGCCTATGATTTGAGCTTTAAATGTTGGAATACTCCTGGGCATGGCCCTCAAAATTCTTCTCTTCTCTACTGACAGCGGTCTGTTAGTATTGGTTTCATATACCAACACACTGATAACTACACACTGCATTGCTCCAGCCCCAGTCTCCCATTTCTCCCCCTATGAGCTCCCCATATCCAATTGCCCACTTGATATCGTCAGCTGACTACTTCATAGGCTTTATAAACTAAATGTCTAGAAAAGACTCCTTCACTTCTGTCTCCATACCCTCTCTATTCTTCCCCATCTCAGTAAATGACACAACCATTTACCTAGGTCCTACAACAAACAGCACACTTCATTGATTCCTCTCTTTCATTCTCCACATCCAGTTTGACAGAACTTGTGTTGGTTTTTCCCTCAAAAATATCTTCCAAATCAAACTTCTCAGCACTTCACTACAGCCATGATCTGCTCCAGGCTATCACTTCTCCCATGAAAGATTGCCATAGCCTTTCTTACCCCCTCTAGATAGTCTCCAAAGAGATTTCAAGGTGTTTTTAAAATATTTAAATCTAAGCATATCACTTTATTTAAAATCCTCCAGTAGCATCCCAATTTACTTAGGAAAACAACACAAAGTCCCTAGCAACACCTCAAGACCTTACCTGCCCTAGCACTTGCCCATCTCTTGAATTCATCTTTTATTCACTCAGCAACAGTCATTCTGGCCTTTTGCATATTTTTCATATCTCCTGAGGAGATTGAGTAGCTGTTTACCAAGCCTCAATCCTCTTTCTACTGGACACACAGCCAGGTTGCATATTCCAGTCTTCCTTGCCATTAGGGGTAGCATGTGACTAAGTTCTGGCCAGTGGAATAAGAACATAAGTGATACATAACATTTGCAGACCTAACTGGTAGAAACCGCCACATGATCCATTTCTCTTGTTAGATATGAGTTTTAAATTTCTCTTCAAAGAATCAGTATGTCAGTATGTCGGTATGTTCAATTCTTTGCCTGCCTTCTACTTTTAAACTTAACTTCCTCGTAAAGCAACATTTTTCCATTACCTGCTCCACCCTGACTCATTCCGATTACCTACTCCACCCTGACTCATTCCAATTATCTGCTCCACCCTGACTCATTCTGATTACCTGCTCATTCTCCACTCTGACTCATTCCGATTTCCTGCTCTGCCATAACCACTTTTCCAGCCAAACCACTCACGCCGTCACTCTCTTTAAATTAGCCAATCGGAATTAGTTTAGCCTGTGCAGTCTAACCCTAGCCAATAGGGGAAAGACACAGCAGTAGGGGCTGCATGCATCAGGGATAAGAGCCCCTTCCCCTCCCTTGTCCAAGTGTGTGCTCACCATTGTTCCTTCTGTAAGGGTGCACCCTTTTATAGAAGTACATTGCCTTGCTGAGAATTAAAAAGAAAATTTTATATTCGAATGCTATTTCTTTTGTGGCACTGAAACTTTATTTATAACACCCTCATCGTCAATGAGCTGCAGAAGATCTGGCAGAGGACTCAAGATCCTAGAGGGCCATAGAGCCACCTAGATGTTTGGAGGAATACATAGGGGCAAACTCCTTTTGTGTCAAGCTGCTGAGTTTTGGTGGTGGGGTGGGTGGTATTTATTAAAGCATTTACCCTCCTCTAACTAAAGCATGAACCAAACTCCTTTCTGTGCCACTTATTTTTCTGCTTGAAATCTTTCTGTATTCATATGGCCTACTTCATTAAATCTTTACTTAAATGTCACCTCCTCAAGAGGCCTTCTCTGATGACTCATCTAAAAAAGTCTAGCTCCACTTCAATCCCTCCCATCTATTTTTCTTCGAAGTATTTACCATCACCGAATGTTGCTATGTATTTAATTATTATTTGTTTATTGTCTCCCTCACACTAACACATAAGATCCATGAAGACAGTGACATGTTTCTTTTTTTTCCATGTGCACTTCATATCAGTGTCTAGTGCACCGTATGAATGAATGAATGAATGAATGAATGAATTCTAGCTGTCCTTGAAGAGCCTAGCCCTGTTTCAGCTGTCACCATCACCACAAATCCAATTTCTTCTCACACACCTCATTTTCAGATGTACAGCAGCACCTATCTCGTCACTCTCCATCAATTAAGCTTTCACATCCCTTATCTTAACAGCTCGAAATGAGGCAGCGCACCTCCTTAAAGGTGATATTCTGTCAAGGCTGCAAAAGTAGACAGAAGGAAAAAAACAAAAGTGAATTCCAGTAATGAAAATCTAAACCAGCCAAGGAGCCAGGTGATGGGGGGAGAACACAGCACTTGCGTTCACCTGGTCTGGGACTGGACCTACACGTAGGTGCAACCTGGGTCCTGCTTTCAGGCAGGACTTTGCAGACTGCTGGGACCTCCCTCCTCCACTGCGCTATAGTCCCTTGGCAGCCCTTTCACCTTGGTACCTTTGCAAAGAACCCTGGTGTAGTTAGGAGTCATGCAGCCTTAGGTTCAAAGCCAGGGTCTAGCCTTATTGGGTTCATCATTCAAAATGGGGCTACATTCATTAACTCAACACTATTTACCAAGGGCTTTCTTTGTGCAATACTACACTAAATGCTGGAAAAACAGCCTTAAGATAGATGTAGAGGGCACCATTGCAAGGAGCTTATAGTGTGAAGGAAAGACAGGCATAATTTTACAATTGCTTGGTTACAATTGTGATAAACTTCCTAAAGGAGAAGCCACTTGTTCCATGATGGTTCACATCACTCTAGGCTGTGGGATCAGGAAACACTTTCAAAATATAATTGATCTGAAACCTAAAGGATGAGGAATTAACTCACCAAAGCTGGACAAGGAATGAGGGTGATGAGAATGTGCTGGGTGAACTGAGGAAGTACCTGGAATATTTAAAAACATGGCACAAGGGCCAGGCGAGATGGCTCACACTTGCAATCCCAGTGCTTTGGGAGGCTGAGATGGGAGGATTGCTTGAGGCCAGGAGTTCGATACCAGCCTAGGCAACATAGTAAGACCTTGTCTCTACTAAAAATAAAAATTAAAAAACAGAAAATTAAATTAAATTAAAACATGTCACAGGACCAGCATGGCCAGTACCTAGTGAGCAGAGTGGAAATTGGTAGAAAGGAGGCAAAGGAAGATGGTTCCCAGCCTGATGGACCAAATCTAGGACATTGGTGTTATGGTAAGAACATGGGAAATCATTGAAATATCTAAGCAAGAGAGGAGGGCAGGGCATAATCAGTTCTACATTTTGTAATGATTGCTCAGGTTTCTTTGAAAAGAATGAATTATTAGAGGGGCAATCATGGCAAAAGGGAGTCAATTAAAAAGCTGTTGCAAGATCCAAGTGAAAAATAATGATTCCTTGACTTAGAGTGTTAACTATAAACATGAAGAGAAGCAGATGGACTTGAGAGGTATTTAGGAGGCAAAATCAATAAGACTTTGTGATGGATTAGATACAGGCAATGAGGGAGGCAAGTGCACAGGGGAAGATGCCTAGGTTTCTGATCTGAGCAACTGGTAAGAGGACACTGCCATTCACTGAGTTAGGCTGCACTGGAAGCAAGATAGGTTGAAGGGAAGATCATGACTGTAATTTTGGACATTTTGACTTTGCAGTTGCAGCTACTTATTTTCTGAGTCTTGAGCCCACATGTGTAATGGTGAGAACATGGCTATCCTGCAGAGTGGTTAGGAAGCCTGGCACATCACCCAGCAAAGGGCGAGAGCTCAACAGTGTCAGCTCCCTTTCCCTTCTCACCCCTTGTCCTTATTCATTAATTCATTCGACATATATTAAGGGATCATTTCCTAAGTATTGGTACTCTTCTAGATACGTGACTGAACTCATAAAGTCCCTGCTTTCATGGAGTTTACTTTTGTTTTTTTTTGGAGACAGAGTTTCACTCTTGTTGCCCAGGCTAGAGTGCAGTGGCGCAATCTTGGCTCACCGCAACCTCTGCCTCCTGGGTTCAAGGATTCTCCTGCCTCAGCCTCCCGAGTAGCTGGGATTACAGGCATTCGCCAACACACCCGGCTAATTTTGTATTTTTAGTAGAGATGGGGTTTCACCATGTTGACCAGGCTGGTCTTGAACTCCTGACCTCAAGTGATCTGCCCACCTCACCTCCCAAAGTGCTGGGATTACAGGCGTGAGCCACCACACCCAGCCATGGAGATTACTTTCTAATAAGGGTAAGCAGATAATAAAATAAGCAGACATATGCTGTAGCTAAAGCCTGGGAGGATAAATTGAGCAGAGAGAGGAGGTGAGAGAGTGCTGCAAAGAGAGTGCTGTTTTACGTATAGTGGGCGAGGAAGGCGTCTCTGTGGAGGTGATGTTTTAGTACAGACCCGAGTGAAGTGAGGAATCTAGCCATAAAGATGGGGTTGAAGAAGAGTAGTCCAGACAGACGGAACTGAAAATTGTAAAGAGCCTGAGGTGCAGTTCCTTGTTCTGTTCTAGGAATAGCACAAAGGCCGGCGTGGCTGGAATGCATTGAGCAAGGGGAATGTAGCAAGAGTTGATGCTAAGGAAGTGGCCTGGGCTAAATCATGCGCGGACTTGCAGACCAAGGTGAGGACTTTGGCTTATCTCTGAGTAAGATGGAAACCACTCGAGGTTTGAGTCCAGGAGTAACAAGAGCCATAACCAAAATACAGAATGTTTTTGTCTATGTCTGAAGCCATAAGTCTTAATCAACAGAACCAACTCTCTCTAATGCTCTTTCTCCTATTTTCATTTCATCTCAATGAATAAATATAAAACATCTATAGAATCAAATTAATTTTTAATGAGATTTATGGAACATTTACTATGAGTCTCTGCCAGGCCCTTTCACATGTTGCAAGTGATTCTAATAGCAGCCTCCTCACATGAACCTTTGCTGGAGACCAGCCAGTATTAGATTGTTTGTATGTTATTTCATTTAGTGCTCATGACAACCTAGGAAGGGGATTTCATTACCTCAGTTTTACAGATGAGGAAACTGAGGCTCAGAGAAGTTAAGTAACTTGTGTAAAGTCACAGCCAATAACTGACAGTCAGGGCTCATCACATGTGCCCAGGGCTTCCAGACTCAAGTTCATAACGTTCCATGACTCTATACTGAGTTGTCCCAACAGCACCTGATTCTGCCCCTGAGCTTGCTTTATGTTGAAGGGGATGCATCTTAAAACAGGCAGGTGAATGCCTAGCACATAAGTGTATTCACATTTCTAACAGGATGCATATTAACTGCCACTCAGAAAAAAAAATTCATCACTAACAACAAATAGAGGAGTGCGGTTTGAGGGCAGAGAACTCTTCTGGCAGGAAATTTTCACATTGCATAGGTCATCGTCTGTTTGTTGGGCCAGGTAAAGGTTGCTTTTTAGAATTGCATGGCACACCTCCAACTGGTCTAATTTCCCAGGCAGCAATCATTTACCAGAATAAAACACTTCAATGGAGAAAAATTCCATGAGTTTCAATTCCCCCGAATGACACTTAGTCCTTGTTTTTATCCTTCAAACTCCAAATACCCTGGCATCTCTTGGTGTAACAATGACAGAAGCAGCTACTGCCAAATGTGCATCAATCACATGTCTGGTGTGCCAGTCACTTTTTGTACATCACCCCTAGCCTACACCATTCAAATGTTTTGGCTCTCATTTCTACAAATAAATAAACAGAAGCACACACAAAACCCCTAAATACCTTTTTAAAGGTCACTCAGCTATTCTTGCTCTGGTCCGACACCCTTTTCATCATCCCATAGTGTTCGTGCCATCCCACGGGCTAATAGTTTAAAAGTGGAGACTTTGAGAGTGACACTTAACCTAGAAGAGCAAACACCCAGAGTGGAGTTTCTGACCTTGCAATGCTGGAGGGTAGGAGAAATTTGGACAGTTGAATTGCAAAGACCCCTTGTCCCCTGGCCTGATTCCCCAAACTTGTGAATTGACCCACAACTTGTCCTTCTGCAGCATAATTGCTGATCACATTCCTCTCTAGGTGACTTATTTGGAGAAGTCTTCTTAATGAAAAAGGTTTTCACACCCAGATCCATTTGTTTTTCCATACTGATACAATTTCCCAACATTTGGGGGAAACTTGGACCCTGTCAAGCAAGCACCTTCCTTCAGCGTGTGATGGAAATCAACTCACAGACAAAGGTACAGCCATCTCAAATTTTCATGGCAACTGATACATGGCAGGAATGAGACTAGGTTCTGGCTCCTCGGAGGAATCAAGAACACTTCCTTCAGAAATTTTCTAGTCCATTCCCTCTTTTCAACCATAACTCAATCTAGATGAACAACCCTCAGAAGAGATGACATTACCTAGCTCCTCAGTCAACAATTCTCACTGATAACAAATCCTACCTCATTTCTCATCCCTATATGCCAAGTTCTGCAAATCTAGTTCATTTCTGTAGACTTGCTCTTATATAAGAAGGTATCTGTGTCTATTTGAAGTGAAAAGTGTTTGAACATTGAAGGCATACAGGTGAAGGAGTTGGTGGTGGTCATATTTGCCTTTGGGGATCCCTCAAACTTCCCCACATGGTTGGCCAGCTAACCCTCCTTCTTTGGGGATCTGAGTGTCAGCCAAAGGAAGATACAATTAGAAGACCAAAGAAGGAGCATCATGAGTGAAGAAAGCATAGATTTGGAGCCAGACACACACTTGAGTTGAAGTCCACACTCTACAACATGAGTGCAGTTAAATGTTTTGAGATTATTTTTATAATAATGATAATAATATGTACCTTGCAGAATTATTGTGAAATGAAATGATTTATTTATTCATTCAAGAAATAGTTATTTTGTTCTTGTTATGTAACAGGGTCTATTTTAGGCACAGTTGAGATGGTCATAATGGCTAAAGAAGAAATCTATAACATGGTAGAGGCATAGGGAGTCCCAGAGTCAGGTGGAGGGTGCTGCCATTTTCTATAGGGAGGTCAGGAAAGGCCTCTCTGAGATAGTCTCGTTCGAGCTGAGCTCTGAAGGAGCTGAAGGAATGTGCCACGTGGCTCTCTGGAGGACGAACCTCCTTCCAGGCAGACAGCATAGCAGAGTGCACATACTGTTTCCATTTTTCCCAGTTATTTTTTACTTTTGCATAATACACAAAGTGTAAAATGTATCATCTAAATCATTTTTAAATGTACAGTTCAGTGTTAAATACATTCACAATATTGCACAACCATCACCTCCCATCGATATTCACAACTCTTTTCACCTTGTAAAATTGAAGCTCTGTACCCATTAAACAAAAATGCCCCATTTCCCTCTGCCCCCAACCCCTGGCAACCACCATTCTGCTCTCTGTCTCTGTGACTATGATGACTCTGGGTCCCTCATGTAAGTGGAACTGCACAGAGTTTGTCTTTTGTAACTGGCTTATTTCACTTAGCATAATGTTCTCAAGTTTCACCTATGTTTTAGTATGTGTCGGCATGTCCTTCCTTTTTAAGGTTGAATAATATTCCTGCACTTATGCTAAAGAACCTATCATAGTGATTCCCCACCCAAGCCGAAAGAATCACCAAAAAGAGAGAGTGTGCATGCATGCGTGTGTGTGAGTTTGTGTGTGCACATATTCCACACATACACATATATACTCTGGCATCACTTAAGACCTATTAAATCAAAATGTCTTCAAAGACCCCAGGTCGATTCCAGTATTCAGCCAGGATTAAAGACACTGAGTTGCTGGGTGCAGTGGCTCACGCCTGTAATCCCAGCACTTTGGGAGGCCGAGGCAGGCAGATCACGAGGTCAGGAGATCAAGACCATCCTGGCTAACACAGTGAAACCCTGTCTGTACTAAAAATACAAAAAAAAAAAAAAAAAATTAGCCGGGCATGATGGCGGGCGCCTGTAGTCCCAGCTACTCGGGAGGCCGAGGCAGGAGAATGGCGTGAACCAGGGAGGCGGAGGTTGCAGTGAGCCAAGGTGGTGCCACTGCACTCCAGCCTAGGCGACAGAACGAGGCTCCCTCTCAAAAAAAAAAAAAAAAAAAAGAAAGAAAGCTCTGAGTTATATATTGCTAGACAAACTTTATTGTCCACATCCCTGGATTTCTCCTTTGTTGGTTCACCCATGGGGCCCCAAGAATCTGCGTATTAATTATTAGTCCTGATGATTCTAATGCTGGTGGTGCCGAAATTGTGCTGTGAGAAGCTTCATAGTCACAATTCACTAGATGATAATAATGATCATATTTGCCAGAGGCAGCCATTTGGTCTACAGGCAGGAGGAAAGTAAAAGGCAGTAGAAGTGTTTAAGAAGATGTCGAAAGTTAACCTAAGTAGCAGAAAACATGAATCAGCAGAGTTCATCCAGAACCTCAGTGGCCCTCTGACTTCGAATGCACCCACTTTAAAAAATAAATAAACAAATCAAGAACTATTTAATACTTTAGGAAATTTGTACCCAGTACAAATAGGAAATACTGAATTCGTAGAATTTCAAACAATTTCAGAAAAAAGTACTGCGTCTTTTCACAGTTTCCATTTTCCAAGTGGTTTCTAAGTGCTTTTAATATGGAGGGCGATAACTTGGGTTTTTTTTTATAGTGCACAGCTAATTACCAGACGTACCCATACTGCAAGCACTTAATGCCAACATAAACCATGGGGCCATAATACAGATAATTGAAAGTATGACTTTCATCAATATTTAATTAGCATTTGGTGCTAACTCATTATTTTGGTACAATTAATTTGACATCTTGCTATATGTCCTGAACAGATTTCAATCCAGAGGGCTGTATTACTGGCGAGACATGTGTAACATCGCACATGCCCCTGCCCAGAGAAAACAATATGAAATATGGGGGAGATGATTGACAATTTAATCTAGTTCTGAATAGCAAAGCCTAATATATTAAAACCAAATAAGCGTGTTTACTTAGCAAGGCAAATCCAGTACTAATGAAAATCCTGGCCTGGTTCAAGAGAGTCAGCAATAGAACCCCCGCTGTTTCCGCGCAACTTCGCGGGTGTCAGCTGTTGCACTGGTATCAGGAAATGTTCAGAATAGGGGCGCATTGCTGCTCACCTGCAATAAAAAACGTTAATAACTCACATATCTATACAGCCTGAGAGGCTCAATGTATTATCCTGCTAAAGGCAAGGGATTTAGCAGCAGGAGGAGAGCACAGAACAGGAGTCCAGGAGTCCATGGCCCTGGATTTTATTCAGGTTCTACGCTGTCAACCCTTATCAGCCTTTGGGTATGTTTCTGAACGTCCCTGCGGCTCAGTTTATATATGTGTGGAAATAGTGAATAAGCCCATTAAACCAGCATCTCTCAAACTATCCGTGGTGAAGGACCACACTTGTGTTTTACTGTTTTTAAATTTTCAATTTTAAACTGTGAATTGAGACTTTCTTAAAATACAATAAAAAAATAAACAAAAACTACAGAACTATGGTCCTGACACTATATTGGGCCCTGAGGTGATGATCCGATAAATAAATATACAAGCAGGTTTCCTGAGTCTATGACCCTTATATTCTAGCAAGAAGGAAAAAAACAGTACATAAGTAAACAAATAATGGAAAAGATCATTTGAGGTGACGATGAGAGATGTGAAGAAAACAAATCAGGTAATGGGCCAGTCAGTGACGGAGAATGATGAGCTGCTTTGTAACTGGATGGTGCCTGAATGAGTCTCTGAGGCCAGCACTTTGAAAGTTGATACTGGATGGCTGGGCACTGAGAAGAGCCAGGCATGCCAGCCCCTGGGGAGAGGTGCTCCAGTCATATTTATCAAGTGCTGACAACATGCCAGGTACTAGCATAGATTCAAGGGTTGCAAAGAGTGATAGAGCACAGTCCCACTGTTGAGATATGGTACAACCCTGCTGTTGAGAACATCACTTTCAAATTAATAATCATAAATAATTGGAACATTTTAACGTAAGAAAATCTGGGTTGTTTTATTGTACTCTTGATTTGGCTAATTGTTTTGTGAAATTATTAATGTTGAGTGCCTACTATGTGCAAGGTCGTCTTGTAGGTAATTTTTATATACTCACAGAAACCCTATAAGAGAGGTTTGATGAAGATTATATTATTATTATTTAACAGTTAATAAAAAAGCCACAGAGTAGGTAGTTTCCCAAAATCACAGTTAGCAAGTAGAAGAGGCAGAAATTAAAGCACAATAGTCTGATGTCAGAGGCAGCACTGTTGACATTTTGTGTTAAACGGCAACTATTCCTTTCTGAGTTAGTAAACATCTTTTCTATATGGAGTTCAGAGGGTTTATATGTTAGAGAGAGAAGAGAGAGACAGATAATCTTTTCATTTTGGAGCAATACATGTTTTTCTATGTCAATATTCAATTCAATTACTCTGCAAAATAGAAGGTAATATAGTTCTCATTAAAATAATTTATAGCTTGAGAAAATAATAGAAAAAATAAAATTAAAATAACATATAAAATAAAGCCCCCAATTGTCATTATCAAATTTAATAGATGCAAAATGGCTCTTTCAGATTGCTCTAACGGTTTCTGTACCTTCATTCTCTGTTGTCGTACCTACCATGTTGTGGATTGGTAAACGTCTGCAGACCACACTTGAGGGGTACTGCTTTAGACTTCCTCAGAGTTGTGAGAACCAGTGAATTTAATTGTTTTAATGAATTTGAAAAAGTGAAAAGTGCTCTATGAATATAAAATACTACTTTTTTTTTTTTTTTTTTTTTTTGAGACAGAGTTTTGCTCTTTCACCCTGGCTGGAGTGCATGATCTCAACTCACTGCAACCTCTGCCTTTCAGTTTCAAGCAATTTTCCTGCCTCAGCCTTCCAAGTAGCTGGGATTACAGGCGTGTGCCACCATGCCCGGGTAACTTTTGTATTTTTGGTAGAGACAGGGGTTTCACTATGTTGGCCAGGCTGGTCTCAAACTCCTGACCTTGTGATCTGCCCTCCTCAGCCTCCCAAAGTGCTGGGATTACAGGCGTGAGCCACCACGCCTGGCCAATATTACTTCTTAGAGAAGGAGGCAGCAGTGGCACTTGGCTTTTCTTATGCTTCAAGGAAGAGTGACAGTGATCCCCAGTTTTAAGTTAGTTTCCTCTCTCAGATCTCCTGAGACACATATTCAGGAATAACATAGTTTGTGTTGAGCCCTGCTATAAATGCAAGGGGAATGAACTGAGTGAATTAGTATGCCAATAGTATACATGAAATATCAAAACCTTTAAAAAGCAGAGAGAAGTCTGGTTTAAAATACCCTAAGATAGATGCTGTGTGTCTTTTTGTTTGTTGGTTTAAAAAGTCTTGTTGAGGTTAACTTGGCATAAAATAAACTGCATAGATTTAAAGCGCACAATAAGACTTTTAACATATGTATACACTGGTGAAACCATCTCCACAATCAAGATAATGACCACACCAAAAGCACAGATGTAGGCTCTAGGACATATAGGTCCATATTCCTGCCTTACTACTTTTGAGTGTGCAAATTTAGAGGCAAAATACTTAATTTCTCCTACCCTCACTTTTTACATCTGTAAGATGGATAGAGTAATTGTACTTCCCTCATAAGGTTATTGTGAGAATTATATGGCATAATGCATATAAAGTGCCAATAACAATGCTTGACATAAGGGAAATTCTAAATCATTGAGTTCATTTTAATGATATTGTGTACACTTAATATTGTATTTCTTGTGCCTAATACAGTTTATGCCACATTGCATGTATATGCACCCAGTAAATGTTGCTAAATGAATGGGTGTGGGGGTAGGGAGGGGAAATGAACACACTCATCATCCCCCAAGTTTTCCTTATTCCTCCTTTAATCTTTCTTGCCTCTATTTCCTATCTTCCATCCCCATCCCCCAACCCATACCCAAGGTTTCTGTTTTCAATACTATAGATTGATATGCATTTTCTAGAAACTTATGTAATTAGAATAAAAAATATGTTCTCTTTTTTATCTAGCTTCTTTCATTCAGCATAATTATTTTGAGATTTATCCGTGTTATTGCATATTTTGACAGTTTATTCCTTTTGAATACTGAGTAATATTGCACTGTATGGATATAAGACAATTTGTTTATCCATTCACTTGATGATGAATATTTAGATTGCTCCCAGCTTGGGGCTATTTCAAGTAAACCCATCACGAACATTTAGGTATAAGCCTTTGTATGGACTTATATTTTCTCTTTAGTAAATTTTATTTTCTCTTCAGTAAAAATCTGGGAGTGAAACCAGTGGATCATATGGTAGATGAATATCTAACTTTCAGAAAGTGCCAAATTTTCCAAAGTGGTTGAACCATTTTACATTTCTACTAGTTTTGCAGAATTCCACTTTTTCCATGTTCTTGCCAATACTCAGTGTGGTCAATCTCTTCTTTTCTACTTTAAATTAAATTGCCATAAAATAACATAACTATTTTAAAGTGTACAGCTCAGTACCATTCAGTACATTCACAATGTTGTATCAGTACATTCACAACTACCAACTCTATTAGGTTCCAAAATATTTTTATCACCTTCAAAGGAAACACAATGCCCATGGGGAAGCCACTCTAGGGATTTACCTGTTTTAATTGTTTGATAGAAATATAATCATATAATATGTGACCTTTTGTGTCTAGTTTCTATCACTTAGCATAATGGTTTTGAGTTGTAGCATGGATTAGTCCTTCATTCCTTTTTACAGCTTAGTAATATTCTGTTATATGGATATAACACATTTTGTTTATCCATTCATCCATTAGTGGACATTTGGCTATTGTGAATAGTGCTACTATAAATCATTCATGTATAAGCATTTGTTTAAATGGTTGTTTTCAATCTTTTTTGGCATATTTTTTGGTAAGCAGAATTACTGGATTGTGTGGTAATTTTCTTTGACTTTTTCAGGAGCTGTCAAATTGTTTTCCACAGTGGCTGAACCATTTTCCATTCCCACCAGCGTTGCACAAGGATTCCAACTTCTCATCATTCTTACCAACACTTATTTTTCATTAAAAACTATAGCCATTCCATGGATGTGAAGTCATATCTCATGGTGATTTTGATTTGTATTTCTCTAATGGATAATGATGTTGAACATCTTCACATGTGCTTGTTAACCATTTGTGTATCTTCTCTGGAGAAATGTCTATTCAAGTCATTGACCCATTTTTAGTTTGGTTTTTTAAATCTTTCTGTTGTTTAGTTGTAACGGTTTTTATATATTCTAGGTGCTGGACTTTCTCAGATATATGATTTGTAAATTTTTCTCCTATTCTGTATGTTGTCTTTTCACTTTCTTGATGAGTTCACTAGTCCTTTTAATTTTAACTCTTCTAATACACATGTAAAGGTATAAATTTTTGGCTTCAATTTACATTTTTCTAATGACTAATGTTAAATAACCATGTGCTTATTTGCCATCCATATATCTTCTTTAATGAAGTGTCTTTTCAAACATTTTGCCATCTTTTTTTAAACTTGGTTGTTTTCTTATTATTAAATATAAATACATGTTTCTCATTGTGCATGGATTCTGTATTTGCGAATGTTCCTACTTGCTTAGATGTATTTGTAAATTCAAAATCAGTACTTACAGCACATTCATAGTCATTCATGGACACACATAGACTGGTAAAAAATTTGTGTGGCTTGGACACATGCTCTCTCCCAGCTGAGGTTGAACAAGGCAGTGCTCTGCCTTCTAGTGTAAGCTCGTGTACTCTCTAAGCAAGTGTCCTTTTCACAGACTATCTTGCACCATGTCTTTTGCATTTTTGTGGTTTCTGTTAGTGTTGTCACTGTTTTAAATGGCCTCCAACCCTAGTGTTGAAGTCCTCTCTAGTGTTCCTAAGCACAAGAAGGCTGTGATGTGCCTTATGGAGAAAATACATATTTTCCATAAGCTTCATTCAGGCATGAGTTACAGTGATGTTAGCAGTGAGTTCAGTGTTAATGAATCAGCAATGTGTATTAAATAGAAATATTTGTTTAAACAAAATCGCATATAAACAAAGTTATGTTTTGATTCAGTGATGAAAGTTGTGACCAGAGGCTCGCGGGAACCTAATCATGTATTTCCCCTAGCAGCAATCATTCAGTAATTCAGTGTTTGGGATGACTTTATATAACATAACTACCTTGAATAATGAGAATCAGCTGTATAGAGAACAGCTGAACTCAAGTTCTTTATTGGTTCTTCTTTTTTTTTTTTTTTTCTTTTTGAGACAGGGTTTCACTCTGTCACCCAGGCTGGAGTGCAGTGGCACCATCTCAGCTCACTGCAACTTCGACTTCCAGGACTCAAGCGATCCTCCCACCTCAGCCTCTTGAGTAGCTGGGACTACAGGCATGCACCACCACGCCTGGCTACTTTTTGTATTTTTTGTATGGATGACGTTTCACCATGTCACCCAGGCTGGTCTTAAACTCCTGGGCTTAAGGGATTCACCCACCTTGGCCTCCCAAAGTGCTAGGATTACAGGTGTGAATCATCGTGCCCAGCTAGATATATGCTTTTCAAATGCAAGTGTTTTCTTTCAGTTTGTGATTTAGCTTTTTGTTCTCTTAATGGTATCTTCCAAAGATTAAAAGTTTTTAATTTTGATGAAGTTTAATTTATTATTTTTTCTTTTTGGGTCATTCTTTTATTGGTATATCTAAAAATCTTTTCCAATTCAAGTTCACAAAGATTATCACCTGTGTCTTCTTCTAGATATATTATAGTTGTAGGTTTTACATTTTAGTCTGTGATCCATTGTAAGTTAATTTTTATATATAGTATGAGATAGGCATGGGTTTTTCTTTTTGCATATGATATCTTATTATTTCAACACCCTTTGTTGAATAGAGTATCTTTTCTCACTTAATTGTCTTTGACATTTATTGAAGTTCAGTTGACCATATGTGTGTAGATCTATTCTTTTACCCTCTATTTTGTTCCATTGATTAATTTGTCTATCATAGTGCCAATAGCACACACTGTCTCAATTACTGTAGCTTTATAATAACTTTTGTAGTTGCAGAGTTTGAGAACTCAAAATTCTTTCAGCCATTCTAGGTCTGTTGCCTTTCAATGTGAACTTTAGAATTAGCTTTTAAATATCTACGCACAAGCTTGCTGGAATTTTGAAAGGTATTGTGTTGAATTTATAGATCAATTTGGTGAGAACTGACTTCTCAACAATAATGACTCTTCTGTACCATAAATACAGCACGCATCTCCATGTATTTAGGTCTTCTTTATGTTTCCTTAGCAATGTTTAATTTTCAATATATTGTTATCATCCACCTTTGATCTGAGTTATCCCTAAGGATTTTGTATTTTCCCATTTTTATTATACTTTAAGTGGGATTATTTTTTAAATTCAAGTTTTAATTGTTGGCTTTTAGCATATGGAAGTACAATTGATTTTTAAAATATCCTCACTTATCATACATCTAACAAAACTAAAGGGAGTTCCCCAGGGATGGCAAATTCTAGAAAGTACAGCTGCCTTTGAGAGGGAAGATGGTTAGCAGGACTTGTCATGGCATGCAGCCTGCCTTTCTCAAAGGCAAACTCAGACTGTCTTCATCTCACTTGGGCCCCAGGAGAGTAGCCTCAGGCACTGAATTGCCTGGTGGTCCTGGATGTGTAGGGAGTAATCCCATGAATAAAGCATGCCTAATTCCACTGGGAAAATTGGCTCAGTGCAATGTGCTAGTCATTACCTCGGTTAATGGATCCACTGCTGAGTATTCTGAGGACTGTTGGGCTAAATACGGAGTTCAAAAGGAAGGGAATAAATGGACACTTAGGTCATGAGTGGACATGACTATTTAAATAATTCTGGTCCCCATGTAGAAAAGTCTGTGCCTCAAAAGGAGTGAGCCCAGCCAGGGGCAGTGGCTCACACCTGTAATACCAGCACTTTGGTCGGCAAAAGTGGGTGGATGACTTGAATCCAGGAGTTTGAGACCAGCCTGGGCAACATGCCAAAACTCTATCTCTATTAAAAAAAAAATACAAAAATTAGCCAGGCATAGTGGCACATACCTGTAGTCCCAGCTACTTGGGAGGCTGAAGCAGCAGGATCATTTGAACCTGGGAGGCAGAGTTTGCACATGAGCAGAGATTGCACCATTGCACTCCAGCCTGGGTGACAGAATAAGACCCTGTCAAAAAAAAAAAAAAAAAAAAAAAGGAGTGAGTCCTGGGATAAAATATTTTTACTGGAATAACCAGCTCTATACAAAAAGATTCAAACATCATTTTATAGGGAGAGATCTCAGCTCCTTGGTTACTTAGTGCCAATTAAGTTGTGAGTGTCCAGATATCATGAAGGAGACTTTGAGAGCAACAGTCTTACAGGGTGGTTACAACAGCCTCATCAGCAGAGGACTAAGTTGCTAATCAATGATAGACAGACAGTGGCCAAGCTAGGAGTAGAACCCAACCACTGGAGAGTGATATGGTTTGGCTCTGTGTCCCCACCAAAATCTCATCTCAAATTGTAATCTCCATAATCCCCACTTGTAGAGGGAGGGATCTAGTGGGAGGCGATTATATCATGGGGGCAGTTTCTCCCATGCTGTTCTCATGATAGTTTTCACAAGATCTGATGGTTTTATAAGTGTTTGACAGTTTCTCCTTCACACACACTCTCACCTGCTGCCATGTAAGATGCGCTTGCTTTCCCTTCCGCCATGATAGTAAGTTTTGTGAGGCTTCTCCAGCTATGCAAAACTGTGAGTCAATTAAACCGTTTTTCTTTATGAATTACCCAGTCTCAGGCAGTTCTTTATAGCAGTGTGAGAACGGGCTAATTAGGAGAGATTTTGCCATTAGAGGAATGTGGGTGGTTCTGTTGATCCAGTACTGAGCAAAGAGTACTTACTTAGTTTTTAAAAATGTACCACCAGGCCTGGGACTTGTAGCTTGCACAGATAAAAACATATTGTATGAAAACAATTTGTTTATTCAACGAATAATGCCAAAGGGCCAAGAATTAAGAAAAGAGTAATAGCAATGCTTATATTTATCAAGCTGTTGTTTTTGAAGCCTTGGTTCCTTGGAGATCCGGTGGGTGGGAAAATTGTGAGAAAGTGACTTACATCACCCTTGGCCCTCTTGCCTCTTTTCATTCAGAAAAGTTTTATTTTTCTGGTTGAGGTTTCTCCATAACATCTTATTTGAAATAAGGGTTTTTTTTTTTTTTTCTCTAAATTTGGTTGAAATACACTAGACGGAAAACTTTGGAGATTTCCTCTAGCTGAAACACTCTAGGATTCAACAATTTCTAGATTTGAAGCTATAAAACTAATATTCCAGACCCTTGAATTTTAAAATTTATTTCTTCTTTGACCTGGAACTGAATAATTTTCTACGAGTGTCCACCTAAAATATTAATGTTCTCACACAAGAATTCTTTATGCATACAGACATGCATACATTATTGGCTTTTCATTATTTCTCAGGGAAACCAATAATTCTCTTTTCTAGTCGGATTTTTTATAACAGCAAACAGGATTTACTAAGAGTATGATCAGCCCACAAAGCCTTATCTCTGCCAGTGAAAATTTCCAGTGAAAATAAAAATGTGGAAAATATTTTTGCTCCCCCTGCCCACCAACTTCACAGTAAGTCGAGGAGGAGGCACCAGTTTTCTGACAGCACCCACTTCACTTCATTTAAAGATAACAAATGAGAGAGACGCTATCCTAATAGGAATCAGAGGACTGAAGGATTAATTATTTTCCCTGGAGCTGACTCTCTCCACCCCGTCGGAGGCAGATTTTCCTCCGGGAGCACTCCTGCATTGCTGATGATGCCACCTTGTACAGCGAAACAGCAGCAGTCGTCACTCTAAAGGTTCAAATGCTCAGAACCTAGGGTTCTAGTGAAACTTAGTTTCCTGAGTGTCATGGGAGAGGAACTGGACTAGGATTCAGGAAAACCAGATCTAGTCTTGGCTTCACCATGTGACTTTGCTGAGTCTCAGATTCCTTATTTTAGAGATGGGAATGAGGATCTTTGTTCTACAAATCTCAAGGGGTCTTCATAAGACAAGGTTCATGAAAGATCTTTGAGGGTGAAGCACTATAAAAATTAATAAACTGTGTGTTAGAGAGTATGGAACAATCTGCTCAGCATTTATTACAACTTCTTTCTAGGATGACTTTCTGTATTACAGAGCCTAGAAAGTTAAAAACGTTTCTCAACCTTGCAACTTGGCAGTCTGGGTGTGACTTGGATTTTGCCAATTATACACATTTATGAGAGACTTGAGTATGAAATTGGATTAATTGACTAGTTTTGCTGTGCCAATCATAACAGAAGTAGCACAGTTCAGCAGCTGGCAGCAATAGACGCAGCCTCTAGGCTCGGAAGGCAGTTTTCTGACTATGGTTGAAGCAGCAGCTCCCTTGTCAGCCTGGCTCTTGGTGCAGCGTTGGGAATCATTACTGGAAGTTGAGTCTATAGTTAGTTCCCTTAGTCTTTCAAATGATTCTGTCAATTGTTTAATATTCTTCTACATAGCCTGCCTTAAGCTAACTAGAGGCAAAGGTAGTTCTGTTTTTCTTAAGTGCAAGCATCAAGGACAGAGATGATTTCGGACAGAGGTGGAAACAGGTCTTCAGATCAATGTTTAGGAGATGTTAAAATATCTGTGTGAGGCCAGGCACAGTGGCTCATGCCTATAATCCCAGCACTTTGGGAAGCAGAGGCGGGAGGATTGCTTGAGTCCAGAAGTTCAAAACCAGCTTGTGCAACACAAGGAGAGCCCATCTCTACCAAAAATTAAAAAATTAGCCAGGCGTGGTGGCTTGTGCCTGTAGTCCCAGCTACTTGGGAAGCTGAGGTGAGAGGGATGGCTTGAGCTTAGGAGGTCAAGGCTGCAGTGAGCTGTGATCATGCCACTGCGCTCCAGCCTTGGCAACAGAGCAAGATCTTGTCTTAAAAAAGAAAAAAAAAATGGGGCTGGCTGCAGTGGCTCACATCTTTAATCCCAGCACTTTGGGAGGCCAAGGTGGGTGTATCACAAGGTCATGAGTTCAAGACCAGCCTGGCCAACATGCAACATGGTGAAACCCCCCTCTCTACCAAATACAAAAATTAGCTGGGCGTGGTGGCAGGTGCCTGTAGTCCCAGCTACTTGGGAGGCTGAGGCAGGAGACTTGCTTGAACCCGGGGGGGCAGAGGTTGCAGTGAGCTGAGATCGTGCCATTGCACTCCAACCTGGGCAACAGAGTGAGACTCCATCTCAAAAAAAAAAATTGTGTGGTTGGAACACAATGTCTCAGAACAGACAGGCAGGAGTAGATTGAGGAGATGATTTGTGGACAAATGGTGAAGGATCGTGTATGTCACACCGAACATATTACACTCTTACTTTGTAGCTAATGGAGAGAAATACATTCTTAAATGTGTTTCTGAATGATCAGCCAGGATAAGCTAGGAAGAGGGAACAAGCCCAGAATTGTAGTGGCTTTAAATGGTGATGGATTATTTCTTGCTTATTCTGCATGTCTGATACTATTAGACCTTAGCTCAGTTTCACTTGACTTTACTCCAGGACCCACTGATAGAGCAACTTCTACTTGAAATATTGCTGGTCTCATGGGAGAGGGAAAAGAAAACCTAGAAGACTGCACGCAGGTGCTTATAGCTTTTGTTCAGATATGTCCCAGGATACACATTTCCCATTGCACTGACCAAAGCAACTCACACAGCTAAGCCTGACGCTGGAGCAGAGTAGAATATCCCCCCAGAAGGATGAGCAGAAACAGTTTTGAACAATAATACAGTTTACCATACTCTGGAAAGGCTGTAGAGAATAAATTGGAGGGGTATCATGAAGACTTATTCATTCATCCCACAATACTGAACACTTGTTTTATACTGTACATTCTGTTGTGCTCGGCAGCAGGGATGGAGTGGTGAATAAAACAAGCAAGCCCTTTGACTTTACGGAGTTTTAGGATAATACTTTTTATAAGCACACACTATTATAAATACATTTACACGCATCATCTCATTCAATCATCATACTAATATGATCTCTTGTTTATAGCTCCATAAACTGAGGCTTAGAGACATAAAATAGTTTGACCAAGACCAGACAGAATGTGGCAGGTCAGATGTGAAACCAGGCAGTGTGACTCCTAAGCTTCCTGTACTAAACCTTCATGGTAAATCATCACTCAGCTGAATAGTCCTCGGGAGGCATGGCGAAGACCTGTGGCATGGAGGTGAGGAAGAAAGAGCATCAAGAGATATTAATAGTCAGCAAGGAGCAATGCCTGGGCTTGATTACAGAATAGATGAGAGTAGTGAGAGACAGATGTCTAAGCTGAATTAGGAAACTTGGCAAATGAGTGACTAGTTTAACTAACCTTTACCTAATATAAGTTATTCAGAAGAAGCCTATTTACAGTGGAAGATAACGAACATGGTTTTGAAACACTTTTGAGGCACCCAGATAAATTTTGGAAAAACCAGTTTGAAGCCCAGGCAAGAAAAATGAGAAATAGAAATCCAGAGAACCATGGCTTTGTAGATTTTTTATTGGTATGAAGTAGAAGAGACTGTATCCCATGTATAGATTTGCTTAAAATGGTCAGATTGGCAATTCTGAAGTTCTGCAGTCACAGGAAAATGTCCAGTTGTACAAATCAGGGAGTAGCTTGGTGGATTGTCGCTTTACGAGGTTGGGGGGCATTTTTCAGGTGATGCGCAATTCGGAAGTTACTCTCTTTTCAAAACTCATCCACTAATAGGCAGCTGGATCGGATCCTTTGCTGAGTATGGATTAAAGAGAGTAAACCTTTTTATGTTTTGTAATTGCATGGATCTTACTGTAGCTAAGAGGAGCAGAAACAAGTAGGAAGGCATAAAGAATTGACACATACTCTGTACTTAGTGTCAGAGCTACACAGATATTCTCAAAAAATAAAAAAAAAAAAAAAAAAAAAAATTGTACAAATAACAAACAGAACTCTACAGATGAAAAAATCCACTTAAGGCACTGTATAGCATAAGTACTAAGGACTGATAGTTTTTTATGCATTTTTTTTTTTTTTTTTTTTATTTTTTTTTTTTTTTTGAAAGTCTTTAGCAAAAAAAAAAAAAAAAAAAAAAAAAAAAAAAAAAAAAAGCAAAGTAAGTTGAATATTTTAGACAAGTGTGTCCCTGAAGTATTAAATAAATTCTTCACCCTAAAACAGGACTAGCTTGTCCTGTGCTTGCAAATTGTGAGTTGTGGCTGGGCGCAGTGGCTCACGCCTATAATCAGAGCACTTTGGGAGGCTGAGGCGGGCGGATCAAAAGGTCAGGAGTTCGAGACCAGCCTGACCAATATGGTGAAACCCTGTCTGTACTAAAAATACTAAAATTAGCCAGGGGTGGTTGTGGGCACCGATAGTCCCAGCTACTCGGGAGGCTGAGGCAGGATAATCACTTGAACCCTGGAGGCAGAAGTTGCAGTGAGCCGAGATCACACCACTGCACTCCAGCCTGGGTGACAGAGCGAGACTCAGTCTCAAAAATAAATAAATAAATAAATAAATAAATAAATAAATAAATAAATAAAATTATGAGTTGTGATTGAGAGATGCAAATACATTCTCTCCACCTGTTCTCTGCTCTGGAGGACGTCTGCACTGGAGGACCAAAGACAATGGGGAGGGCGAGACTGCTCTTTGGCACCTTGCTCTGGGAATGAGATTTGTGGTTTCCATGTGAGCTGCTGCACAGCTGAATAAACAAGCCCGGGAAATTCCAAGAAAAGTGAGTTTCTAGGTGCATTCCTGAAAGGCAGGCATTTTGAGTCATCCCTATCATATAGCTGCAGGTCAGGACCTAGATGACAAGGGCCCTCTCAAAAGACATTGCAGTTAGACTGAGTGAGATTGGTCCTCCTGGTAGCAGTTGTAAGTTTCAGTTTGTGTTGTACTTCTACTCTCCCCAAGTTTATAGTCAGGTCTATTTAAAAGTCACATCATGGTATATCTCAGTTGTGCTGGGAGGGTTACCAAGAGCGCTGTTTTTCTCCCTAAAGCTAGTGGGGTTTTAACAGCAGTCCCCATCAGAGAACAGACGTGACCAGCAGAGTAGCCATCACCTGAGGGAAGCAGCAACACAGGTCCATGGGAGATGTTGGGCCGTTTTTTAATTTGTGCAAAGGCTCACTCTACTTGGGCTAGTGGCAGCCTGGCTTTTTTTGGTGGGAGGAAACCTTATCCCCAATCTTGTCCGGTGATGGCTCCTGATGCCCTTTTATTTCACATCAAGAAAGCAGTCAACAAACTTCCTCTGTGTCTCCATCTTGTCCTCTCTAAGGACACGAAAAGGTCTCTGAGTTCAGATGTTCAATTCAGTTCCCCAAGAGGCATCCTTTAGCCCAATTCATCCACTCCAACCCCAACAATCCCTAATCCACCCCTTCTCTTTCACAGTGAATGTCAACCAAACACCCCCATAAAGGAACATACTTGAAAATGTGATCTTTTGAACAACTTTATTTATTTATTTACAGACAGGGTCTCACTCTGTCACCCAAGCTGGAGTTCAGTGGCATGATCATGGCTCAGTTCAACCTCTGCCTCCCAGGCTTAAGTGATTCTCCTGCCTCAGCCTCCCAAGTAGCTGGGACCACAGGTGTGTGCTACTATGCCTGGCTAATTTTCTTCTTCGTTGTCTTTGTTGTTGTTGTTGTTGTTGAAATGGGGTCTCACTATGTCACCTAGGCTGGTCGCAAACTCCCAGGCTCAAGCAATCCACCTGCCTCGGCCTTCCAAAGTGCAGGGATTACACGCATGAGCCACTGCACCTGGCCCTGGACAACATTTTAAATGGCAAAATAAAGTTGTAGAGTCCTGACTCTTCATCCTGAAAGAACTCGAGATTTCTTTACTAGTTCTTCCTTCTCTTATTATTCTAAGTTAGTGTTCTTTTTCTTGGTTCTCAAAGTATGAGAATATTTTGCATTCAATACTTTATCACAAAGTACCTGGACTGCTGTGTGATACCTCTAGGTTTCAAGCCAAACTATTAACATTGTGTCATGAGACACAGCATCCAGAAGAAAAACAGCTCAAATGGAACATTGAAGTTATCTTCCAGGCAGCAGCTTTCCATCGTATCTGAAATTTGAGGTTTATTCAAACTAAAATTATTAAGTTAAAAATTATTTGAGCTTTTCTACTCATTTCAGCCAATATGCTTGCTTTTTCCTCCAGGTACTCATGTGCCCCTCCCTATGTGCTTTTCAACAGGGTGAGGTTTGGAGAATCGAGCAGGGAAGTATCATGTAAGACATTTTGGTTGAGGATCAGAAAGCCTGGACTTTTGACTCTCTTCCTATGGTTTTTTACTGCTTGCTACAATCCATGGGAACACTTCTTTTCTTTCTGTCTTTCTCTTTTTTTTTTTTTTTTTTGACATGGGCTCTCACTGTGTCACCCAGGCTGCAGTGCAGTGGTGCGATCTCTGCTCACTGCAACCTCCATCTCCCAGACTGAAGCAATCCTCCCACCTCAGCCTCCTGAGTAGCTGGGATTATAGGAGCCCGCCACCATGCCTGGCTAATTTTTTTGTATTTTTAGTAGAGATGGGGTTTCCTTATGTTGCCCAGGCTGGTTTTGAACTCCTGGGCTCAAGCGATCCACCCGTCTCGACCTCCCAGAATGCTGAGATTAAATATGTGAACCAGTGTGCCCAGCCATGGGAACACTTCTGATGGCAGAAATTTGGACTTTATTTCAATGGAAACTTCACAGGGTCCTGAAAGTAGTTGACCTTTATATGATTTGGTGTAAACATGAAGAAAAGAAGTGCACACAATAAATATTTAACTTTCAAGTTGTATTTTTCTTTCGATGTTTATTACAATTCCAAGACAAAATGTTTAGATAGTGCTTTATCCTGGGTTCCCAGGAGGTACAGTCTGGGGCAATATGTATGGGCTAATATTGATTAGAGCATACAGTTCCACGGAGGCAGAAATAAGGAGGATCCAGTAGGCAGGAAGGAATCGTCAGCACGCTGGCTGCCATGTGCTGGATCTCAAGGGACGCTCGTCTGAGGAGATTCCAGGTGACCAGAACTCAGGTTGGTCCTCACTCTAGGGGAGAAAGAAGAATGTATTTCTTCTCCCTTTCCATGTCTCACTGGCCAAAAGTTTGCCTCTCTGGTTTGTGTTGACTGCACTGTACTTCCAGTTGGCCTCTATCTGAATAGTCCAAGCATCTCCCACCTCTTCAGCAAGACACTTTGGCGAGGGCTGAGCACCATCATGTTGCTCCTGTGTGAATTCAGACAGAGCTGCAGCAGCAACTGGGGCCAAACAAGAGCCAAAAAGCCCCAGTGGGAGGCAAAGCCACCAGGACATTCGGTTGTGCTTAAGAGGTGTCAGTTCAGAACATCCTTAGAATTTACTTCAGGATTACTTTATTTTGCCAAGATGTAGCACATATGTATTTATATGTCTCTATTATTCTTCATAAGATAGTCCATTTGGTGGGTAATCCATCAAAATGTATGGAGAACATTCAAAAAACCACATACTGTCTGAAATATCCAGAAATATTACAGAGCATCATGGAATACTTTTCCTGTCACCCCTAAAAAATAAATTTTCCCTGCTTGATACTCTAGAGCCAGAGGTTTTCTGTGCCCTCAGTCAGAAGATGTGAACTTTCAGATAGTGCTAAGGAGGTGGCTCTAGATATTTCTTTAGGGTTAACCATGTAACCAGGCCAAACTTCTGGCACTGGCTGTAAGGCAAAACTGTGATGGTGGCCTTTCCTTTTCCACTCTCAAATTTTTTTTTGAGAACAATTCTCTCACCTTCCCCATCAGTCAGGCCCCTGGACTCCCAAAATTCTCATCCTGCTCTGTGGGCAAGTTGATCTCCACCCAGCCTTGACTTCCCCAGAGAGCGAGTCCATATGTGCAGACAGTAGCACTTTTCCATCCTGTCATCGATTTATTTCATTTATTCACTTATTAATTCATTTATCAAATGTATTATCAAGCATCTACTTTGTACCGGGCACCCTCTTATGCTTTGGAGATACAGTGATGAACGGGCAACTCCTAGCTCTTGTGGTGCCACACTCTAATGGCGGGAGCAGATAATAGGAAGGTTAGCTAATCTTTTAAAAGTTCAGATTGTGATAAGAGATACAAGAGAAATAAAACAGCGTAATGAAATAGATTCAGTCTTGTACAGCCTAGAAATCTAACCCTGACATATTTATTCATGACTGACACTGGTTTTAACGTCTTGCTATGACTATAAGCATTACCAGCTGGGCATGGCGGCTCATGCCTGTAATCTTGGCCCTTTGGGAGGCTGAGGAGGGCCAATCATGAGCCCAGGAGTTCGAAACCAACCTAGGCAACATGGCAAAATCTCACTTTTACTAAAAATAATAAAAAAAAATTCAGCAGGCGTGGTGGCCTGCTCCTATAGTTCCAGCTGTTTTGGAGGCTGATGTGGGAGGATCACCTGAGCTTGGGAAGTTTAGGCTGCAGTAAGCCAAGATCATGCCATTGCACTCCAGCCTGGGTGACAGAAGTGAGACTCTGTGTCAAAAAATAAAATAATTCAAAAAATAAAAAAGCATTACCCTGTGAACTCCTTAGGGCCTCAAGAGGGTATTTCATTTTTGCATCTTCGATGTGTTCCTAAGTACTCATTTAAGTGTTGGATGTTAACAGAGACAAAATATTATTAGTCCAACAACTATATCTTCTTGAGCAATGGTGGGATGTAATTTGAAGCATCAGAAGCCTTCTTCCAACACTCCCTCCCACCTCACATGATGCCTGGAGATTCTGCCCAGGAACGTTCTATAGGCGATATCCTATAGTAGAAGTTCAACGGCTTTGAAAGAATTTGGCCTGTCCACTTTTAGTGAAAGTTCTTCCTTTTATTATTAGACCTAGACTCAATATATCAGAGATAAAGACTGTCACAACCAAACTCCAAATTAACCCAATTTTTAGGCTTATTTTTCACCCTTTGAGTGGAAAAACTAAAACTGTTTTTCTTCTGCTCTCAACCATAGTAACAATCAATCAACACAGAAGACTTCTGTGACCAAATATGTGGGGGGTTTTCCCCACCAAAAAGCAAGCAATCAATTCTGCAGCAGACACCACTGCGTGCCATCTAATTCAACTCAATTCTGACACTACCTACCTGGAAATAGCGTTAGATCCCACAGAGTGAGGGCTCAGTCCCTAAGACTACCCCACCCCACCCCAGCTTCTGATGCCGATTGCTAACCCCAGGTTGTTATTCTTGTGCTTCTGACCGACTGGCTATGAATCAGCAGTCTCATGACGTCCTGCCCCTTAGATTTGAATAATTTGTAAGAACAGCTCACAGAACACAGGGAAACATATTTACTGGTTTATTAGAAAGGATATTAGAAAGGATACAGATGAAGAGTTACACAGGGCAAGGTATGGGGAGAGGTGTGGAGCTTCCAAGGCTCACCACCCTCCGGGGCTCACCATCCTCCAGGAACCTCCATGTGTTCAGCCATCTGAAAGCTCCCTGTCTTCTTGGGCCTTTTATGGAGACTTCATTGGAGAGGTGTGATTGACAACAGTGTAGAAATGAGATGTGATAAAAAGTGTATGACTTAATACTAATAGGCAGAGTGAGGAACCCAGCAAGTCCTGTCTTTCAGATTTTTCTTGGCCTCTCTATGCAGCATTATTTCCTCCCAGGTATGGGTCAGGGTTCTGTCTGAAATGGGGGTCTTATGATCTACAATCAGACAAGCTAAGTCATAAAATTTCTTTTTGGATAGGTGGGGGAAGATTAGAGTCTTGCTTTGGAGGAAAATAAAGGAACAGGTGAAACGAAGGCGGGAGAAGATCAGAGAGAAAGCTTCTATTTTCTGAGGCCTGTTTCTGAGGCTCAAATCACCCCAGCATTTTAAGAAAAGCCTGTAACAAGGGCTATGGGAGTTATGAGCCAGGAAGGATGAAAACATATATATATATTATATATATAAAACATATTATATATTATATTATATATATAACACATATATATAATAATATCACACATCCCAATGTACTCCTTACACTCTCAAAGGAAAGAGAATAGACAGAAGAAAAGGCAGAACAATGCAACTAGACAAAAGCTTTAGAAGTCTTCCTTCTTTTACTGTATTCACACATTATTGGTCAGAATAGGCCAGCTTATGCTATAGTAATAAATACTCTCAAAATCTTGGTAGCCTAACATAACAGAGGTATCCTGCTCATACAAAGTCTGCTGTGGGTCCAAATAACTCTACAGAACACCTTCCCTCCAGTGTTACTCAATCATGCAAGCTGTGCATTTCAATACAAGTCCAGTTCAGGTGCCACGGTGGCTTGTCTATGCGTTGGCCTGGAAATGACACACATCTTCTCCAGTCACAGTCCCTGAGCCAGAACCAGTCTTGTAACCCTGCCTACCTATGCAGGTGCTGAAAAATGTGAGGAAACAACTGGGATGTTTGAGGAACACCACTGCCTTTCCCACATTAGTCACTAAGGGTATCAAGGAAAGAACACTAAAAGCAAGGAAGTGCTCATGGGTCCCTGAGCCTGGTCTTTGTCTGCCTTACTCTCCTACTAACACCAAGATGGGGATCCTGGGAGGTTCTTACACAGTTTTACATAGCAGGTAGAATCAGTTGGCAATAAAGCCTGGAGACCTGTCTCACTATCTCTGAGATTCTAGCCACCATCGCCACCCCATCCGTGGCTATGTTTATAAAAATCTCTCCTTAAAGTTGTAATTTCCAAATGATAGCTTACCCCAAATATCAATGCTTCCCCAAAACAGTCTAAAAGACTTTCATGACAGATTCTGAAAACAGGGCCGAAAACACATTAAGGCCGGTCATGGTGGCTCATGCCTATAATCCCAGCACTTTGGGAGGCCGAGGTGGGCGGATCACTTGAGGTCAGGAGTTCAAGACCAGCCTGGCCAACATGGTGAAACTCCATCTCTACTAAAAAGCATAAAAATTAGCTAGACGTGGTGGCATGTGCCTGTAGTCCCAGCTACCCAAGAGGCTGATGCAGGAGAATTGCTTGAACCCGGGAGGCAGAGGTTGCAGTGAGCATGGATCGCACCACTGCACTCCGGCCTGGGCAACAGAGCTAGACTCCGTCTCAAAAATGAATACATAAATAAACAGACACATTTGCAAATAACCTGGTTCGATCATTTGGTGACATGGTTATGGACATAAACACTTTGATTTTTAAAAAATTTTGTTCAAAGTCAGAGGAGTGACTGATAGCCGCTATTTAATATTCCCCTTGGAAAACAAGAGGCTGGCATCTTGTTTCCCACAGATTCTTTGGTGTCACAAACAGGTTCTGCAAACTACAAAAGACCTTCCGCAGGGCCCTGCCCTTGTGACTAAGGGAAAAGAAAGAAACTCTGTGTGTGTGTGTGTCTGTGTGTGTGTGTGTGTGTGTGTGTGTGAGAATATGAACAAGTAGCATCACAATTTCATACTTTTGTCATTTCGCCAACAACAAAACTGTGGATGGTAAGTTCTAACTAGAAACCTCTGGAAAAGAAAAGGGATAGGGAGAGGTAGAGGGAGAAAGTATGTTCCTTCTCAGGATAGTGCCCACCACACTTTTAATACATACCTATTTTTCCATTCTTAGAGATCTCTCATTCACTCATCCATTCAACAAATATTAAGGACCAATATCAATCCCTGTAAAAAGCACTGAGCAATCAGTGGCCAGTAACATTAACACAGCCCTGGCGCAGTCTGGTATGGGAGACAGATAGTGTACAAATAACCACACAAACAAATATGTAACCTGCAGCCATGAGCCTATGCTTGTTTGTTCTCAGAGCTGTTTTCCTCTCCTCCCCTGCTCTGCTATATTCCTTTGCCTTCTGTCTTTCTGGTAGGTTCAGTCAACAGAAGACCCTGGCAGGAGATGGGAGGGGAGGAGGAAGGGAAAAGCCAAGGGATGTTTTTCCCCATCACTACTTCTCCTCCCATCACCACTTCTCCTCCCATCACCCAGCAGGCTTTCTCCAGCTCTCGGGTTCTGATGACACCACCTCTCCCCTTCATCCCTTCCAGTGCCAGGGATGGCAGTGGCTTCCATCAATTGTTTCCCACATGTCCATCACCTCTATAGCCGATTCCTTCATGGATTTCCTTCCTGGGCAATCACATAACAATAAAACCAGTGTTGAGGGCCAAAAAGGAAGAGTATGCTGTGAAGAGAGGACAATCAAAGATCTGTTATAGTCTTTATGAGTGAAAAAAGCTTCTCTGAGAAAGAGACATTTGAGCTCAGATAGGAGGAATGAATCAAAGTCAAATAGGCAAAGAATGTGGTTTAAAACTTCCTAGAACAGAGGACAGCACAGGCAAAGGCCGTGCATCAGAGGAGCTTAGAGCCGAGAAGGAACTGAAGTAAGCGGGTGTTACCAGGGTTCGGGGGCAAGGAGAGAGTGGGTTATAGAATGGGATGGCAGTTAGGAAGACGCTGGATCATGCAGGTCCTATAGGCCATGTTTAAGACTTTGATAGCTATTATGAGGATAATGGGTAGCAACTGGACAGCTTTAAACAAGAGAATGATAAGATATATATGCACTGTTAAAATGATCACTGTCTATAGTGCAAAGGCTGTGATAGAAGCAGGTGAGAATGGATGTCAAGAAACCAGACAGGATGTACTGCAGGAACCCAGGCAAAAGTAGACAGCAGCCTGAGCAAAGGATAGTGGTATCAGAAATGGAGAAAGATGGATGGACTCAAGGGATATTTAGAAAATAAATCAGTACGACTTGGCAATTGATTAGTTTAGAAAGGGTGATGGAGAGAGGGATGTCAAGGATGACTCTAGGGTTTGGCTTATCCAAGTAGGTGGATGGATGGTGGTGCCGTCCACCAAGACAGGAGAAGCTGAAGGAGGGATGGGCTGTGTGTGCATGTATGGAGTGAGGAGGAGATGGATCATAAGTATAGTTTTGCTCAGGTTGAATTTAAAGTGACTTAGAGACATCCAAATGCATTTGTCTCTCCTAGGCACCTAGATAAATGGGGTTAGAGCTCTGTGGCATGCTGAATTTTTGTTTCCAATTCTTCACTCGCTTGTAATAGAATTTTACACTCACAGTCCTTGCCATGTAACTCTCCTAGTGGGAGGGGTGTATTTCCCCACCTATTGATTTTAAATTTGGCCCTGAAACTTACTTTGGTCAGTAGAAGATTAGTGGCCAAGATGCCAACAGAGACTTTTAACATGCTTTCATGTTTGGCTTGTCCTCTTGTGCTCTTTCATGAGAAGAGTGTGCTTTAGCAAGCCACTGCCCCTCCAGCCCATGCCTTACAATTAAGATGCGCTGTTGACCCAAACACAACCAGGTGCTTGGGTCTGGCCTAATCCAGCTGAGCAGTGCCTTGCCTAGCTGATCTGCAGAACTGTGAGCGTTGTCGTAAACCACTAAGCTTCTGAAGTTATTCGTTCCGCAGCAGAAACCAAGGAATATAGCTCAAAGGAAAGGACCAGACAAGAAACATACTTTTGTGAGTCACTGATATGAAAATGGTAACTACAACTTGTGTCGTAGATGAGATCTTTCAGGGATCAGAGTCATTACACGATTTTAAAACAAATCCACTTTGGATAGGGCTGGACAAACTTTTCTTCGATCATCCCTCTGTCCTCTGAGCCAGGTAGTGCATCTCATCTGAATACCTTTAACCCTCTCTTCCATGGCACTGCAGTCAGGCCTGCTAATCAGAGCCTCAGGCTCCAAACTTGTGTCACTGCTTTCACACCTAAACTCTTTGTCCTTTACCCATCTTTTGGCTTAGACATCTTGGAACATTCTGATTTGGTACGTCTTTGAGCGGCAATGGCTTATGCCTCTCAAACATTTGCTTCTTAAATGTAAATTTCAATGCCCTTGGGCCAAAGCTAGCTAGATAGCAGGCTATGTGGAGTTAACATATTTGCCAAAGAAACACTCTGTCTACATCACAAAGGTGACTGCCTGCAGCCATCATTGTAGAACATCATTCAACTTTCTCCAAATGCCCATGAGAGGACTTGAAACAAGATCTTTTTTTAAAATTATTTTTATTTTTATAAGTTCTGGGGTACATGTGCAGGATATGCAGGTTTCTTACATAGGTACATGTGTGCCATGGTGGTTTGCTGCACCTATCAACCCATCACATAGGTCTTAAGCCCAGCAGGCATTAGCTATTTTTCCTAATGCTCTCTTTTCCCCAACACCACCCCGACAGGCCCCAGTGTGTGTTGTTCCCCTCTCAAAACAGGAACCTTTTGAAGACTCCATTTAGATTTCTTGACAGGAAGAAGAAAAGGTGGAAATCCATGTTATGTATGTTGATTCCTGGTTCCTCCAATTAAGGAATCCACATGGTTGCTCCAGTTTAGAGTTATCTCAAATTCTCATCCTCTTTCTTCCTCTCTCCTCATTATTTTTTCTTTCTCTTTTTCATTTCTCTCTCCACTCAGGCTGCATTCATTAAGCCCTCTTTGCTTAGGTTTGACTAAAATGAGCACACTGAAATATTTAGGTGATTTCCTTTTCCCTTTCCCTGTGCTAATTCCTTAGCCAATTCACTACCATAATAGAAGTTTATTTTCACTTTTCTGCATTTCTCTGTTCTCTGTGTTTGAAGAATTCTCTTGCATATTCATTACATCTGGTAATCTAACTCTCTCTATTTCGTAAATGATTCCCTTCATCTTTCAGGGGATATCGAATGTATTTTTTTCCTTCCCTGTTTGAAATCAATCTGCAGTGATATTTGAGTTCTATGTGGATCTAATGGAAAAGATAAGGAAAAAACCCACAACATCCACATCCCTGATGGTTACCACTCAGGCCTCTTCACTAAGTGTTTTAAAGAGCACCCAGGCAGGAGCTGGAAGGCTTGAATACCAGCTCCAGCTCTTACACTGGGTAGCTATGTCACCCTAGATTGTATTCTCCTTATCATTTTGTTTTGTTTTGTTTGGAGATGGGGATCTCACCCTGTAACTCAGCTGGAGGGCAGTGGTGTGATCACAGCTCACTGCAGCCTCCAACTCCCAGGCTCAAGTGATCCTCCCACCTCAGTCTCCCCAGTAGCTAGGACTACAGGCACAATTTTTAAATTTTTTGTAGAGATGGGGGTCTTTCTATGTTGCCTAGGCTGGTCTTGAACTCCTGGCCTCTAACAATCCTCTCACCTCAGGCTCCGGAATTGCTGGGATTTACAGATGTGAGCCACCATGCCTGCCCCCTCCTCCCTGCCTTTAAAATGGTGATAATATTATGCTAATTATCTTACCTGACTGTTGACCTAATTAATCTGAATAAGAAAAATTTTAAATATGATTAAATATTGAAAGCTGTAGCAGTTAGGAATATATTTCGTAGTAGAAACAAACTAATCAACTCACAGTAACTTTAATAGCTGGGGTTATTTTTCTCTTAGAACAAGAACAAAGTAGGTGATTATCTGGGTGGGTTCAGTGGATCAACAGCCTTTGTCTTCATCAGGAGGGCAAAAATTGCCCCAGAACATACTCCTAACAGATTTGCACTTGTTTTTCATGGCTGGAAGTGAGTCACAGGGCCACACTTAGCTCAAGGGAGACTGGAAAATTGAGTATTTGGAGGCCAGTGGGTGGTAAAAAGAAGGGTGTTGGAAATATTTTGGGGATAATCATTTAGAATTATCTGCCTCAGGAAGTTTTGAATTAAAATCATATTAATTAATATACCTACAACCTTCCTTTGCAGGGAATGCAGTGCTTCTAGAGGCCTCAAACCTCCGTTTTCTCAGAGAAAGCAGAAACCCAAGAGGACAGCCAAGTGTCTGCTGTGCCTCTTCCTTGGGGCTACATCTTCCCTGGCTCTAGATTGCTGATCTAAGGGAATCAGGCCACTCAGGTGGCTTCATCAGTGGAAATTCTCAACACAGAATGCTCCTCTTCCACTGTGAGATATTTCACCCTGCAAATAAAAGTGCAGAATCTCAAGTCATGGGGCACAGGTGGAATTCTGACTCTTCTTTTTTCTAACTCTTGATCTTGGACAAGCTTATGGTTAAAACACTCACATTGCTAATTTGAAAATGGGAATAACAATGTTACTTATCTCTTTTCTATGGCAGTGAGGATTAAATGGAAAACACTAAATAGAGTGGCTTGTTGCGGGAAGTCAGGGACCCCAAACGGAGGGACTGGCTGAAGCCATGACAGAAGAACATGGATTGTGAAGATTTCATGGACATTTATTAGTTTCCCAAATTAATACTTTTGTAATTTCTTATGCCTGTCTTTACTGCAATCTCTAAACATAAATTGTGAAGATTTCATGGACACTTATCACTTCCCTAATCAATACCCTTGGGATTTCCTATGCCTGTCTTTACTTTAATCTCTTAATCCTGTCATCTCGTAAGCCGAGGAGGATGTATGTCGCCTCAGGACCCTGTGATGATTGCGTTAACTGCACAAATTGTAGAGCATGTGTGTTTGAACAATATGAAATCTGGGCACTTTGAAAAAAGAACATGATAACAGCAATGCTCAGGGAATAAGAGAGATAACCTTAAACTCTGACCCCCAGTGACCGCCGGTGAGCCGAGTGGAACAGAGCCATATTTCTCTTCTTTCAAAAGCAAATAGGAGAAATATCGCTGAATTCTTTTTATCAGCAAGGAACATCCCAGAGAAAGAGAATGCGCCCCTGAGGGTGGGTCTCTAAAATGGCCCCCTTGGGAGTGGCCATCTTCTATGGTTGAGACTGTAGGGATGAAATAAGCCCCAGTCTCCCGTCGCGCTCCCAGGCTTATTAGGACGAGGAAATTCCCACCTATTAAATTTTGGTCAGACTGGTTGCTCTCAAACCCTGTCTCCTGATAAGATGTTATCAATGACAATGGTGCCCAAAACTTCATTAGCAATTTTAATTTCACCCTGGTCCTGTGGTCCTGTGATCTTGCCCTACCTCCATTTGCCTTGTGACATTCTATTACCTTGTGAAGTACGTGATCTCTGTGACCCACACCCTATTCGTACACTCCCTCCCCTTTTGAAAATCCCTAATAAAAACTTACTGGTTTTGCGGCTTGTGGGGCATCACAGAACCTACCGACATGTGATGTCTCCCCTGGATGCCCAGCTTTAAAATTTCTCTCCTTTGTACTCTGTCCTTTTATTGCTCTATGGACTGAATCTCTATGGTCCCCCAAAATTGATATGTTGAAACCTAATCCCCAATGTGATGGTATTGAGAGGTAGGGCTTTTGAAAGTGATTAGGTCATGAAAGTGAGGTCCTCATAAATGGGATAAGCACAGTTTATAAAAAGAGACTCTCGAGAGGCCCCTTGCCCTTCAACCCTGTGAGAACACAGTGAGAAGATGGCTGTCTGTGAACCAGAAAGCAGGCCCTCACCATACACAGAATCTGCAGGCACCTCAATATTGGACCTTCCAGCCTCCAGAACCGTGGAAAATAAATGTTTTTTGTTAAAGCTACCCCATCCAAGATATTTTTGTTATAACAGTCCAAACAGACTAATGCAGTAACCATAAACAGTAACACTTTTTAAATGTACAGATTTTCCAACTCTATGTCAACTTTACTCCAAAAGGTTAGTTAACAACAAAAATTATGTGAATAATGATTTCTTTCTATTTGCATCTAAAATTGAACCACATGAGCTTATTGGAATTCATCCTAGAATCTCTGTAATTGTTAGTATTTGAATGACAAGCTCTCCCATACATTTACTAAAGTTTGTAAAGAAAGCTATGCCATTCTGGAGTATGATGATCTGTCCCCGTAACATATCTAGTAAGTTCATTACTTGTCTGTAGTCGTCTCTTGCCAAATTCAATTTGCAAAGACAATAGCTTCATAGCCATTTCTTTTAATCTTGTTTGTAATATTGCTCATTAAATAGAAGATATATTATGCCAGATCTTGTTCATTTCAAAGCAAATTATAGAAGGTGACTAAATTGTGCACCAAGAGAAAGAGTCCAATGTTTTACCAGCAAGGCCACAAAATCAACATCTGCTTTTTGACAAGCTGAGAGATCCAAAAGAATCTTGATGTATCTTAATGCTGTCTGTCATATACCACAATGTTCATCAATTATTTCTTTGTGAAAGAATGACTAATTATTATGCCTACATGGGGATCATTTGCATATTCAAGCTCAAGTGTTTTATGGAGAAAAGAATGTTGATTTGTTGTGAGGGCGAACTCCTTCCCTCCAAATTAAAATACTTCTTTTTACACACGGTTACATTAGGCTTGCTACTGAAACCCAGGGAGAGAGAAAATATAATTCAGGAACTGAGTCCAAATCTATTTTCCCATTTCCAAGAAAAAGGAAAACAGTATATTTTTCATGTATTTTAGACTAAATTTTTGAAAAATGTGCCATGCAGCTGCCATTGTTTATAGGGGAAAATGATCTGGATACAATTGGCCTAATCAACTCTTAATCTGAGAACGTAAGTGGATGATTTCACCTAGTGTTACCCACACAAGCAGCTGCTAACAACAGGGTCCTTTTGAAAATGCTGCACCTGAGATTGATGCCAGGTAGATGGCACTGGGGATTTCAGACTCCAGAACTGAAAACAAGCTGAGCATCTGGTGGAGCCATCCGCTGACCCAAAGGCTGCTCTCTACAGATGAATGAGTGTTAAGACAGCGGTCCTTCTGGCCAGCTGGCCAGGGTTGCTGCCTGCCAAAAGGGTAGAATTGGGAGAAACCAGGAGTCAACCACAGGTACCACAGTCTAATGAGATAGTTTGACACCAGGGACATATTAGGAGGACTTGCTGCTGCCACAAGCTTGCACGTGACTCTTCTCAACTGCACAGGGAAACCAATATGATGCCAGGCTAGAAGCAGCAGCATCACCATCAGCCTGGTCACATTCTACTTACAGCCCACTCCATCTGATAGCATAAAGCTAGACCTGCCCTGGGCTGCCAACAAAGTCTTCCTGAAAGCCATGAATGGCATGCAAAGGAGAAATATGAAACATCTAAGTGAATATAGAGGAGAGGGCATTTCTGATAGACACCCATGAGTCAGGCCCACAGGCTTAAAACACAATGACACTTGTACTGGTTTCTTATGGCTGCTGTGACTTAAAACAACAGACATTTTTTTCTCCCATGGTTCTGGAGGCTGAAAGTCTGAAACCAATGTGTTTTCAGGGCCATGCTCTCTCTGAAGTCTGTAAGGAAGAATCCTCCTTTGCCTCTTCCAGCTTTTGGTGGTTTCTGGCATTCCTCGGTTTCTGTGAACCTAAATTCAGTCTCTGCCTCCATCTTCATTCACATGGCCTCTTCCCTGGGCCTCTGTGTGTTTCTCATAGTCTTCTTATGATGTCACCAGTTATTGGATTTTGGACCCACCCCACGCTAGTATGATCTCATCTTAACTTGATCAGGTCTGCAAAGTCCGTATCTCCAAATAAGATCACATTTACTGGCACAGGGAGTTAGAACTTTAACATATCTTTTTAGGGAACACAATTCACACCACAACACTGGCACATGAAGAGGGAATAGGAAGTGTCTAGATGAACGTGGGGGAAGAGGGTATTTTCCTCCTCTATAGTCACTTAGACAGAAAGAATGTCATGCATCAAGCCCAAGGGCTTGAAACGCTCCAGTGCTTCTGTAGAAAACCAGCAACGCCTCACTCCTCACTCCTGCAGGATGCTTTACTTCCCCTGTGGTAAGACCAGCAACACTTATGATTATTTGCTTCTTGTATGGGTGGAAGGGTCACTTGTTTAAGTATAACACATCAGCCCACCCCTAAAATTTTCAGGGCTCAGGATAAGAATACAAATGGAGACCCAAGAAGCATATGTCCAATTATTTCAAAGTTATATTTCATGCTACAAATTGTTAAGCCAAATATGTTCTGTTCTCCTATTTTGACAAATACACCTTCATTACTACAAAATTTTTATAGGAATTGGAAAGCTGTGGTTTTTATTTAACTGAAAGTTGGCAAAATATCAGATGGTCTGTCTGGGTATTCTGTTGAAAGGCTGATGATGTTAGGATGAGTAATAAAATAAAGACATACAAAATTCATAAATTATTATATATTTATTTCACAGAATTTACTGTCTTTCCTTTATTTCAGAAAATGTACTAATTATGTTGTTGCTGCTGGGGGTGATGGCTCACGCCTGTAATCCCAGGACTTTGGGAGGCCGAGGCGGGTGGACTACCTGAGGTCAGGAGTTTGAGACCAGCCTGGCCAACATGGTGAAACCCCATCTCTACTAAAAACACAAAAAATTAGTTTCAGGATTATTTGCACATATTATTTGTTTCTCCTTAGAGTCATTTTTGTTTCCAAATTCTAATTTTCTTATATTTTATTGATATGTCATTTTTATTGGGTAACTCACATGTAGTTTCTATTACTTATAAAAATACATTTTATAATTAAAATGCTATGATATGTTATATACATATAATATGTGTGTGTGTTAAATCTCTTAAAAGTAAAAGAAGACTAGATTTGTTTAGGGTTTTGTAAACTTTTTCTAGCATTATTAATAGCACTCATCCATTTATACCAAATAACTGCACAAATTATACTAATTATAAAATTTATACTAATTATACATTACTTTGATTTTCTGTGATGACTACAATTTTCTTCTTGAGCATCTTTTGCTTAACTCTCTTGGTGCAACTTATATTTCTTTACGTGTCCAAGAGATGCTGTAAGGTTTAATCGAAACATTTCACATTTTAAAAAACCAGAGAATATTACATATAATCTATGTACTATTCCCAATAATGTCATGGATAAGGGCACAGTAAAGGCCATGCCTTCTAGTAATGAGCACAAAGGAATTACACAAAAGAGTGCCAAGTACAAAGACAGATTTGGAGCAAACTCTTGGCTTGTGCACCTTTTCCTTTATCAGCCATGTTAGCACCATTTTAGGAGGCTTGTCATTGATTAACTTTTATTTTGAAAAAGAGATCTGTTAAAGAATACAAAATTATAGCCAGATAGGAGAAATAAGTTCTAGTGTTCTATAGTACACTAGAGTACTGTAGGATGATTATAGCTAAAAAGTTATAGTTTCAAATAGATAAAAGGAAAACATTGAACATTCCCAACATAAAGAAATGATAAATGTTTGAGATGATGAATATGCTAATTAATTACCCTGTTCTGATCACTCTGCATTACATGTATTGAAACATCACTACGTACCCCAAGAATATGTACAATTATTTGTCCATTAAAAATATAAAACATTTAAAAAGCAAAGAAAATCTGCTTTTAATATTTGTGTTTTATTGAGTTTTATTACTGTTCATGTAAAATTAAAACTTAAGAATTCTAGCTTTCAATGTCCTTTTGGTTGCTAAGTTAAGAGGTGATATCAAATTTCTGGCATTACATAGATATATAATATATATTATGCATATTATTACATATAATGTATATATGTATTATATATTATATATTTTATATGTGTGTGTATTTATACACTTATTGGATTATTATGTATTACAAAATGTTCCTCAGTTACCATGTGTACTGTAGCACAGTGTTAATTCATGGGTCCTTCCCGAATCACAAATTAGAACATGAAGAGAAATAAGAAAATGGATGCTGAACACTACTATGAAAAGATACTTTGTTAGACAAAAATCTAGAGCACTCATGGTATCAGAGAGTGAAGACTGGATAAATTAATTAAGTTGCCTTTTCTCTTATCAAGTGCTCCTGCCACCCAAATCCTCCTCAAACTCCAAATTAGTGTCTGTTTCCAAAGTTGGCAGTGACTAAACCCGCAAATCTTCACAAGTAACTATTCTTTCAAGGATATAGGGTATATAATTTGGCATCTCAGGGACTTGATGATGGGGGTCCTCTAACATACAGAGCCCAAAGCAGAAGCCTGTCCCACCCAGGCCTTAGGGTAATGCTGCAAAAAGTCAATTCCCTGGGACTTTATTCAGTATAGCTCATGGCTCACTGGCTCAGTACCATAGGAACTTAATGGAAAAAAGTGGCCATTCTAAACATATGCATGAAATAGGACCTCTCCACAGCATATGAGTATGCATATACATACCTATACTGGTAAAGTGAGTTTTAAAAGTCCATGTGCATACTTCAATGGAATCATTTTGTGATGATGAGGGTGATATAAATAATAATTTTTAAAAAGACAAGAAGAAAGGCAGCTACTGCTTTTCAAATAATTCCTACGTACCAAATACTGTGCTATATACTTTATGCAAATTCTCTCATTTACGTTTATTATCCTTATTGTACAGATGAAGAAACGGAGAAGAAGAGAAGTTGCATGACTTACACAAAGTCACATAGCTGATAAGTATTAGGAGCAGATTTGGATCACAGGTTAGTCTGACTATATAAAGTTCATGTTCTTAACCACTGTATTCTTGCAAAGCATTTAATTTGACAGAACAAGGCAACATGAATCATTACTCTATTTTTCTCTATATTTTAATTATTAAAATGAAAATCATTCACAAGTAATAAAAGATAACATTCTCATGTTAAAAGAGTCAAGAAACACCAAACTATAGAAGTCAAAAAAAAAAAGCAAAAAACTAAGGTCTTCTTTTACCTTTCACTAGAATTCTTTTCTTTTTTCCAGGTAACTACTGGATGTAGTTTAGTGTATATAGACAAGTGTATAGCTTCCTTTACAGAAATTAAGTAAAAAATTAAGTATTATTCTATGACTTGCTTTTTTTAAATGTAGTAATGAGCCATGAGATATTTTTACATTTGTATCTCTAGATGTATTTCATTGGTTTCAGTGGCCCAGCATTTTAACTATTCCTATAGTTTTGGAATTTAGGCCATTTCTACTTTTTGCTTTTAAAAAGTGCTGCACCAAAGAGCTTTATATATATGCCTTGGCATGTACATTGCCTTTGAATAGGATTTGAATTGCTAGGTTACAAAGTATACTCTTTTTCAACATTTTGGTAGAAATTTTGGTTGCATCTGCCAAATTGCCTTCTAATACTACTTATTTATATTCACACCAAGAGCAGACATAACTTTTTCTGCCATGGGAGATAATTTTATTTAAGGGGGTATATTTGGAACTCCATAGCTAAACCAGCACTAACTATATCCAAATGGTGCCAAAGTTTATACAAATCTGTTTAAAACATCCAGCAATGAGTGGATAAATGAACAATAAACTATTTTTCCATAAACAGAGGCACACCTTTCTCTGCATAAATCTTTGCTACAACATACTGTCTGCAACTTTTTCTTCCTCATGAAGAACAAAACCATGAATCAATTGCAAGTTCAATGTAAATTGGGGTTTTTCAGGTTTTGGGGTGATGATGATAAAACCTGCATTAGTACTGTGCTTTTAATTTTCAAGCTACTTTTATTAATCTCATTTCCTCCATTAAGTCATAGGATTTTTAAATAAAAAGAATCTGATAAAGTTTTATTGGATTTGGCTGTGTATAAAGGTAGATACTGAACTTTCTCCAGGTTGGAATGTGGCCTCAAGAGCAGGGACTCTTGTGTTTTGCTCATCAAAGTCTGCTCATGTCTTTGCACTGTGTTTGACATTTAGGAGACAAATAAATGAAGTAAAAGAGCCTGGTTCAAGCTTTCCCTTGGTAGAATAGGAAACAGAGTGCTAGAGGGTTTGAGTTACTTAAGCAAGGACATGAAATTTATTAATGGCGTTAATCGGAAGTCTTGGCAGCCACAGTTTGCTGTGCTTTGCTGTTGCACACAGCTTTGGTCATATGTGGCTCTCTACTCACAGCCGAAACGTGCCTTGATCAATTGGTTCTTAAAATCGAGGGCTCCTCTGAGTATATTTTTTACTGTGTGCTGAATGCAAAGTAGCTATTTGGTTCAATTTTTTCCCCCTAATTTACAATCATTTCCCCCCACCCCCACCAACAACCACCACCACTGTTTCATCTAGTAAGTTAAGTAGAGAAAACACACACTCTGTCTGTCTAGGCATCCAAATGGATTTCCCTATAGTCTCATTTGGCACACTTCATTGTTTTACAGCTTCTCCTCTCTCCTTTACCACAGTACTTTCAATTTTCTTTCTGGCATTGCATGCAGATTAGAGATTGGTGGGAAAATACTACATACATAGACCTGAAATTCCTAATTTATTCAGCCAAGGAGCCTGACATTAAGGGAAGCCAGGCAGCAGTATGGAGCAGAATCAGATACAGCCTGTCTAGGAGAGCTTCTCTCTGAAGCTTTGACTCACAGATGGTGCACAGCTGCTGGTGACACTCTCTGACCTGGTTAGGAATCCTGAGCAGAAAACACCTTGAATACTTGCCTTCCCACTGTTTTTTAAACTTGGGACTTCCATTGTCCAGTCCACAATAACTCTGACAATCCTGGCATTCTTGTTTAAAAGGTTCAGACTGAGCTGGTTCTGGAGCCAAATGCATTATCATATAGGCCACACCCTTCTTCAAGGAAGGAAAGCAGCATCCCTGCTTGACAGCCCTAGCACTGTGTCTCTGACCCTGTCTTCTGGTGATCTAGAGGGCTTACTCTTTTTTTTTTTTTTTTTTTTTTTTCCCGAGAAGGAGTCTCTCTGTTGCCAGGCTGGAGTGCAGTGGCGTGATCTCGGCTCACTGCAACCTCTGCCTCCCAGGTTCAAGTGATTCTCCTGCCTCAGCTTCCCAAGTAGCTGGGACTACAAGCACGTGCCACCACACCTAGCTAATGTTTGTATTTTTAGTAGAGACGGGGTTTCTGTGTTGGCCAGGATGGTCTTGATTTCCTGACCTCGTGATCTGCCCACCTCAGCCTCTCAAAGCACTGGGATTACAGGTGTGAGCCAGTGTGCCCGCAGAGGGCTTAATCTTTACACCTCCCAAGTGCTAAAGCAGAGGGCCAAGTTCAGTGACACCTACAATTATGATAAAGACATGGCCTCTGGTCTCCAAAGGAACATTTTGGTAGGTAGAGTAGGTCATGTCTTCAAATAATAGGAAAAACCAGTATGTGATCAACATCTTAAGAGAGAAGTTCTAAGCCTCTAAGAGAAAATAATTAATTCTATCCAAGGTGGCTGAGGAAAAGATAAAAAGCCCAGAGGCCAGAGAAAGTATTTGTTAGCCTATTACCACATGCCCACACCCAAACAGCCAACATGGTCTACTCACACCATCTCTTTCACGGGAATAGTGCTTTCTACTCACTGCTAACTAAGCTCAAAGGGATGCACCAAGCTAAAAAGAACAAGTTCTTCTAAGGGAACATGTTATAAACTCATTCACAGTTCAATCAGAGGAAGACCCCAGCACTCTGACTAGTATTATCTCTAGGAGTTAAGAAAAGATGTCAGCAATTCAAGCCAATTCAAATTACTTATTATAGGTTGAGCATTTATTTAGCAAAATCATAGTTTCTCTAAAAGTGCACTGTCATTGTCATTGATTTCATAGTGATTTGTTATATAGTTGGGTTGCTGGGGCTTTTAGCATGGCCCTAAACATATCTAGTAATTTTGTAGTTAAAATAAATATAAGGTAGAATGTATAAAATATGCAAATATTTAAACATATATGTTTACTTTATATATTATATATATGCTCATATATATATAATAGGTTAGAATAATATAGAGAATCAAAGAGAAACTAATGGTGTTGATGAATTATGTCTGTTTATAAAATACCCTAAGGGCTGGGTGCGGTGGCTTATGCCTGTAATCCCAGCACTTTGGGAGGCTGAGGCAGGCGGGTCATGAGGTCAGGAGTTCGAGACCAGCCTGGCCAGCATGGTGAAACCCTATCTCTACTAAAAATACAAAAATTAACCAGGCAAGGTGGCACACACCTGAATTACCAGTTACTTGGGAGACTGAGGTAGGAGAATCGCTTGACTCCGGGCAGCAGAGGTTGCAGTGAGCTGAGATCACACTCCAGCCTGGGCGACAGAGCTGTCTCAATAAATAAATAAATAAATAAATAAATAAATAAATAAATAAAATACACTTCAAGTAAATTATTGGTAAGACTGGTTCTTTTTGGCAGTTCTTACACTAGGTAATTGTGTATGTGACTCCCAAGAAGTAATATAGAAGTCAAGGATAGTAATGATATGAAAAAGGTATAATTTCAAATCAACTGTGACAGATATTAAAACAAGGGGTATATATTTGAAAAAAATTAGATACCCACCTCTTACCAGGTATTGAAATAAATTATATATGTATTAAGTATCTAAGGAATAGACCAACTTGACATGTAGGTTTGTTTCTATATTGAACATAGAAATCTATACCCAACAACTGCAGAATGTACATGAAACATTCACCAGGATGAAACATTTTATGCAAGGCCATAAAATAAGGCTCAATTGATTTCACCTTAAGAAGCTACAAAAAAAAGAGAAAGTCAAACCTAAAGTAAGTAAAAGAAAGGAGATAATAAAGATAAATGAAAGCTAAGGAAATAGAAAACAAACAATATAAAAAGTTAAAACAAGAAGTTCACTTTTAGAAAATATTAATAAAATTGATAAACTTTTAGCAAAACTGGATCAAGATGAAAAGAGATAAAACACAAATTACCAATTTTAGTAATAAAGAGGGAAAGTTATGACACAGCTTGCCAACACTGAAGAGATAAAAAGAGGATGTTAAGAACAACATAATGCCAACTATTGAATAACACATGAACTGGAGAAATACATTTAAAAAACACAACTTACCAAAATATACTGAAGAAATAGAAAATTTGAATAACATTAGATTTATTTTTAAAATCATGTGTAATTAGAACATTCTCACAAAGAAAATTCTAGGATTAAATGGCTTCATTCACTGAAAACTAAAAACTCCCTGAGAAAAGTTAAAGAAGCCTTAAACAAGTGTGTAAATATAACATATTCATAGATTCAGAGGCTCGATATCATTAAGATGTCAATACTTCTCAAAGTTTGAATTTATTCATAAATTCAATACCTTCTGAATCAAAACATTACCAGGTTTTACTTTAATAGAAAAATGACAAGCTAATTTTAAGATTTATAGAGAAATACAAAGGACTTTGAGTAGTCAAGATAATATTGAAAAATAATAAAGTTGGAAAACTTTTACAACATGATTTTAAGACTTGCTATAAAGCTACAGTGACCAAAAACTTGCTTTGCTGGCATATGACTAGATATATAGGTTAACAGAACAAAATCAAGACCTGAACATATTGGTCAGCTCATTGATTTTCAAAAAAAAGTATAAGGGAAGGCAGAATAGGGGAGTGACTGCTTAATGGACATGGGGTATCCTTTGGGGGCAAAGGAAAGTTTATGGACTAGATATAGGCGATGGTTGCACAATCTCAGGAAGGCACTGACTGCCACTGGACTGTACACTTTTAAATGGTTAATTTTATGTCATATGAATTTTTCCCTAACAAAGACAGCAGAAGGGTATCAAGCAATTCATGGGGGTAAAGAAGAGTATTGCCAACAAAATGGCACTAGGATCAACAGAACAGGATATCCATTCTAAATTTAAAAAGAATAAAAGAACCTTGAAACTTTACCCAATGGCATTCACAAAAATCAATTCAAAATGAGTCATAAAGCCGTATGTATAATCTAGCATTTGGATGTGTTAAAGGAAAACAGAAAAAAATGTCAACATGAATGTAGGGTAGACAAAAATTGTTTTAGACAGGACACAAAAATTACTAATCATACAAAATAGAAAAATTATATTTTATCAAAATGTAAAACTTCTTGTTCCTCAAAAGTTACCATTAAGAAAATGAAGAGACAAATCACAGACTAAGATTTTCTTAAATGGTATATTTGGCCAAGGATTTATATCTGGAATATACAAATTACTGTAAATTAATGATAAAAATTAATAATCATAAAATAATACAATAAAATAAAAACATTTAAAGTAGATAAAACTCTTGAACAAGCACTTTACAAAAGAAGATATATAGACACCCAACAGCACTTAAAAATGTTCAATGTCCCTGTTTTCCTGTGTGTAATCTGAACTTAATCATGAGGGAAAAATAATCAGACCTATCTAAATTAAGGGACATTCTACAAAATAATTGACAGTAAACTTCAAAAATGTCAAGGTATGAAAGTCAAGGAAAGACTGAAGGAAGGTAAACAGACATCACAACTAATTGCAACATGTGACACTGAACTGGCTCCTTTTGCCACAAAGAACATTGAGACAATCGTTGAATGTGAATGGGGTCTCAGATTAGATGGTGTGATGGTCAATTTTACGTGTCAACTATACTGGGCCACAGGATGCCCAGATATCCTGTAAAATGTTATTTAAGGGTGTTTCTGGAAGAGATTAGCAATTGAATTGGTGGACTGACTAAAGCACATGGCCCTCCCCAATATGGGTGGGTACCATCCAGTTTGCTGACGGCCTGAATGAAACAAAACGTGCAGGAAGGTCGAATTCTTTCTCTGCTTGACTGCTTGAGCTGGGACATTGATCTTCTCCTACCCCTGATGCTCCTGGTTCTCAGGCCTTCAGACTCAGACTAGAATCCACATCATCAACTCTCTGGTTCTCAGGTCTTCAAACTATACCGGTTTGCAGACAGAAGACTGTGGGACTTAGCCTTCAAAGTCATGGGAGCGCATACTTTATAATAAATCCCTTTATATACATGCACTTATCCTTTTGGTTCTGTTTCCCTGACCTATCTAATATATACAGTCTTGATGCATTGATGCTGATTACCTGATTTTGATTTTATTGCATAACATCCTTGTATGTTGGAAATTCACACTAAAGTATTCAGAGTTATGGAGGATTGGGTCAGTAGCTTACTTTCAAGTGGTTAGTAAAATAAGTTCTTTGTTTTGTGCTTGCAGCTTCTCTGTAGGTTTGTGGTTGTTTCAAAAAATATTTTAAAAGACAACTATGTAAAAGTATAGGATACAAAGTATATTCCAAATATGAAAATATAAAACAAACATGTATTGTTTTATGTAGATAAAGGAAATGGAAATAGCTCTGTAGAGCTTTAGATGAAGAGTGGTTACATTCGGGAAAGATAGTTGATTGGGGAAATTAGGAAAGATTCTAGTTTGTGATTCAAAATCTTTCTATGTTGTTTGACATTTTTATACAATGATAATATAGTCATATATTGCTTATATGAAATGAAAAAGAGGAGATAAAACCACCACTGCTTTCTGATTATGTGATTTTAATATTTGGGGAGTTTAAAAATCAACTAGAAAACTACTACAAGCAGTAAGAGAATTCAATAAGGTAGCAGAGTATAAAATTAATATACAGAAATCAATAGATTTCATGTATACCATGAAATCAGAAAATGTACAAGTCAGGAAATGTCATAGAAGACAAAAATCTCATTTCTAATTGCAATAAAAAAGATATAATGCTTACGGGTAAAAATAACAAGAACTATATAAGTCCTATGTGAGGCAAGCATTTCAGAAGGTCAGGAGACTTAAGCAAATAAAAAGGTATTCTTGAGTGGAAGACTCATCACAAAAATGTTACTTCTCCCTAAATTAATTTAGAAATGTAATCTCAAAAGTACCAAGAGGATACTTTTTAAATAACTTAAAAAAGGTGATTCTAAAACTCTAAAGAAGAAGAGCATTGGAAAGAGCCTAGGACTACCAGATGTTAAAACCGATGATAAATTCTCCATAATGAAAACAGTGTGTTACAGGTGCAAGATTAAGCAGAGTAAGCAATGCACAAAATAAACACTCAGAGACAGATATAAATTAAGGTGGCGTCTGAAATGCCACCTGACAAGGCTGACAAGCTGGGCTTTTCAATAAATGATGATGGAAAAATTAGCCACATTAAGAAAGAAATACATTGATCCAAATCTTACATTCTATAAAATGAAAAATTTTATATGAGTCAAATAATTGAATGTCTTTTTTGAAAAATAAAGATACCAGATGAAAACATTGCAAAATCTTTTATAACCTTGGAGTAAGGTCTATGACTCAAAATCTAAACTCTATTAAAGAAAAAACAGATAAATATATATGTTCACACCCATAAAAATAAAATCTTGCACTTGGTAAAACAAAAACATAAGCAGAGTCAAAATATAGGTGAATAACTGGGAAAATAATTACAATTTATATTAGAAACATAGTGCTAATTTCCCTAATATATGGAGAGCTCCCAGAAAATGATAAGACTAAGATCCATACTTTAAAAATAAAGGGAGAAAAAAGATGAATAAACTTTATAGGGGAAAAATATACAAATGATATTTAAATGAAAAAATACTAAGCTTTATTCATAATAATAAAAATACGAACTAAAACCATACTAAAACAGTACTTTCCCCTTATCATATTGGCAAAAACTCAATCATTTTACAGCACATTTTGTTGATGATGCTCTGGAGAAATGCCATTTTCACTCAATACTCAGTAGGAGCACAAACTGGCTGTGTGGAGGCAATGTGGCAGTAACTATCAAAATTGCAAATATATGGTCAGGCACGGTGGCTCACGCCTGTAATCCCAGCACTTTGGGAGGCTGAGGCGGGTGGATCACGAGGTCAGGAGATTGAGACCATCCTGGTTAACACGGTGAAACCCCGTCTCTACTAAAAATACAAAAAATTAGCCGGGCGCAGTGGCGGGCACCTGTAGTCCCAGCTACTCGGGGGGCTGACGCAGGAGAATGGCGTGAACCCGGGAGGCGGAGATTGCCATGAGCCGAGATTGCGCCACTGCACTCCGGGATGGGCGAAAGAGTGAGACCAAAAAAAAAAAAAATTGCAAATATATTTCCCATTTGATTCAGCAACTCTGCTTCTGAGAATTTATCTTAATCATACAATCTGCATACATAGACATAATGTCAATGTTATTCACTACATTATTTATAATAGCAAAGCATTTGTCTTATGTTATCAGTAGTCATCTTACAAAAAATATCATAAACCTGAAAAGTCATCAGTCAGGGTTGGTAAAGTATCTCATGTTACATTCTTACAATGGAATACTTACACTATTAAAAAATAAAGAGGAGGGAGGGTGACAGAAAGCTACTAACATATAAGATACATTTTTTTGGGGGCAAGGCCTATAATGGTGAATATGGTGTACTCTTTCCAAGAAAAGGAGAAAAATAAAGAGTAGATATTTTTATTTGCTTACTTTGATGTACAGATATTCTGGAAGAAGATACAATAAACCATTGAAAGGATCATTAGGTTTAGATGGAGATGGGGTGGGAGAAACTTTTCTCTATATAACTGATCTTTTTAACTCCATGAGATATGGGGTTAACCTACAAGAAATTGGCAATATTTAACTATTTCTGACCTACAAAAATGTTGATTTTTAATAGTTACTATTACAGTAGTCCCCCACCTACAGCTCACTTATCTGCGGTTTTGCGTTCTGTGATTTCAGTTACCTGTGGTCAACCTCAGTCCAAAAATATTAAATGGAAAATTCCAGAAATAAATAATTCATAAGTTTTAAATTGCACACCATTCTGAGTAGTTTGATGAAATCTCACACCATCCCACTCCAGCCCAGCTGGGATGTGAATCTTCTCTTTGTCCAGTTTATCTGCGCTGTAGATGTTCCCACCCATTAATCACATAAAAGCCATTTCAGTTATCAGATGTGCTATCCCAGTACTGCAGCTCTTATGTTCAAATAAACCTATTTCACTTAACAATGGCAACAGTAATGTTGCTGGCATTTTATTATAATTGTCCTATTTTATCATTAGTTATTATTGTTAATCTCTTACTGTGCCTAATTTTTTTAAATTTTATTTAAGTTCTGGGATACATGGATGTGCCAGTTTGTTACATAGGTAAATGTGTGCCATGGTGGTTTGCTGCACCTATCAACCCATCACCTAGGTATTAAGCCCCACATGCATTAGCTATTTATTCTGATGCTCTCGCTCCCTGCCACTCCCACCCCCTGACAGGGCCCAAGTGTGTGTTGTTCCCCTCCCTGTGTCCATGTGTTTTCATTGTTCAGCTCCCCTTTATAAGTGAGAACATGCAGTGTTTGGCTTTCTGTTCCTGTGTTAGTTATCCTCAGCAAACTTACTGTGCCTAAGTTATAAATTAAACTTTATCATGGGTATGTATGTATAGGAAAAGAAGAGAATACGTAGAGTCCAATACTATCTATGGTTTCAAGCATCTACTGGGTGTCCTGGAACATATGCCCCTTGGATAAGATGAGACTACTACATTATTACCATTTTATAGATTTATAGATCTTCTCATATATGAGGATATATGAGAGTATTGGAGAACATGGGAGATGCTAGGTTTATTGAAATGTTGTAATCTATGAACTCAAACAAATTTACAAGAAAAAAACAAACAACCCCATCAAAAAGTGGGCAAAGGACATGAACAGACACTTCTCCAAAGAAGACATTTATGCAGCCAAAAAACACATGAAAAATGCTCATCATCACTGGCCATCAGAGAAATGCAAATCAAAACCACAATGAGATACCATCTCACACCAGTTAGAATGGCCATCATTAAAAAGTCAGGAAACAACAGGTGCTGGAGAGGATGTGGAGAAATAGGAACACTTTTACACTGTTGGTGGGACTGTAAACTAGTTCAACCGTTGTGGAAGTCAGTGTGGCGATTCCTCAGGGATCTAGAACTAGAAATACCATTTGACCCAGCCATCCCATTACTGGGTATATACCCAAAGGACTATAAATCATGCTGCTATAAAGACACATGCACATGTATGTTTATTGCAGCACTATTCACAATAGCAAAGACTTGGAACCAACCCAAATGTCCAACAACGATAGATGGGATTAAGAAAATGTGGCACATATACACCATGGAATACTATGCAGCCATAAAAAATGATGAGTTCATGTCCTTTGTAGGGACATGGATGAAACTGGAAAACATCATTCTCAGTAAACTATCGCAAGGACAAAAAACCAAACACCGCATGTTCTCACTCATAGGTGGGAATTGAACTATGAGAACTCATGGACACAGGAAAGGGAACATCACACTCCGGGGACTGTTGTGGGGTGGGGGGAGGGGGGAGGGACAGCATTAGGAGATATACCTAATGCTAAATGATGAGTTAATGGGTGCAGCAAAACAACATGGCACATGGACACACATATAATAAACCTGCACATTGTGCACATGTACCCTAAAACCTAAAGTATAATAATAAAAAAGAATGGCAATGAAAGGTAAAAAAAACAAAAACAAAAACATAGAAATGTTGTAATCTATAAATTACATTAAGAAATCAAAATTTAGGAAAATGCTATTTGAGGGATTGATACCTTCCTTTGGTAATGGATACTATCCACTAACATTGGATAATGTTAATTCATTAGCTTTCTCTTTTTGCCTTGGCTAACTGGAATCTCAAAAACTTCTTATTTAATGATCAACACATTTTGTCTTGGTTTTTCTTTAATTTTTAAAGTTCCTATAGTATTATAAAGTTTACTTGTAAAAGGTGTGGTATAAAAATAATTGTAGTTGGTATAACTGGTGATCTTCCCTATCTAAGAAATTGGAGGACCTAAATAGTAGTCAGATGTAATTTGATAAATTAAGCCTTGAGTTCAGACAGTAACATAAGAGGAAGAGAAGGACGCTGAGTGTGTTATCGAAGAGTCAAGATATACACAAAATTTTGTTGTCATTTGGACCTTTGAAGATAGATCCCTAGTTAGAGTAAGTGGAGGAAGACTCAGGAAATAAACTATTAAGGAGAACCCTGGGGACGAAGTGAGGAATGTGCATTAAACACAGATAAAAATACAGATTAAACCTCAATTTCAGGTGGCTGGAAAGATACACAATCTCATCTAACGGTTTTCAAACTTTTCTGTGCCATGAATGAATATTTTCTCAAAATGACATTTCAAGCAGGATAACATTGCTACCTCTCCCAGAAGCAGAGATAAACTCCAGTTCACTACAAGAGAAACTTAAGAAATACTTACCTCTTACTCTAAGTTCATGATAATTCACTTCTATTGGTCTGAAATAAGTGGCTCGCAAAGTCTTCTCTCCTAATAAGTGTGATGTTCTGATTTCACCATTGGTTGTAACCCAGCGTCGGATCCCAATGGTCTCTAGGCAATCTGTCCTCTTGTTTGATGTCATCAGTAGTCATCTTGTCAAGGTGGAATGAGTACCACCTTATCCTCCCAGTAGAGAGGATAAGAATTACCAGGTAATTCTTCTCTCTCCAGCTTTTCTTGAATGACAACAAAATGCAGGAGAAGTGTGGCCAGGGAGAATAATAAAGAACAGGGAAATCGAGGGGAAAAAAGTAAGGATCAGCCAAAAAAAAAAAAAAAAAAAAAAAAGGTTTGAACACTGTAAGCAGAAGGTCACTTAAACCAAGGCAATTTTGGGAGAGGTTCTGAGCAACTTTTTCATAGCACAGACTCAGAACCCTAAGAGGTACAAGCATTGACCAAGATAGGAAATCACTAAACTTAAATGTAGATGAAATATGGAGGTAAATGTTTTATTATACCACGAGCTCCAAAAGGAATAAAGATAGCCATTACTTAAAGGCCTTTCTACAAAATATAAAATGAAAGAAAATTTTGGAGAGAAAGGGAAGAAATGAGATGCTGCCCAATTGGAGCACACAAACGAGCAGATACCTGATCCAGGCAGAAGGCGTAGAGATGCTGTGAGGAACATTGAATTTACAGATCAGCAAGATGCTGCAGCTTCATCTATTTGTTCTTCTGGAATTTCATTCCCCACCTCAGGAAGTCAACTTCCTGAGAGTTGAGAAACAGAACATAAGTGGTCTTATTAAAGGACAGCTTGTTTCAACCACAATAAAAATAAATAAATAAGTAAATAAATTAACTGATGCAAGTCAAATTTGAAATAATTAGCTCTTCTTTAAATTGATTTGAAGTTGCCCACCTTTTTCTTTACTATCTATGTATTGAAAGTCATTTTTCTCCTAGGGAAACATCAAGGGACTTAGCCTTAGAAAGTAAGAGATTGGTAAGTACAAAACTCTGAAAAAAGATCAGAGGAAACTACCCAATGCAGTATGACAACTGTCCCTTAAATGAGAATTAATCCTATGGTAAATCAATCTATTGGGCTGGCTTGCTCTTTAGAATTCCATGAGAAAAAAAAAAATCACAGTGGAAACCTAGTTTATTTACTCCTTACTATTTTCAATGTGTAATTAATGACAAGATCCATAGAAGTTTACAGAGATTCTTGATGGCTAGTAATAGAATAAATTGAACACATTCTTAATAGGAGTTTGCATTTGAAATATTACCTTGTGAATATCTGCAATATTAATATTGCATTTGTAATCACTGAAACACAGTACACCTGGTTCTGTTTCAGAAAAAATGTAAGCCCAACTTCTAATTAGTAAAACATAAGTGGGATTTCCTTGGTTTACCCTAATTTTTTTTCTCTAAAGAGAGAGAGAGAGAATTAAGGTAAAGTGTTTCCTTGGAGCAATAACAGAGAGAACATCACAAACTTTTATTTTGGTGTCTCAAGGTCCTATGTCCTGATTGCCCCATATTGCTAGAAGGAAACAGGAAGGCTTGAGAAGTCTCATGCTCATTTGAAAGAGAAAGTCATTAAGCACAAAGATACCCAAAGGCTTTGGACAACATCTGCTCTAGGATGCAACTGACCCATTATGCAGAATTAAAGAGTCCATAGCTAGGTACTAAAAGCAAAGAAGTCAATTTCTGAGAGTAGTCCCATCTGTGGAATGATTCATTCCAGTTTAGTAACAAACTAGATGCTCTCAGCAGTGTAAGGAGTGAACTAATGTCCCTTTCCAGAAAACCTGTCCTATCTTGCATTTTCTCACTGTCAGGGGCCATTACAGGTATTGTGAGGCTTGAAGTTTATACATTTTTAGGGGGCCTCTATAAAAAAACTAAATTATTATAAAAAAATTAGGTAGAAAAGTGAAGATTTCAAATGAGAAAAGGAATTATAATAAATTACAAACCTTGAAAAGCTGACATAGACATCACAAAATCAATGTACGCAACACAATGTTTTATTAATTGTCTGATATACAATATACTTCTTCTTTTCCCACAATTTGTTTGGCATAAAACCTTTGAACACTTGTTCATATTGACAATTTTCTAATATCTCCAAAAAGGTACTAGAAACAAAATTTAGTCTGAAACATGCCTGATGAAATTTGTGTTATAGGACTGATAGTTTTTTTTAAAAAAACTTCTGCCTTCACAACTTGTTACTGGTAATGAGATGCAGTATGTTAAGATGCATAAAACATGACTTCACATGTCATGAGGCTGAACAGCTGTTAGGAGTACTGTACAGGTTTTGTGCCCTACATACATAGAAATTGTGATAAATTTCACACAAATTCCATCAAAAAAGAAAAATATGATTATGCGTTGGTAATTATATATGTGCATTTCTGAAAATATTCTTACAGAACACAACTTCCATTTTGTCTAGGTATTAATGAGAATTGAATTTACCTCTTGAAATGTTACATATCTGAGAGTTGGAAGGTTTTCCCACAGGCCATTTGGCTCCATACATTTCAAACATTGTTTCTCTATTTAATTACCCATTTACTTCGATGCCGGGTGCAATAGGACATGTTTATACCACGTACAACATCTAGCTTTTCACCTTTTTTACATGGTTTCAGAGAGTTAGCCTGGTGGGCAAGATTATTCCTAGAACCTGTGGTGTGCGCCACATGCACAGATCCCACAAAACACAGCAGAAATATATTTCCAACTCAGTTTCCTTAGTTGGAACCTCATAACGCCTGTGGCCACTCCATTACCTCCCCAACACTAGGGGAAGAGTGACAGAAAGTTGGGGAGTGAATAGAGGCCAAAGTCTTAATCAACTGCAGTCAAAATATTTTATTTTGTAAATCTTATGAAAATATATGAATATGCAATTGCATTACTAGAATCCCTCCCAGAGCCTTTAAAGGAGCTCATGTGTGCAGTGATGAGCCTTGAAGCTGAAGTTTCATTAGTTTCACTCTAAACCTACATCTTCGTGCTAGCACATCAGCACAGTTGGGCAATATTGGGTCTGCTCCTACCCTCCGTGCTCATGGCCATGAACTTGAGATGGGACCTCAGCACCTATTGTCCTAGAATTGCTTTGTCCTCTTCCTATTCCCAGTCTCAGCCTCTTTCCCTTTTCCTATGCTACTGTCATCTTCATTTTGTCTTCACACTTCCCACATCAGAACCTCAAACTGATTGCCAGTGGCCTCAATGAAAGGTGAAAACTCTTGACTCTCTGAAGAACAATTTCTTGCCTGCCTTCCTTTCCCTTCTTTCTCTCCTCCCTTCCTTTCCCTTCCCTTCCCTTCCTTTCCTTCCTTCCCTTCTCTTTCTTTCTTCTTTTTTTCTCTTTCTTTCTTTCGAGACAGAGTCTCGCTCTGTCACCCAGGCTGGAGTGCAGTGATGTGATCTCAGCTCACCACAACCCCTGCCTCCTGGGTTCAAGCAATTCTCATGCCTCAGCCTCCCGAGTAGCTGGGACTACAGGGGAGTGCCACCATGCCCGACTAATTTTTGTTTTTAGTAAAGATGGTTGGGTTTTCGCCATGTTGACCAGGCTGTTATTTATGTTAACTACCAAGTGTCAGTTGGTGGTGGAGGGCAACTGAGAGCTGTTTTCTCCAGTAGTCAGAATGTACCTGTATGTTTGCCAGTTGTGATAGCTGCATTCACAGGCTGGGCTGCAGTAGCTCACGCCTGTAATCCTAGCATTTTGGAAGGATGAGGTGGGCGGATCACTTGAGGTCTGGAGTTCGAGACAAACCTGGCCAACAAGGTGAAACCCTGTCTCTACCAAAAATACAAAAATTGGCTGGGTGTGGGTGGTGCATGCCTGTAATCCCAACTACTCGGGAGGATGAGGCAGGAGAATCTCCTGAATCTGGGAGGTGGAGGTTGCAGTGAGCTGAGATGGCGCCATTGCACTCCAGCCTGGGGGACAAGAGAGAAACTCTGTCTCAAAAAAAAAAAAAAAAAAAAGACAGCTGCATTCACATCTACTCTATCATTCAATCCTCACAACATTCCTATGAGATAGTAAAGTTATCAACATTTTTAAAGATGAGGCAATAAACTCAGGGGATAAGTAATTTGACCAAGATTACACAGTAGGCAGTGAAGGATTCAATTGCAGACATTGATTCCCAATAGCTCCGATTAAATCAGTATGTGCTGAGAGCAGGGAAATACAGCTGATTGGCTCACCCAAGTCCTAATCATCCGACTTAGATTGAGTGTCCCTTCAATATCTATGCAGATCTCTCTAGTCACTACTATCAGATTTACCAAATCCTTCCTCCAGGCACAAAACATATCTATCTGGCTCATTAAGACAAAGTTATGCACAGGAGGAGACTTTGCTCTATACCTCCCATTGGATTTTAAGCTTGTTTGAAATCTTGACTATATACCATCCAAAGCTCAGAAGGGGTTCAGAAATTACAGAGATGACATGGACAATTATGATTTTTCCTCAGATGCTAACAGCTCTCAGACAGTCATAAAGCTGATTTGGGTTATGCAGAGAGCAGAAAAAGAACATACCTTTGAAAGCCTACAAATGTCTTTTCAGAAAATAAACCTGAGACTAAGTGGAAGGAAAGGAGAAACCCTAAAAGGAAACACAGATAAACTAAGAAGTAACATATCAGGCTACAAGGATAAACATGACAACAAAAATAACTAAAAAAATGTTAATCAAAATTTTGAAAATGAAAAAGAAATCTTATCTTTATCATTGTTAGTTCTCAGGTAAAAAGCATTTTGATTCTGTGTTTTCATTTCACTCTCATGCTGATTTCTTCATAGAGAAAACAGAACCAGAACACCCATTTCCTACCACCATATATACAAAACTGTTACAGTAGGTAGCTAGTCAGGCAGGAGTGGGGCAGGAGAGGGTTCCCCACCAACCGCCCTACCCCCCACTCCACCACCAGAAATGTCAGAGGTGACCATCAGATGATGGTCCGGCAGTTATCCCACTGGCTTTCTAAAATAACAATTGGTTGCAGCCAGTGCCAGAGGAGGCAGTTTCCTGATGGGCCGGCAGTTGTCATACTAAAATGATAATTGGTCCAGCCGGTGCCAGGGAGAGGCAATTTCTCAATAGATAAAAACACTTGAGATTGGTAATCAGCAGTTTCCAATAAAATATTCAGGAATTGGGTGAGTGCGCACAAGCATGCACATTAAGAAGCAAAATGGTGGAGTATAACCTTCCAGGGGCATTCCACTGGAAATGGGAAGAATGCTTCAGGCAAGCATGCGTACAACTCCAGTAAACACACTGCACATGCTTACCTCCAAAGTGTTAGCAGGTCACCGTGCGGGTGACCCACCCTAAGGGAAGAAACATGGCAAAAGGGATTCAAGACCCTAGAAATATGCCAACATATAAACCCCAAGTCAAAAGGTCAAATGGCATAGTTGACCCTCACAGTGCCTGCTTGGGTCTCTTCCAAGTGTACTTTTCTTTTTTTCCCTGCTCTAAAGCTTTTTAATAAACTTCTACTCCTGCTCTGAAACTTGCCTCGGTGTCTTTTTCTACCTTCTGACCCTAAGTAGAATTCTTCCTTCTGAGGAGGCAAGAATTGAGGTTGCTGCAGATCGGTCGGATTCACTGATCGTAACCTGGACATTTGCCACCATTAACAAAACCTACCATAACCTACTTTGATCCTACTCTCCTTCCCTCTTGTTAAAATGGACAAGATTAACTATCCTTTCTCCTATTTAAGGCCTCTTACTTTACTGAATACCATCACAATGTGCATGAAATTATACACAACCCATTAGCCTGTTTCCTGTATATTCATGCCCTCCCTCTCACTTGGATATTCCCATTAGCTTAACAATTTTTGTTTGTTATCAGAGTAGTACATGTACATAATATAAAGAGTCAAACAGTAAAACAAAACTTATTTTGAGAAAGCAGCCCCATGCTTTGTCACTTCCTGCTTCCTGTAGACAAACCCTGCCAACTCTGAACTCCTCACTCTGGAATTTACCTTCCTCTTTCCAAATTCCAAACTTGTTGATATGGCTATTTCTTGACTGTATATTTTTGTTTGTATATTTGCTTTAGTTTTCTATTTATCAAACATTAACTTATTCACAAACTCCCTGCCAGCACTCTATAAATACATGCAAAAATACTACATGGAAACTCAGATCTGCAGGAATAAGTAAAGAGCATTGAAATAGTAAATATGTGGATAAATAGAAATTTTTTTCATTTTTCTTCTCTTATTTTTTAAAAAAATATATTAACTATTTAAAATAACTACAACAGGATATTGTAGGGCTTATAATGTATTTAAAAATAAAGTATGACAACAGTGGTGCAAAGGGTGGGGAAGCAATAAATGAAATTAAACAGTTGTATATTTTTTATAGTTTACATGAAATGATGCAACATTAACTTTAAGTAAACTAATCTTTTTCATTAAGGATACATATTGTAATGTCTAGAATAACCACTAAAAATGCAAAAAGGTATAGCTAAAAAGGAAACAGAAGAAATAAATTAGGATATTGAAAACTTTTTTAAAAAACACATAAGAGAGGAGACGAACAAAAGAATGAAAAACAGATGGGACATATAAAAAAGAAATACTAAGATAGTAGATGCAAATTCAGACTTATCAGTAATTACACAATAACATTTACATAACATATTTATAGTTTACACATACCAATCAAAAGGCAAGCTTATTAGACTGGATAAAAAGCTAAGACCAACATTTGTGTTTTCCACAAAAGACTCACTGTAAATATAAAAACATCAAGTTGATAGTGAAAGGTGAAAGTGTGGAAAAATGTGTACCATGAGAATGTAAGCCTAAAAAAGGTAGTATATATTAATATTGCTAAAGTAGACTTCAAGACAAAGAGTGTCATCAGGGATACAGAAGAATATTATTTAATGATAACAGATCAATTCATTAGGAAAACATAAAAATCCTAAATGCATGTGTATCTAATAAAAAGAGCTTGAAATATAAGAAATAAAATGGACACGACTGAAAGGAGAAATAAACAATTCAACAACTATAGTTGGTGAGATCAACAACCCTCTCTCAGTAACTGATAAAAAACAGCACACAAAAATTAGTAAAGTATAGAAGATTTGATTAGCATTACCAATCAATTGGACCTAATAGACATTTGTGGATTGCTACAGAAAACAACCGACAGTTACATTCTTTTCAATGCATTTGAAACATTTACTAAGAGAAACTACATGCTGAGTACTAAAACAAGCATCAGTAAATATCAATGGCTAGAGTATATCCTCGGGCCACCAGAGAATTAAGATAAAAATTAAAAATGAGATATATAGAAAAATTCCAGCTATTTGGAAATCAAGCTAAAACACTTCCAAATAACTCATTGATAACAAAAAAAAATCACGAGGAAGTTAGAAAATGGTTGAAATGGAACAATAATGAAAACACAATAAAAATAATTTCTAAGATGCTATTATAAGATTTTCTTAGAGGAAAGTTTTGGCTTTAAATGCTATGTCAGGAAGGAATAAAGGTGTAAAATCCATGATCTAAGCTCCTAACTTAAAAAGCTAGGAAAAAAATGGAAAAATTAAACAGCATAATGAAAAAGAGGGAAATAATTAGACAAGTTGGAAATCAATAAAATAGGTAATAAACAACAGGAAAAAAATCAAGAGATAAAAAAATTGACCTGTGAAAAGATTAAAGCTGATAAACGTTTACCAAGAGCAATCAAGAAAGGGGAAAAAAGTACCAAAATTAGAAACGAAGAAGGGCTATTACGTCATGTCCTACAAACATTAAAAGGTTAACAGAAAGGGAATATAATGAACAAACAACTTTATGCCAATAAGTCTGACAACATACATAAAATGGTTATGATAGGAAATAGTCAGTAGAAGACCCAGCTATGGCCTAGAAATTGAAATATCAAAGATTTGAAACTACAATAAAAATGTTGAGGACATAGTGGAAAGATGAACAATATGCATGAAGAGAATAAGAAATTTTAGTAGAGGCATTGGAACACTGAAAGAATCAAATGGAAATTCTGGAAGTAAACTCATTAGGTGAGCTTAACAGCAAACTGGACTCAATTTAGGAAATAATGTGTGAACTTGAAAATAGGTCAATAGATAATATCCAAGTTGAAAAACCAGTTAAAGAATGAAACAAAGAAAACCAAAACAAAACAGAGCATCTGAGATATGTGAGGCAATATCAAATGATTTAATATATGCATAATTGGAATCACAGATGGAGAGGAAAGAGAGCATGAGGAAGAAAAAATCTTTAAAGAAATAATGACTGTAGATTTTTGAAAATTGATGAAAGACATCAACCTATATATCCAAAAAGCTCAAGAAATCCTAAGGAGGATCAATTCAGAGAAAATCATACCTGCAGTAAAACTGCTGAAAACCAAAGATAAAGAACAAATTTTAAAAGCAAATGAAGCAGGGGAAAAAACCACATTATTACACACAGTGGAACAATACAAACCACCACAAAACAAAACAAAACAAAACAAAACAAAACAAAAACATGAAAAAAAACCCAGAGACCAGGACCCAATGAAATAACATCTTTAAAGTCTTGTGGGGGGCAGGGTGGGAAACACTTATCAACTTAGCATTCAATATCCAGTGAAATGGTCATTTAAAAATGGATTCTTTCTGATCATTTTAGAAAGAAAAAATAAATTTTAAAAGATGAAGGAGAAATAAAAGCAATTTGAGACACACAAAAGCTTCAGTAGAAGAAATGCTAATAGAAATTCTTCAGGCTAAATGGAAATTATGCTAGAAGGATATAAAGATCTGAAAGAAGGAACAAAGAGCCCTGAAAGGGTAAATATTTGGGTAAATGTAATTGACATTTTTTGTGGAAAAATAAAAATAAAAAAAAGGGCCAGGTGCGGTGGCTCATGCCTGTAATCCTAGCACTTTGGGAGGCCGAGGCGGGTAGATCACGAGGTCAGGAGATTGAGACCATCCTGGCTAATACAGTGAAACCGTGTCTCTACTAAAAATATAAAAAATTGGCCAGGCGTGGTGGCGGGCACCTGTAGTCTCAGCTACTCAGGAGGCTGAGGCAGGAGAATGGCATGAACCTGGGAGGTGGAGCTTGCAGTGAGCCAAGATGGTGCCACTGCACTCCAGCCTGGGCGACAGAGTGAGACTCCGTCTCAAAAACAACAACAACAAAACTCTGTATGTATAAATATATGTTTTAAACGTACTTTAAAAACTCTTGCCTATTTTAAATTTAAAAAATGTATCTTGTGTTTTATATCATGTGTAGAAGTAAAATATAAGCAGATAAAAGCACAAAAGGTTGAACAGAATTAGACTGCTGTATGTGAAGTGTCGTATTAGTTGAAATAGACTGTGCCAAAGGTACTTATTGTAATCTTTAGGGTAACTTGAAAGCAGATCAAAGAAATTGTAGCAAAAGTTTGAACATGCAAGATAAAACAGAACATGTTAAAGTGCAATTCATTCAGTATAAAGCAGGAGAGGAGAAAGAGGGGAATAAAAAATGGATGGAATAAATACTAGATATCAAGATGGAAGAGTTAAACCCAAACTTAAAAATAATCACATTAATTGGGGTAAACACTCCAAGTGCAGAGATTTTCACACTGGATAAAAAGCAAGATCCAACTATATGCTATTTACATGAAACACACTTATAAAGAGAGAAGTAAACTGAAGGTAAAAGAATGGGTAAAGGTAACTTTTAAAACAGTATAAAAAGCTGATGTGACAACAGCAATCATTAAAGTAATTCTAAAATAAAGAGGGTCTCACTATTGATAAAGATCTTTCGTGAAAATTAAAAAAAATCAACGAATCAAGAAGACATAACAACCTTAAATATGTGTGCCCTTAATAACAGAATTTCAAAATACACAAATAAAAAATCAACAGAACTAAAGGGAGAAGCAAACCAATCCATGGATAAAGTTAGAGATTTTAACACCATTGTTCGGTAATTGCTGGAAAAAAGGAAACAAAGATGAGTAAACATATAGATTTAAATAGTACTATCAATCAGCTCTACCTAATCGTCATTTATAACACACAACACTTAACTGCAGAAAACACATTCTTTTCAAATGCATATAAAACCTTCACATAGACCATATTCTGCCATAAAACAAGTATCAACAAATGTCAACTGATTGAAATTATAGAGAGTATATTATCTGACCACCACAGATTTAAGTAAGAAATAAATAAAACTATGATACCTAGGAAAATCCTTCCAAATATAGAAGGTAAACCCATGAGCCACAGAATAAATCCCAAGGCATATTAGAAAATATTTTGAACTTGTGATAATGAACATACATACGACAAACAAAATATTATAGAATGTAATTAAGGTAGCAGATAGAGAAAAATTAAAAACTTTACATGCTCATAAGAAAATAACTATATAAAAATCAATGATTTAAGTCTTCACCTTAAGAAGCTAGGAAACAAAGGGTAAGTAATAAAGCTAAATGAGGACACATTGTTGAAACAGAAAATGGACACCAACAGAGAAAATGAGCAAAGTCTGTTTTTTATATCTAGCAAGATTGATCATTATTAATTAATAACTGTTTCTCTAATTGTCAGCAAGGTGAAGTAAAGGACATGTCTTTTTTTGTATTCTTCTTTTGGCATCACTGTGTCTTATACCAAATAAAGGCTCAATTGTATAATTATTACTAAAAGGAAACACTTGTCCATTAAGCCTAAAACCTTAACTCCCAAGAGGAATGGATTTGATAAAGACTTTGGTGTACTGAGTTCTTTTATGCTTGAATGTTAACAGTTCTCCCTCCTCCTTCTCCTCCTCCTCCCTCTCTCTCTCTCTCTCTCTCTCTCTCTCTCTCTCACACACACACACACACACACACACACACACACACAAACACACGGCAAGTGTTTTTAGTTTTTTTAGACAAGGTCTCAATCTGTCACCCAGGCTGTAGTAGTGTGATCTTGGCTCACTGCAGCCTTAACCTTCTGGGCTCAATCGATCCTCCCCCTCAGCTTCCTGAGTAGCTGGGACTACAGGCCCGTGCCATCATGTCCCTAAATACAAAATTTTTGCAGTTTTTGTAGAGATGGGGTTTTTGAACTCCCAGGGTCAAGCGATCTGCCTGTCTCAGCCTCCCAAAGTGCTGGGATTGTAGGCATGAGCCACCACACCCAGCCGGAAACTACCATCAGAGAATACTATAAACACCTCTATGCAAATAAACTAGAAAATCTAGAAGAAATGGATAAATTCCTCAACACATACACCCTCCCAAGACTAAACCAGGAAGAAGTTGAATCCCTGAATAGGCCAATAACAGGCTCTGAAATTGAGGCAATAATTAATAGCCTACCAACCAAAAAAAGTCCAGGACCAGACGGATTCACAGTCGAATTCTACCAGAAGTACAAGGAGGAGCTGGTACCATTCTTTCTGAAACTATTCCAATCAATGGAAAAAGAGGGAATCCTCCCTAACTCATTTTATGAGGCCAGCATCATCCTGATACCAAAGCCTGGCACAGACACAACAAAAAAAGAGAATTTTAGACCAATATCTCTGATGAACATCGATGCAAAAATCCTCAATAAAATACTGGTGAAACCGAATCCAGCAGCACATCAATAAGCTTATACACCATGATCAAGTGGGCTTCATCCCTGGGATGCAAGGCTGGTTCAACATACACAAATCAATAAACGTAATCTGGCATATAAACAGAACCAAAGACAAAAACCACGATTATCTCAATAGATGCAGAAAGGCCTCTCATAAAATTCAACAGCCCTTTATGCTAAAAACTCTAAAAAAATTAGGAATCGATGGGACGTATCTCAAAATAATAAGAGCTATTTATGACAAACCCACAGCCAATATCATAATGAATGGGCAAAAACGGGAAGCATTCCCTTTGAAAACTGGCACAAGACAGGGATGCCCTCTCTCACCACTCCTATTCAACATAGTGTTGGAAGTTCTGACCAGGGCAATCAGGCAGCAGAAAGAAATAAAGGGCATTCAATTAGGAAAAGAGGAAGTCAAATTGTCCGTTTGCATATGACATGACTGTATATTGAGAAAACCCCATCGTCTCAGCCCCAAATCTCCTTAAGCTGATAAGCAACTTCAGCAAAGTCTCAGGATACACAATCAATGTGCAAAAATCACAAGCATTCTTATACACCAATAACAGACAAACAGAGAGCCAAATCATGAGTGAACTCCCATTCACAATTGCTTCAAAGAGAATAAAATACCCAGGAATCCAACTTACAAGGGATGTGAAGGACCTCTTCAAGGAGAACTACAAACCACTGCTCAATGAAATAAAAGAGGACACAAACAAATGGAAGAACATTCCATGCTCATGGATAGGAAGACTCAATATCGTGAAAATGGCCATACTGCCCAAGGTAATTTATAGATTCAATGCCATCCCCATCAAGCTACCAATGACTTTCTTCACAGAACTGGAAAAAATTTCTTTAAAGTTCATATGGAACCAAAAAAGAGCCTGCATTGCCAAGAGAAACTAAGCCAAAAGAACAAAGCTGGAGGCATCATGCTACCTGACTTCAAACTACACTACAAGGCAACAGTAACCAAAACAGCATGGCACTGGTACCTAACAGAGATATAGATCAATGGAACAGAACAGAGCCCTCAGAAATAATACCACACATCTGCAACCATCTGATCTTTGACAAACCTGACAAAAACAAGAAATGGGGAAATGATTCCCTATTAAATAAACGGTGCTGGGAAAACCGGCTAGCCATATGTAGAAAGGTGAAACTGGATCCCTTCCTTACACCTTATACAAAAATTAATTCAAGATGGATTAAAGACTTAAATGTTAGACCTAAAACCATAAAAACCCTAGAAGAAAACCTGGGCAATACCATTCAGGACATAAGCATGGGCAAAGAAATGTCTTTTTAAAATAAGAGGAATTTACATTATCCTAGTAATTGCATGCCACATTACTTCCAAATGATTATAAACATCTAATCAGTAATGATGGTCTGCATAAGAATTAAATATAAACTGCCAAATCAACCACATGACCTATAATATTACCTTTCCCAAGCTGGGTGTAGTCAATTATTTCACTAATTTACTGTTCTTGATTTTACCATCTTTACCATTCTGGATAGCTTTGATATACCGACTTGCCCAGAGTGTACATTTTAAAAATACAACCTTTTTTCTTATTAATAATGTAATACATTGTTTTATGAAAAGCTTGGAAAATGAAGTACATGGGAACAAATGATCCCCAGTACATAATCTGAAGACAAATATTATCATTATATTCTTGTTTTATATTTCCCTCAAGTATATTTTTATTAAATATTGGTACATAATAGCATGGCTTATTTTTTCTACTTTATGTAGCATTCATTTTTTTCCCTATCTTCCAGTAGAATTTTGTGGGATATTTTCTTCCTTATAGAGTCCGCAAATCTCAAGACAAGAAAATTCCTAGACTTTTTCTATTTTCTGCCACCGTGATTGGGATTTTATTTCCCATCGATGGTTTCCATCAGTACATATATCTTGTGGATTATCTCTAGATTTTCCTGGCCATTTTACCAAGCTGGCATGAAATTCTAAATTTGAGTCTCCTAGGAAGACAATTGTATATAACTTCCAAATATAGGCCTACTTTCTCCTATACTTGGAGCATCCATTTGCTCACTCAGATTCTACTTCTTTCCTCAAAGATTCCTTTCACTTCTTCTTTGAAAAATCTTTTACATTTTAACTTCCTATTTGGCCACTCAGCAGTATGTGACACTGTTAGCCATTTCTTTTCTTGAAACATTCTCCTCTCCAACTTCCTGGAGGGAAACTTTCCTGATTTAATCTTATTATACATCCTCTTTTGCATAACGGTAACATTTTATCTGTTTCTGCCCTGAGCTGCCTTCTCTTCAGCCTACATGAGCAGATTATATTTGTGTATTGATGATTACTTCCTTTATAACTGAGATCACTTTTATGATTCACATATCCAAGCAGAATGCACCATAGGAACCCTAAGTTCAACAGCCTCCAAATGAAATTTTTTTTCCCAAAAACATTCCCATTCTTGTGATTACTCTATCAGGGAACAGTACTACCCTCCACCCAGTTAGCCAAATGCAAAACCTGGAACCTGGAAGCCACTGTTAACTCCTCTTTCTCCCTTCTACCTATGCAATTTATTTTCAAGTTGTTTCAGTGTTTCCTCTCAAATCTCCCCTTAATGGAAAAAGCCCCCTCCAAACTATGTAAAGATTGATAGATTGTTGATCAGCATGATGTATCCCCATTTGAAACACTTCAGTCCTCCCAGGTTAAGTCAGGTTCCTTTAATAAGGCCTATAATAAACTGTAATCCTGCCTTACTGGTTTGTTAGTCCTTTCTTCCCCTTACACAGTAGGATATAGCCATGTTCATTTTCATTTCTATAAATGTTCTATATGAACCTTGGTCAGCCTCTAAGACTTCAAATAATGGGCTGGATGACACCCTCACTAAGCTGCTTAATTCCCACTGAATCTCAATTTAGATATCGCTTCCTCAGAAAAGCCATCTGGGACTTCCACCCTCACACTAGCCTAGGAGCTCCTCTTGTATTCCTATCACAATTATCACATGCTATTATATGACTGCATTTTCTTCAAGAAAATAAACTTTATGAACACAGAGAGTATTTCTGCTTCATCACTGCAAACAGCTCCACACAGTGCCAGGCACTCCATTTAATTAACTGCTAATATAAATTAAACTGAATTGTCTTTTTCTTCATCTCTCTATTCTTGTCCTTATAATCTGGGAACATTTCTCAACCTTGTCTTCTACTGATTCAAATGTCTGCTTTATCATTTCTGGTGTTGATCAAATTTAATGCATCTAACTTTAGTACCTTTTTTCAACTGCATGCCATTCTCATTTTTCATCTTTGCCTGTTATAATGACCATCACAATTTTTTAGGACTTTTAAAACACATATTCTAAAAACCTCTCCTTATGGCAATATATCTATCTTAGAGCGAATAGCAGAGTTCTCAGTGCACTTTTTTTGTTTGTTTTTGCTGTAATTGTTACTTACAAATCCCACCTTTTTTTCTCTTTGCTTGTTATCGATTAAGGCCTGGTTCGAATCTGAGCAAATGGGTAGGATACCACAGAAATTGTTCAGGTGTTATGTCACAGACTGGCACAAGACTACACCTGCATCCTTTACAAAAGGAACAAGGGGGTGGGGGAAGAGCCAGGGGGAGGTGGAAAGGAAGCACAACAGGAATGACAAACCTTTTGTTTGCCAGTGTACACTGCAGATGCATGCTGACCTCTCTGGTACTCCCCAACAGCCCTCCAAAAGCAACAACATATTATGTGAAAGATTTCTACCAATGTGTCTTCTATTTAAAAACAGTGATCAAAGCAAATGCCACTCTTGGCCTTCTCTTAGGAACAAATGATTCTGAGGTGGTAGACGGAGACATCACATCCCAATGTTCTCAAAGTATTAAGGGGACTGGCTGCGGCAGAGTAGGAAGCAAAAGGTAACATAGAGTTCATTAGTAACATTTATTTATTTTATTATTATACTTTAGGTTTCAGGGTACATGTGCACAATGTGCAGGTTTGTTACATATGTATCCATGTGCCATGTTGGTTTGCTGCACCCATTAACTAGTCATTTAGCATTAGGTATATCTCCTAATGCTGTCCCTCCCCCCTCCACCACCCCACAACAGTCCCCGGAGTGTGATGTTCCCCTTCCTGTGTCCATGAGTTCTCATTGTTCAATTCCCACCTATGAGTGAGAACATGCGGTGTTTGGTTTTTTGTCCTTGCGATAGTTTACTGAGAATGATGGTTTCCAGTTTCATCCATGTCCCTACAAAGGACATGAACTCATCATTTTTTATGGCTGCATAGTATTCCATGGTATATATCTGCCACATTTTCTTAATCCAGTCTATCGTTGTTGGACATTTGGGTTGGTTCCAAGTCTTTGCTATTGTGAATAGTGCAGCGATAAACATATGTGTGCATGTGTCTTTATAGCAGCATGATTTATAGTCCTTTGGGTATATACCCAGTAATGGGATGGCTGGGTCAAATGGTATTTCTAGTTCTAGATCCCTGAGGAATCGCCACACTGACTTCCACGATAGTTGAACTAGTTTACAGTCCCACCAACAGTGTAAAAGTGTTCCTATTTCTCCACATCCTCTCCAGCACCTGTTGTTTCCTGACTTTTTAATGATGGCCATTCTAACTGGTGTGAGATGGTATCTCATTGTGGTTTTGATTTGCATTTCTCTGATGGCCAGTGAAGATGAGCATTTTTTCATGTGTTTTTTGGCTGCATAAATGTCTTCTTTTGAGAAGTGTCTGTTCATGTCCTTCGCCCACTTTTTGATGGGGTTGTTTTTTTCTTGTAAATTTGTTTGAGTTCATTGTAGATTCTGGATATTAGCCCTTTGTCAGATGAGTAGGTTGCAAAAATTTTCTCCCATTCTGTAGGTTGCCTGTTCACTCTGATGGTAGTTTCTTTTGCTGTGCAGAAGCTCTTTAACTAGATCCCATTTGTCAATTTTGGCTTTTGTTGCCATTGCTTTTGGTGTTTTAGACATGAAGTCCTTGCCCATGCCTATGTCCTGAATGGTATTGCCTAGGTTTTCTTCTAGGGTTTTTATGGTTTTAGGTCTAACATGTAAGTCTTTAATCCATCTTGAATTAATTTTTGTATAAGGTGTAAGGAAGGGATCCAGTTTCAGCTTTCTACATATGGCTAGCCAGTTTTCCCAGCACCATTTATTAAATAGGGAATCCTTTCCCCATTTCTTGTTTTTGTCAGGTTTGTCAAAGATCAGATAGTTGTAGATATGTGGCATTATTTCTGAGGGCTCTGTTTTGTTCCATTGATCTATGTCTCTGTTGTGGTACTAGTACCATGCTGTTTTGGTTACTGTAGCCTTGTAGTATAGTTTGAAGTCAGGTAGCGTGATGCCTCCAGCTTTGTTCTTTTGGCTTAGGATTGACTTGGTGATGTGGGCTCTTTTTTGGTTCCATATGAACTTTAAAGTAGTTTTTTCCAATTCTGTGTAGAAAGTCATTGGTAGCTTGATGGGGATGGCATTGAATCTATAAATTACCTTGGGCAGTATGGCCATTTTCACAATATTGATTCTTCCATTAGTAACATTTAGAATATTATTAACCACTTATCCTACTTGACTATACTTGCATAGATGATGTTCTAAATTTTTCAACCCTCTTTTATTCCATTAGGGAAAATTCAGTGCATGTATGTGTGTTTGAGGTATATGGAAGGTTTTTCACTGTGCCTCTCTACTACCAAATTGGCCATAATTTTAAAGCACTAATTGTGTTACTGTTATTACACTGGTTCAGGAATATCCTGCCCCAATTTGCTTTTTGATAGCATCAAATGATTAAATTGTCTGGGATAACTGAAATTAAGACAGGATAGGAATGACAGGGAAAAGGTGATCTCTAAGTTTTACATTAATGGTATGTAGCATTAGAATAAGTCATCCAGTATTGATGGTTCATACATATTAAAGTAAATGCATATTAATATTTCACAGTTAAGAATGTCTTCAATTGGTTTCAAAAAATAAGAGCTTCCCTATGTAGAAAAGACAATTACTATGCATGATTTATCATACCAAATACATGGCTCTTTTGCAAAGCATCATACCAACCTGAAAAAAAGAGTATGTATTTTTCAAATAAACACAAAATATGCCAATTAATCTTGAATAAGTAGTAACAACTTTATTTTAACTCAATGTGTTGAAATGCAAAAAATATTTTCAGCAACAAGATACAAGTTTTATGTATCTTATCATTAACATCAGCTAATTAAAAACGAGGCTGAAAAGTTCAATTTAAGTTTTTATACATTTGAATCTTGAAAATCAATTTCCCCAGGAACTAATTTTTAAATAATTTTTGCAGAATTTCATTTTCAAAAATGAGACTCACGTAAGTTACATCTTCATTTTTTAAAACTGAATGCAAAATTTACTGCGTTACAGTATACAATGATAAACTCTGACAACAGAAAAATTTAAATATAAGAATTTCTTTTCAAACATAAAGTTCACATACTGCAAACAGAAGACACTGTGTGATTTCATTCCTAGTAAGGAGTTAAGTCTTACATATGGTAGGCACTCAATATTTGTTCAACTGGACCTAAAATTTACATCATTCCATGAACACTTAAAGTAGAGCTCATTAATTTGTATAAAAAAGGTTTGTAAAATACACTTTGTGTGCGGAAAGTGCTGTCTTTATAATCTGAGAACACTAAAACAAACCCACTCACCCACCCACCTTCTTTTGTAAGAATACATTGAATATTTTTATTTTATCCATCAAAAAGCATGCATGTCCAAGTCAGAATAATTCACCTCTTCAAGTATACTTGGCTCTAGTCCAAGTACACTTAAGTATGTTGAGCTGGATTTTCACAATCCCTGTTCTATTTTAGTAACACTGGGTCATATCTATGACCCACATTTTATAAAGAATTCTGATTAAGATTTTAAACTTATGAACAAAATTTAAATGGGTATATTATTAATTCTAATTTTGGCCATCTAAGCTCTTATTTAGATCCAGTTTAAAAATAAATGAACAATGTTAATGACAACTTTTTGAGATCTTTAATATTTTAAAACAATTTTATTATAATTGATGTCCTAAAAAGGCACTGTTTTCACATTTCATCATGCAGTAAATTGATCACATTTTTGAAAATTATCATTTCCTCTGTTAATCAATTGTCCTCCAAAGTAAAGCAATTTAAATGAAATATTTCTGCTAACCTGAACTTTCAACATTTAATTGATTTCTATTTCCAGAAATTCACTCTTTTTAACATACCACACACAAGCCCCAAGCAAATACAGGTATGTACAGACACACACACACGCGCGCGCGCACACACACACACACACACGATCACATATTTCATGCAAGGTTCTCCAATTACCAATTCAAGACAATGACACATGACTATTCAAGGAGGTAACATTGGCAAGCCATATTATGGCACCTTCATTATTTGTGCTCCAAATATCAACACACATTAAAATTAAAAAATCAAAAGGCACAAATATAGTATTTCTAAGTGTTGGTCTAAACAACAATTACCCAATGATTATTTTTATAGTATGCAACATCTTAAACCATTCATTACTTTCTCAGAAAAAGCCTTGATTAGGTGACAAAGGGAAACAGGCTAACAGGCTAATAGCTCAAAAGGCTGGACAGAATATCTATACCTATTTTGAAAGTAATGTATGCAGTTTAAAAATGAGGGGGAGGAGGCTATTAGAGCACTCATGTCAGAATACATTAAGTGTTTTTATCATTGCCTCAAGAACCCACAATACCAAAAATATACATAATAAATAAAAAAATAAATCAACTACCATATGATTCTGTTAGTATAATGGTAGGCATTATATTATCTGAAAAGTGGACATTTCTACAAACATGGATATTCTTACAGCACAGTGTTTGACATTTTTAGTACAAAATGTGCTACCAAACTAAAGAAAAAAATCTTTATAATAAAATCCTTAAGATTTGCAATAAACTCTCGAGTAAATAAGAAGCTGAAATGTTCATTACATGGTATTTTTACTGAAGTCACTGTGGTTAGAAATATAGATTCAAGCGGTGAATTAAATCACATGTGCCGGGGTGGTGTGCATTGGATATAAATGGATACATCAGTACTTTTCTGATATATGACAACATAATTCTATAGCCTGAGGGAATTTTTGTTTTCTTATAAGACCCTCGCAAAATCTTAAACTGGAAATGTATACATATGTATGTGTGTACGTGTATTTTTAAAATTGTATATTGCAAACTTGAGGCTCAATCTTATGATGGATTTAAGGAAGTGAATTTTTACTTCCCATAATACCTTTGCACAGGATGAAGGATGAAGTCCATCACCAGGTAAGAATCTTTCTTCTATCCCAAGAGATTCTTCCAATCTCAAATTTAAGTTACCACGACAAAGAATGAAACTACATAGAAAGTAATGAAGACAGGTGAAAATACGATCTTTTTAAACTCTAGGTTGTTGTGGATAACAAATGCTTAGTTGAGTTTTTTCAATGTAAATATGAATCCAAATGAATCTGGATATATTAAAATTGCTTCAGTTAACACCTAACAAAGAGATAGCAAAAATAAGGTCTATTTGAAAACACCTCAAGCTTCATTTTTTCTTTTGTCCTGAATTCAAACATTAAATAAACAAATTATACAAATTTTAATCTGAATAGTTACGTTTGCAAACATAGGTATATGCGTTTTTTTCCAGTGACACACTTTTTCCCTTGTGGTCAAATATAAATCTTGCCCTTAAGAAGCACACTGTCACCACCACAGTAAGTCAGATGTGGTACCCCAACACTGACTGCTTCTGCTTCTCCAGGACAATGCACCAGAACAAACCTCCCTTAAGAACACAACTATCAAACACTGAACGTGTATATGCATTTAAAGCTAAAATTCATTTATAATAAAGAACTGGCCCATGAAAAGCAGTTTATAAATAGTTTATCCTGTTCACATTATGCAGAATTTTAGTATCATCCACAATGTTAGTACAGTAACTGAAACACAATGAAGAAAAATGCGGAGTGGGGGGGAGGTTCCTAGTGTGACCTGACATAGTCTAAGAGTTCTCTCCTTTTGTATGCATCTCCCAAAGGCAAGTATCGGTTCATTGTTTGAAGGAGAGTAGACTATCCAGGATTCACTTATTGTTCAGGTGTCTTTTCCAAAGTGTGAGAAAATAAGAGTCAATTCAATAATGAATATCTGTAATCCAAACCAATTTAACTACAATCAAGGATGTCTTTCTCATCTATTATCACAAACATCCCAGTTGCCTCCATCTAAAAATTTCTTTGAAAAGTTAAGACACAATTAATTATACCTTATTAATTCCCTCAAAAGCAAAAAAATATATGTACCATTCAGCATACAAAAGTTACACAGTGAAAGTGCATATATATCTTTCTTAATTGGCCCACTCATTAAATTTGGATTTGGTCATCCTTACTTTTAACATGTACAGAATTCTTCATATAAATGTAGGTCAGTATAAATTAAAAAAAAATTACTTCCACACAATACATGCTTTCTTCATGAAATCTTAACCTCAATCAGTTCTCAATCATTGTAAACTTAGAATAAACCCACAGTTTGTTGGACAGTTAACATACAAGACAAACATCACAAATGTCACTAAAAATCTGGGCCAACTCATTGCATATGTGCCCCCTGAAATGAAAAATAAATTAGAATTGAAGCAGTGTATTGCCATAACTTACCTTGAAGGTAAGAGGGTTCTCCCATATTTATAGAACTTAGACTGGAGACATTACTGGTAATCTCCAATACAAGTGCTTTTAAAGAGAACTTAAACTTTGAGATAGCATAGGACAAACCCCATAAAATTCATTTTTCTTTTTGCAAAATAATGGAAGATCCTTTTGAAACTTAGTATCTTCAGTTATCAATATTACTGCATTATGGAGCTAGTGCAATCCTGCATAGCCTTGGTCAAAATGACAAGGCACAATAAAAAAAAATTAAAGTATTATATGAACAAGAGAAGTCATTGAAGATAATTTAAGGCCTTGAAGTGAATTAATCAGTCTAATTTAAAGCTGAAGAATAAACCATAAATAATCCACCTGAAATGCAAGCAATATGCTTTTTCAGCTTCTGTTCTGTGGACAAAATAACAGAAACAACTCTTGCTTATGGTTTGTGTATTAGAATCCTTCTGGACCTGGAGGAGTGAAAGTCAATTCCATTTTTCAACTGTTCATGGAAGATTTCAGGACTGTTTTAGCCGTTTGCGTGGAATGCCAAACTGTGGACACTGTGCAGATGCTAGTGCTCGAAAAGCTTCTGCTACTAAATGAGGGTGAGACTGAATCATGGACTTCCACCCCGATGTTTCCATTATGTCGGTTGCTTGGCTGAAAAATAGAATTAAAAGATATTTACTAAAGAATACTTTTCAAAATGCACTGTTGCACTGTCAATTTTTTAAAAACTTGCAAATTTCAAAATATTTGAACACTTTTTACCTATGTATTCAAATCATTTGCGTTTATTAAAATACCATCTTTATCTTACTGGTGTTTTCTGTGGCAACTGAAACTATTAAATTTTTCTGGAAGTTCTACTCCCTTAAAGTACGTGACACGGGTCTTCATAGTTCAACTCTCATCGTTACCATTTCTGTACCAGCTCTTTCAAGAGCCCCTTTCTCTTCTTTTACATGCCTCTTACAAGGCAGATTTTCTCTTGAGTTACAAATATTGAACTCTACTCCCTTAACATGCATTATTCATTCTATGTCATCCACTCTTCACAATTTTAACTATGAAATTCAATGATGTTATCTACCGATTTGCTAAATTCTAGGGCTCCACACAAGGTTCATTTGCAACCACTTGGTTTTTTGTGCCTCAAGACCCATAAATTCAGGATTGTCAGATAAGAGCTCATCATCCCTCTCCCCAACCCCAAATTCTTCCTCCTACCTTTCCAGTCACCTAAAGCTTCCACCATCATCCAGTGATGCAAGCTAGAAATCTGGCAGTCACCCTAGACTCTCCTCTCCAATCATCAAAACCTTATTTTAAGGTTTGAAAGGCTTCAAAGATGTCCTGAATCCCAGTTTAAGGCCCCCATCATCTCACGTTTGGATTATGACAACAGACTCCTAAGTGGTCTTCTAGTCTCCTGCTCCCCTTAAACTGAGCTTCCATAATATTACCTTGATAACACAAATATGACTATATGAGGCCCTCTTCATTGTTCCCCACTGCCCATATCCAAGTTCTTTAGAAAGAGAAATACAGCATCATATTATGTTTGGTTTCTTACTCTACCCCCCACTTCCATGATCTGGCATTTTATACTCTGATATTGAACTGCTTATTGTACCCTATGTACACTATGCTCTCACCAAACAATAACAGTAAATAAATGCTCAAGCAACAAATCTAGTTACCCTTCCTTGCCTCATTTCTCTACTTTATGCCATCTACCATCCAAATAATATCCAAATATTAGATTCTCCCTTCAAAATATTTCTTACTTTCTTTTCTCTCTAGCCCCACTGTCAACAATCAAGTCTAATTTCCACCGTTCATCTCTTGCCTGCACTACTCCAGTAACTTTCCAACTGGTCTACCTGTATTCAACCTTGTTTCTCAACTACTGTCGCCACCGTAACCTCCCCACAATTCGTTCTCCACCCTGCATGCAGAGATTGTTAAAAATGCAAAACTAATCATGTCTCACTCTGGGTGAAAACCCTTCACTGGACACCCACTACTCTGAATACCTAAAAACTCTAATGTTATTTTACATGGCCTTTCAGGGTCTGACCTCTGCCTGCTTTCTCCAGCTTCTGCTCATTACCTACCTCCCTGCCCACCACACACACACACACACACACACACACACACACACACACACACACACACTATACTGCTCTTTCTCATTGTTAAAACTTTGCGCATCTCATTTCCTTTTTCTGGGGTGTACTTTTCTTCCTCTCTTCCCTCTTCTTCACCAAGGTAACCTCTACAATATTTCTGGTATTTAGTTTTGTGCTCTGATTCCTAGATTAGGTTAAGTCTCTGCTATATGCTCCTATGGGTATGCTACATATTCTCCATCATCACGCTTTGCTGCAATTACCTATTTAATCTGCTGCTAGACCATAAACTCCATGAAGGGAGGGAAAATATATGTCATGCTCACCACTGTATTCTCTATACTGTGCACCATGACTTGGGAATTTACTGGATAATAAAGGATAAGTATCTGTCAAATGAATGATCAACTACTATTTTACGCTTCTATACTTTGGTTCATGCTGTCCCTTCTCTCTGCAATGCTTGCTACTTCCTTCTTACTTCTGCTAACTCCTATTTGTATTTTAAGACTCAGCTATATCCAGGAAGCCATTTCTAAATTTCCAGGGTTAGTCAAGTGCTTGTACATATTCTCTTCTATTGTATTACTTACCATATTATAATGAAATGATATATTTATATATCTCTCTCTTATTAGATAACTTTCCCCAAACCAATAATTTTCCCTTGAATTTTTTTTTATATGCAGCACCCTAGCATTGTACTTGAAACACAGAAGATGCTAGAGTAATGTTCGCTGAACTAAATAGTAGCTGATACCAACAAAACAATTTTTTAAGTTGGCAAACATCAAATTAGGTTGGTGCAAAAGTAATTGTGGTTTCTGCCATTAAAAGTAATGCCAAAATCTGCAATTACTTTTGCATCAGCCTAATACCAGTATGTCATTGTGTTCAAAATTTCAATTAGTTGTTTAGAATCACAGATACCAATTATACCTTTTTCATTTATTAATAAGTATCTATTGATGAATACAAATACAGCTTCTCCAAGGGGGTACAAAACAAGCTATTTTTTTTGACACTGAAAAAGTTATAAAACGTAAAGTATTTCCCTAGAGTAAAACTAGAGCTTGAAAATGGCTAAGTACGAAGGATCATAAACTGCCATTTGATGCTAATATAGTATACTTTAAACTCAAACAATTTTTCTCTAGGATCAAACACCATGATGATATCATATTAGCATACACTAATCAACATATTATACAAGACAACCAATAATTTTAAAGTAGTCACTACTTTTTACTTTCAGAAAACAGAATCTACAAACTAATAAGATGAACTCAGTTAAACAACATATATCAAAACAGATTAAAGCAATGGGAAACAATTAAGTCGACAAACTAATTCATTTCATTCTTTAAAAACTTTTGGCCAGGCATGGTGGCTCACTTCTGTAATCCCAGCACTTTGGGAGGCCAGGACAGGCAGATCATGAGGTCAGGAGATCGAGACCATCCTGGCTAACACGGTGAAACCCCGTCTCTACTAAAAATACAAAAAAGTGAGTGGGGCGTGGTGGCGGGCTCCTGTAGTTCCAGCTACTTGGGAGGCTGAGGCAGGAGAATAGTGTGAACCCAGGAAGCGGAGCTTGCAGTGAGCCGAGATCACGCCACTGCACTCCAGCCTGGGCGACAGTGCGAGACTCTGTCTTAAAAAAAAAAAAAAATTCCCACTTTCTTATATCAACTTTTGACAATTTGAGGAAATGAAATTTAAGGGTTTATAGGCAAAACTAATCAAAAGCAGATGCAAACACTTCAACCTATTGACTCTTTCCCCATTTTGATTTCAAATAATTACAAAGAATATAAAAGTCATGAAAAGAGAAGGGAAAAAAGTAGAATAGTATGTTCATATTCACAAGATCCAGTCTTAGAAAGATATAGCAACTATCCAACCCCTTATAGGTTCACTAGGGAAAAGGGAATGTCAAATCGGTACCATTTTTGGACTATTAGGAAGCTAGCCTAATATAGCATATTACTCAAGGTACCTGGCTAACCTAAGAAGCAGTGAGTCAGCCTTCAAACATAAAGGCTTTCTCAGCAAATCTGGAGGGTAACATTCCTCATAGGAGTAAATGAATTATTTCCCACACTTCTTGGAATGCTTTCTGAAGGGGCATGGACTGGATCTCTAGCAATACCTGGACTCTGCTATATATTACATGGCATTATGCACTTAAGATATTACAGCATCCATCCGAGGTTGCATTAGAAGCTGACCTACAAGGGAGCATAGCCTCAGGAATCCACTAAGTAGTCTTTGTTTGTTTTTAATAACTGGCAGTTTGCTTCATATAACATTTGGATTCATACTTATTGTAGATGAACAAAAGGCTATGCAAACACTTAATTTCACCTATGCAGAGCAACTTTAAGTCAGAAACTGATGTCGTCTTACTTGCTGTTCCAGTTTTTCCCATCTTTACACCCAAGTTGTCGAAGTACACTGCACCTGCATTGAAGATTTAAACATACTTAAAAAAAAGTCCGGTGAAAAAATATTGAAGGTGTCATGCCCACTGAAATACAAGCATAGCTTACCTATTAATAAAGTCTATGGCTTGTGCTTTCAACTGTTCTGCACTGTGCAAATCTGCAAGGACAAGAGTATCTGCAACATTCTCTACTGAGAGGTTACTACACAAAGCTTCTTCGCACATGACCTTCAGTCGTTCCAGTGCATACTATCCAAAATGAAAACATAACCATTAAACATTTACTCCAACTAAGTTCCTGAATCCATGATACATTTGCAATTTGGAAAATAAAGTTAAAGTAGATTATTATTTACAATTATTTTAAAATTCTTTAAGTTACTGTTTTAACCTAATATGAAGTAAATATAAATGAATGCACTTAGAAGAAAGACTAATTTTCTTTAGGAAACTGCAATTTGCATAAGTGTATTTTTAAAGTAGGATTTATTCTAAAAAGCTACCTTATTACTCAATATTCTTATAAATATACTTCTCTATTACTTCAAACACTAATGTGTACTACCAAGTATACTGCATGTTGCCACCACTCAGTATTGAAGGATGAATTCATTATAATGTTAAATAAATCATACTTATAACCACTAAACATTCTTGCAGGTATTAGTGTATGTTATATAACATGTTGAGCAGCTTTATTAAGGTATAATTGACACACAATAAAGTACACATAAGGTTCACACTCTGGTAAGTTTATACAGCCATAAAACCATCATTAACTCTATAGTAAATACACCAATCGTCCCTCAAAGTTTCCCCTACCTCTTTGTAATCTTTCCCTCTCGCTCCACCCTAGGTGATACCTCTGATATGCTTTCTATCACTATAGATTAGTCTGCATTTTCTGGAGTTTTCTATAAATGAAATCACATATTACATATTTGTTTTTGTCTGACTCCTTCATTCAGTATAATTATTTTGAGAATCATGCATGTTACTGCCTATCAATAATTCAATCCTTTTTATTCCATCATACATAGATATACAACAATATGTTTTACACATTCAATTGCTGATGAATATTTGGGTTGTTACCAGTTCTTGGCTGTTACAAATGAAGCTATTAGTCATATACAAGTGTCTGTATGGGCATATGCTTTCTTTCTGCTTAGGTAAAAACCTAAAATTGGACTCGCTGGATCACAGTGTAAGTTTATTTTCAACTTTCTGAGAAACTGTCAAACACTTTTCCAAAGTGGTTGTACCATTTTACATTTCCATCAGCAGCATATGAGAGCCCTAATTTTTCCATGTCTTTAACATGAGAATCCTATTCTTCCACATCCTTGACAACACTTAGTATGGTCTTTGTACTTTTAGTCATTATAATGATGTGCAGGAATATCTCATGATGGCTTGAATTTACATTTCCCTAATGACCTAATGATGCTGAGTATCTTTCATTTTTGAGACAGGGTCTTGCTGTGTTGCCCAGGCTGGAGTGCAGTGGCACAATTAGGGCTCATTACAGCCTCGACCTCCTGGGCTAAAGGAATCCTCCCATCTCAGCCTCCTGAGTAGCTGGGATTACAGGTACATGGCACCACACGAGGCTAATTAAAAAAATTTTTTTTGTAGAGATGGGGACTTACTATGTTGCATAGGCTGGTTTCAAACCCCTGGGCTCAAGTGATCCTCCAGCCTAGGCCTCCTAAAGTGTTGGGATTACAGGTGTGAGCCACCATGCTTGACTAGAATATCTTTTAATGTATTTCAGATATTATTTCAGAAAATGTTCACGCAAACGTTTTGTCTACTTTTAGAAATGACATTGTTTTCTTGTAACTGAGTTTTGAGAATTCTTTATATAGCCTGAATACAAAAGGCAGATATATTCTGAATAAAAGTTGTTCATTAGATGTCCACTGTGCAAATATTTTCTCCCAGTTTGTAGCTCATCTTTTTATACTGTCTTTTGAAGAAAAGAAGTTGAAATTTTATTGAAGTCTATTTTATCATTTTTTTCTTTTACAGATTTTTTGGTGTCACAGCTAAGAAATCTCTGCCTAACCTAACATCACAAAGACTTTCTCCTAAGTTTTCTTTTAGAAGTTTTAGATTTTTAGGTTTATGATCCATTTTGCATTACTTTTTTTTTTTGAGATGGAATCTTGCTCTTTTGCCCAGGCTGGAGTGCAGTGGCACGATCTTGGCTCACTGCAACCTCTGTCTCCTGGGTTCAAGCGATTCTCCTGCCTCAGCCTCCCAAGAAACTGGGATTACAGGCACACACCACCACACCCAGCTCATTTTTGTATTTTTAGTAGAGACAGGGTTTTGCCATGTTGGCCAGGCTGGTCTTGAACTCCTGACCTCAAGTGATCCGTTCACTGTGGCCTCCCAAAGTATTGGGATTACAGGCGTGAACCACCATGTGAGGCCTGCCTTACTTTTTATATATGGTTTGAGGTGCACATGTAGGTATTCAACTGCCCCTGCACCACTTGTTTAAAGATTATCCTTTTTCTACTCAACTGTCTTTGCACTTTTGTCAAAAATTAAATATTCATAATGTGATGGTCTATTTTCATATTCATATTCTTTATTCTGTTCCATTATTTGTCCATCTTAACGCCAATACAACACTGTCTTAATTTCTAAAGCTTTATAGTAAGTCATGATATCAAGTAGTGTTAGTCCTCTACTTTATTCTTTTTTCCCCCAAAGTTATTACACATAAAATTTTAAATCGGCTTGTCAACTTCTGAAAAAAAAAAAAAAAAAAAGAAAGAAAAAAGACTGCTAGGATCTTGAGAGGAACACGCTGACTCTACTATCAATTTTAAAGACAACTGACATTTTAACAATATTGAGACTTTCAGTCCATGGACAAGATTTATGTACTTATTTAAGTCTTCCTGAGTTTCTTTTAGCATATTTTGTAATTTTCTTTTTTTCAACTTTTATTTTAGAATCAGGGAGATACATGTGGAGGTTTGTTACAAAAGTATATTGTGTAATGCCATGGACATAAAGATGGGAACAACAGACACTGAGGACTCCTTGAGCGGGTAGAGAGAGAGGGGGGCAAGGGCTGAAAACTTACCTATTATTGGGTACTATGATCATTACCTGGGTGATGGGGTCAATCATACCCCAAACCTCAGCATCACACAATATATCTTTGTAATTTTCAATGTGCAGGTTTTAACCCTCTTTTTTCAAATGTATATATCTATGTATTTAATATTGATGATGCTATTGTAAATGGTGTTTTTAAGTTTTTATTGAGACAGTCGTAGATTCATGTGCAGTTGTCAGAAAAAATAGATTCCATATACACGTGGTCCAATTTCCCCAATGGTAACATTTTTCAAATGATGTGTATATATACACACATACCATCCATTGACACATACACATGCATAAGTACATATATACACACATACATGCATATGTGAACTTGTATACTGAATGTGCTTTTAGGATTGAGAACCATTGGCTTAGAGATTTTTCTGATGTTTTCTGCAGTTTCTCTACCTTCAAAAAAATCACCATTACAAAAAAGTATTATAAAATTGTTAATATTGTTTTTGCTCTTTCTATGCTATCATAATAAAAAATCTCTACGTGGAGAGAATTAAGTTACATAATATCCAATATTTTTTCCTTTTTTTAAAAAAGGTCATGCACTACATCTCAAGACTAAAAATATCTGAAAATTATATATGCCAGTGTGTGTGTTCTTTTAAATGAAGTCCATATACACTCAAAACGACTGAGTTTACAGGTTACTCTCCCATGAAAAAAGCCACTTCTTTCTGGCTCAAGATACTTTCACATTGTGACTTAAAAAAAAAAATTTCATTTCCAGATTACCCCACTGTATGCTATTTCATAAAGCTCTCAAGAGCCATCTACAAATAATACAAGTTTTTGGAGTTTTCATTTGATGACAGTTTTCTATATAAATCAAGCTTGAGGGTATATTTTGGTTCCTTAAGACCTAATTACTTACTTTGTCTGCAGCTGCCAACAAGTTGTCAGCCATTTTGTCAAGGTTTGGTGCTCTCCCTGTGTAAATGAATCTCATCATTTCTTTAAAAACTTCAGGGTCTAAATCATTTATTTCCACTCGATTCTGATATCGAAAAACATCACAAGAAAGTTAAAAAAAAGCACACACGAATGAACCGAAGTGAATCTTTGACAGTAATTTAAAAGCCCTAAATCTACACTAAAATAGTGTATAACTCAAATACACATATACAGATATTCCTAAATTCTACTTTAAAATTGAGGTAGGTAAACTTCATTAAGTACTTCGGCAAAGTGAAGTGGACAAGTCCAAGAGGAAAAGCATACACTATCGGAGAGGTGGGAACCACGACCAGCTGGGAGAGCCCATATCCTGATATTCAGACCAAGCCAAGCACCACCATGTGGAAAAAGAAGCCCCGATTTTTCAATTAAAAACAGTTTAAAAAAAAAACAAGTAAACAAACAGAAAACTATAAGCCAAATAAAATACATCTGTGCTAAGTTTCTGACCACTATTCTAAAGGACACTGGCTATTAACCCTTTCTTCGTTGAATCCCTAGGTCTTAATACAACACCTAAGATCCTATAACAGTTCTTAATTCCCAGAATGAAGCAAAAGTAGGGCAAGGTACTAGAGGTAACAATAAAGCCCACTACCTCAGAATTCTCCCATTTGCAAAAATGGCATGTATTATCATATACTCGCACTTCCTTGCTTACCTGAAAAACAGTCAAGCCCAAAGAGTGCTTTTTTACTGCGTGTTTTTGTATTTAGTTTCTTTTCTGAGATCAATAAAGCTAAATATCTAACTAAATGACAGCAAATTTTTCTGACCCCTTGATGTCAATAGTATATGACATCATTGATGTCTCCCAACTTGGAAGTGATCAGCAGGCTGATCACAGCATCTCCCCAAACCAAATTGGAGAAAGAAAGCAGTTATTTTATTGCAGAATCTAGTTCTGCAGAAAGAATAAAATTGAGACACATGAAAAAACTCTGGAGTTGTCCAGCTGGAGCCCTACGGTTCACAAGTTATGCAAACAGCAAAGAATCAACCTCTGATCTCTAACATAATTACATTTCATGATGACAAGTAAAAGAGAAACATCTGGGGGAGTCAAGTAGGTAACATCCTGATTATAGTTGGTATACAGTAATACTGATGTCATCGATGTTATTTTTGTTGCTAGAAAACAGATTCCAAAAATCAATCCATAAAAGTCTATAAAGGGAGAATATATACCTTGAACAGAGACTTCTCAAATAGCTATGGACCAGAACAGTCCTTTGGATAACTATCCTTTTGGATAACAACTATCCAATTTACCTACCAGATGGCCATAAAAAATAGCTGTTCTCTGGAATACTGACTTCACATCCACATTGAGCTACATCTATTGTTCTATTATAGAACACATTTTTTCCTGTTCATAAACATTTTCCCTGCTTATCACAGTATGACAATGAGAACACTGCACTATTACTTTTAAAACATACACCCAACTACTTTACGTTTACATAAATTAAATATTAGCCTTTAAACCATGTTTACCTTTTTGCTTTCTTCCATTTCATGTTCAAACATGGCGTTAAAAACTGGAGATCGAGCTGTAACAAGATTATGCATCATTATTTTATGCATAAATGTATTTTTTTAAATGTACTATATTACCCCATAAGTAGAAAGTACCTGCAAGCACAGATTTATGAGCTTTAAATTCTTGTCCTCTCACAAAAAAACTGCAGTCTGTAAATCTTGTGTTTTCCCAGAGATTACCTAAATCTTCTGCTAGACGACATTCAGGCACCTTCAAAGTATTTGTATTAGTATGTCCTGATATGTTTACTGAATCTTGGACCACACTCACCTAATAAAAAAGGGACAGCAAAAAAAACACTTTCACAAAGTAATATCAATAATTAGTTTAAGTCTATACTTCAATTTTTTATGTTTAAGATTATTTGGATAATTCAGTGTACTCCTAATCAAAATTTCTAATATCCAGAAACTGAAATTAAAAACACAATTTAAGGAAGAGAAATAAAAAAATTAGAAATAATATAGACCTTTTTCAATTTATTTTATGTAAATAAATGGCTTATCAATTGGTCAAAATGCTTGATTATTAAAGTAATTACAAAAATATTTCTCAATAGAAAAGCCACAATATGATATAAACTCAAACAAGAACATATCTTTGTGAGGTGGAGAAAAAAATTTCTTTTTTATTTTCTTATACTTCAAACCTACCTGCATTTAAATTTTACTATATGTACATAAACATAGTATTTTGTTTAGAAGTCAAAATGACTTTTTACAGTATAAAAAAGTGATAAAATTACAGTCTATGATATGCAAATTGAGAAGTTTTTAAAGTGTTATTCCTAATGTTTCACTTCTAGTAAAACTAATTTAAATACATATTAAACTGATTTAAATTTTAAGGTACAAAAACTTCCACAAAAGCAATTGTAATTATTAAAGTTCATGAAAATCTTTTATGGAAGATCAACAGCAAGAGCAATATAATTTAGTTCAATTTGCAGACTTTTATTTACTTAATAATAAAAGGTATGATTACAGTATTATTTTTATGGAGATTCCAACATAATATGGATCAAGTTATTTCCCATAAAAGATGACTAGATACTGAATAATATCCTAAAACACTATTGACTAAGTCTTGCACACCACTTTTTTAAAAAAATTATTTATTTATTTTTTATTTTTGAGACAAAGTCTGGCTCTGTCACCCAGGCTGGAGTGCAGTGGCATGATCTTGGCTCACTGCAACCGCTGCCTCCTGGGTTCAAGTGATTCTCCTGTCTCAGATCTCCCAAGTAGCTGGGATTACAGGCGTGCACCACCACACCCAGCTAATTTTTGTAGTTTTTAGTAAAGAAGGGGTTTCACCACGTTGGCCAGGCTGGTCTTGAACTCCTGACCTCAAGTGATCCACCTGCCTTGACCACCCAGTGTTAGGATTACAGGAGTGAGCCACGACACCTGGCTGCACACTACTTTTTTAAAAAATGGATTCTACAATGCTATTAAAAATTTCACATTACATTTAATACATGTAAAAAAAATACATTTAAAGAAAATACTACCTTAACTAGTAAGTACATGTTTCAAAGTAAATGACTTTTTTTAAAAAAAACAAAACAAAACAAAAAGTGCTACATTACTTATCTACTGCTGTTTTCAACTTCTAAGTTTTGGGATCATTTGTTACGCAGCAATAGACAGCTGCATTAATTTAATAAAATTTCATTAGGCTTTTATAAAAGTATAAATAAGGACATACATATATACAGTAAATTATGCAGAAAACAGAATCAGAAATAAATAAATTTGCTAAACTACCAACATGCTAACAAACACAAAGTCTAATAATGGTCCAATATAAAATGTTTGGAGAAGATTATGTCTCAGAAGTCCCAATACATCCAGACATACAAACATATATCTCATGTGAATGAATACACACTTCTAAAGAAAAACTAGAAAATCTTTATTTTTGTGAGGATATTTTTATTAACCGCTTTTGGCCTCAATTTACATATTAACCTTTTGAAATCATATGTGTCATAGAAATCATCTAATCTATTCACTTTATTTTATAAAGAGATTTCAAACCGTGATAAAGACAAGGCAAAGAAAGTGTTCCAAACCACATTGTGCTGGCTTGTACCAAAGGAAGACTAGACCTAAATCTCCACATTCTTTTGTTTTCTTTTTATTTTATTTTATTTTTTGAGATGGGAGTCTTGCTCTGTCGCCCAGGCTGGAGTGCAGTGGCGCGATCTCTGCTCACTGCAAGCTCCGCCTCCTGTGTTTATGCCATTCTCCTGCCTCAGCCTCCCGAGCAGCTGGGACTAGGGGCGCCCGCCACCATGCCCGGCTAATCTTTTGTAGTTTTAGTAGAGAAGGGTTTTCACCGTGTTAGCCAGGATGGTCTCGATCTCCTGACCTCGTGATCCACCCGTCTCAGCCTCCCAAAGTGCTGGGATTACAGGCGTGAGCCACCGCACCTGGCCCAGATTCCTTTCCTTACGGCTCTTTGTATAATGTTTTTTGATATTTTTTAAAATTAGTAAAATTAACACAATTATGATCGAAAAGCATTTATTACAACAATCTTATGAGATGTTTCTCTAAGTATGGGAGCCACAAGATATTGTATAAATAAATAAATCTGCCAATAAAGATTCTCCTATCTTACCAAGTTTTTAATTAAATTATGTCTAAAATTTTAATAACTATAAAAGAGAAAAAAAGTTTCACTAATCCTTATCCAACTGCCCTGTTCTATTACACATTATAACCTAATGATATAGACACAAAAAATGTTGGTGTTAATATTCAAGGTTTCGTAAGGGATCAGCTCTTTAGACCCGAACAGCATTTATTTGTTCATATCAAGCACTGCTCTTGAAATTTCTAGACAGAAAAAATTGGATCTGTTCAATGGCTTGCATGATATATACAGCAGAGTTACAAAATGTGATGATGTATTTAATTTCAGAAATGATTTCTTGAATTCTACTGTCTCTTAACAAATTCAAAATAATGTATTTAATGTAAAAATTTGGCAAAAAATCAGGTAATGAAAGAAAAGGATTAAAAAATAAAGACAATATTATCAGACACAGATATTGGTATTATATTTGTATTTTGTATGAGCAAGAACAATTCAGAAGATTTGTATTATTGACATACCTATCTATATAGTATTATCACAGCAACCACAAATTTTAACTAAGACACATAATTAACACTTCATACTCCAAAGAGCATTCAAGAGACTTCTTATAGAACATAAATTAATGATCTAATTAAAAATGGACATATGCAATGGATTCTGATTATTTTCTTGATACCTATATTTAAGAAAATGTTAAAAATTTGGTTTTATGTATTACATACTCAAATGCAGGTAATGAATACTCTTACTGAATGGAACCTAGAATAAAAAATTCAGGAAAAAGGCTGAGATTCTTTCCTGAGGTCAATGTTATGCTTCTTTCAAAAAAAAAAAAAAAAAAAACAGGCAAATGTGCAATCTTCAAAATTGTTAAATGTTGCAAAGCAAAACCTCAAAGTCATTTGACATTCCTTTTTCAAATTTGCTTTTGGCTCAACTCAGAGAATATAGTTTAGACTGACAAGGAACATTTGAGGGATCTAATCTGTGACTATCCTGAAAAATGTGGGTCTCTTCTAATGCAGAGCTAAGGTAACTATTGGTTCCAGTTTTCGAAATCTGAATTTTCCAACTAATTCTAAAAGCCAGGAATTTCCAATGCTAAATAGTACTACAATTTTGCCATTTTAATCAACTAGCCAAACACCCACCACACCGGCTCCAAAGTGAGAAACTTTTAACAGTTGAATTTCACATGAATATCTTCCGGAATAGCAAGTTTTAGACTTTCTGATTTTCATAGATTGGTGTCATTAAAAAAAAAAATCTGGTGACAGAAATAGGGTAGTCAACTTTTCATTTTGCCAAGAAAGGGCTTTTTAGAAAATAAATCCCAACTTCCACCCGCTATCATATATAATTATTTTAAAACAGAAAGGCTATCTGCTATGATTTGAATGTATTCCACAAAGATCATATGTTGGAAATTTAATACTCAATGCAACAATGTTGACATGTGAGACCTTTCAGAGGTAATTAGGTCATGAGGACTCTAACCTCATGAATGGATTAATGTGTTTACTGAGACAATGGGTTTATTAAAGCGAGTCTGGCCTGCACACACACACACACACACACACACACACACACACACACACCCTCTTACCCTACAATAACCCCCACTCTTCCCCTCACCTCTTCTGTCTTTCTCACCATGTGATGACTTCCACCATGTTATGACGTGAGAAAAAGGACCTCAAGAGATGTAGCCTCAATCTTGGACTTAGACTCCAGAACCATGAGCCAATAAAAATTCTGTTCTTTTAAAATTACCTAGTCTCAGGTATTCTGTTAATGGCAACACGAAATGGACTAAGACACTATCTTAGCAAAACACAAACAGGATGGGAAAAAAGATGTGTCCTTAAAAATGAGCTAGTTAAACCTCATGAAATACTTATTTATATATATTTTATCTGTACATATATTTTTCCTGTATATCATGAAATGGCATGATATACAGGAAAAAGTCTATAGACTATCAGAGTATTTAAAATCTGTTGGATTTCAAAAGATAAGTTCAACTAACCAGTTTTCTAGTTTTCCTACTTATTTCTCAATTCCTATTTTCTGCATCACTTTGGGAAAGAGGGCAGAGCTGCCTACACACTGCTACCAATCTCTATCTCTGGCTACTTTAACCACTGTAGGGAACTTGCAAGATTAAGTTATGTTTTGTGCAAGAAGGGTAGCACCCAACTGCCTTACCTGTCTACAGCACCACTTGCAGGGGAGGGGGAGGAGGCAGTTCTTTAGGAAGGGTAGTGCAATGCTTCCTCCTCTTCTGCAAGCAGTGCTGGAGATTCTGTAGAAGGAAGGGCATCCGTGAGCGGGGTGGAAGAAACAATGGAGGGCATGAAGCATGTTAGTTAAAAGTACCTTTTGCCCACCTATGCTAAATACGGTGCCCAGCGTATAAATATCTATATCAGCAAAAGGATGTATATTTCAGGATCCAAAAATGAATCTGATCAATGCCAACTTTAAAATATATGTCATGTTGGGTTTTGTTTTTGGGGGTCACTAGCATGCAGCATATGGATACCAAGTATACAAAAAAAAATCTTAAACTTAATTTCAGCCTTATTTCTGAATTTCTTGGTTGTCTAGGTTCCAGCACAGTGTACTTAGGAAAATATCTGTAAACACTATTTCAATTCTAAAAAAAAAAAAGTATTTTCTAAAAAGGTTCATTTCTAAAACTATTTTAGCGAATCATTTTTTGTTTTTGTTAAAATTGGATTAAATAGCCTTTAAGATCCTTTCTGTTCTAAATTAACATTTAAACAATTTACATGTTGAAATTTAGGATAACTGCTAAAATTCTGGAAGACTCTACAGTAAGGATGGTAACAATTTTATATAGCATAACCTATATTTATTTAGAATACTATTTAGAATATCTGCTGATTAGCAACAAATACTGTTTTCTTCCCAATTATTTAATGATAATACTTGTGCTATGTGTTTTGTCAACCAAATAATTGTGTTCATAATAAATTCATCATACAGTTCATTTAACTTAGTAAAAAATAAGATGCAATTATATAGTCTCTGGGGGCATATTTCAGTTATTCTTCTGACATAATGTCATACAATTAGTTTGTAATCTTGCCAAGAAACCTTATACACTTACTATAAAAAGATTACAGCTAACTCACAGTTAAATAAGTTATTATATTCCTAAGACACTCATCTGTCCATGATAATCTGTTGAAATATATCTAATGTTGAGTACATGATAAAAATCTTTTCAACTATCTTTCTTATGAAAATTATCAACTGCCTTAAACATTTTGATGAAATTATTACTGATGTATATTCTCTATAAACTGTACTGGTTAAAAATATTAGATAAAACTACCTAATGATAACATGACAAAAGCAAATCCAAACATCAAATTAGGACAAATCATAAGTGTACGTTATCGGCAGAGGCAATGCTAGTAACTTTCAAAATATCCCATTCTATGCACATAATTACACCTTGTAAGTTTGTCAATAGACACAGGCATATCTTAAAAATTTGAGAACTATTTCTTAGAATGCTGTTTAATTAGATTAATCCAACTGCCTGAACAATCAGAAAAGCTTTTCAATGTTTTCCAGGTACTTTGGGTTCAAACTGATAAACTCTCAGTAATAATGTTTAATACAATCAATCTGAAAATTTTTTTAAAAATTGACAATCTATGTCAGTTACTCAGAATGAAGAAAATATTTAGGAAAGTTCACATATTCACATTCACAATCTTTTCAAGAGGAAGAAGGATGTAGTATGTTGTAGTGTAAGTGTATACACAAATTATAGCTAGAAATATGATAAAATGTTGCCAGACTGTGAGTCATTACATTGATTTGTAGTCAATAATTTTCTATAGCTTTTTCTAGTCAAGAATTTACAAATGAAACTTGATGAACTATACCAATTACTTAATTTTTAAAGTGTTATTAATCCAGTTTATACTTTTGCCATATCACTAAATAAACCATGGGGTTCCTTAGAATAAAAGATGTACCCACCTCACAAAATAACGTAAGCTTGTCATCTGGTAAAAGACCATTAGCTTCGTCAAGCAAAAAGTCCCTTCTAATGAATTTTTTAAAACCCCAGTCCTTCCCTTGCACAAATCGATATGCTCTTTGGCTTTCTGGTGGAAAACAGAATAGAGTTTAAATAAAATAAATATCCAAGAGATTTTTTAAACATGGTAACACAGTTAAATAAAATGTGTGAAAACAGGACTTGTCAATACATCCATCATAAAAATTAGAGATATTTGTGTTTATAAATCGAATGTCATAAGAGTTTTAAGTCAGGTGGAAACAGTAACTCCATATGCCTACTCAACTTTGGCCATTGTCAATGAGCTTAATTTCAGACCTCTGGATCTCAAATAGAAAAGTCAGATCAAATCTCATGGAGAAGGAAGAGATCTTTTTAACAATCTAGGCCCTAAAAGACAATGAAATAGGATCAAAATATGTTGGTATAGGCACACTACTCATCATCTAATATCAAAATCTGGTAAGAAACATACATCTTATTTCCTGCTTCTCCCTTCAAAAATGGATGTTCTAAATATCAAGGCATGTTTAAGCTTTCCTGGCATACCCATCCCACTGATTTAAGTTTTATTCAACTATAGAAAATTCCATGAATCTGTGAAAAAGATAAATAAAGTCCTTTATCATTCCTAAGTCTCTAGACATAACTTCCTCTCCCCTAAAAAGAATTTTTCATAAAAGTCCAAAAGATGCTTTTTGTGTAATTTGTAATAGATTTAATAAATACCTGAAGTAAATATTTCAAATGCCTAAGGTAGTCTATAACAACTATATACTAGGCAGTAAACAAGATCCTCTACAGAAAGTATTCATCATCTATTATACAAAGAATAAAATGGAAGTGGAAAATCAGTAATCAACCTGCCTGAAATACTCCACTATCTTAAGGTGAGACAACGTGAAAATATATATTATTATAGCAATACATTATTTAAAAATGTATGTGAATGTGAATTTTCTATAATCAAGTTACTTGATTCTGTGATTCATTTCTAGAAAATATTATTCTCCTGCCACACACAATGTACATTTCCTATGTCACTCTTCTATTATGAAGCTCAAGGCTACTGCATTTCAGCTGACTATATATGTGAATTTTGGACTGAAATTAATAGGCCCTGAAACTAAGAAAAACGGCTCCTTTCAGTCAGTGTTCAATCTACTGCTCAAAAAATTCTAGTACAAAATATCAGGGCACTCTATCTCTTTCTCATTGTTCTTCAGATTTTATTACCTGGCAAAAAAGGCAAGAGAGAAATGCTTCCTGAGCACCTATTATATATGCCAAGCACTGAACCAGGCACCTTGCCCTAACAGCAACTATTTTTCTAAGTGACAACTGGATGTCATTTTAGGACATGAAGAAGTAATATTATTAATCATTTTTACATGTTTTATGAAGTCTAAGACTCAGTAAAACAATTATAGCTCTATGTTGGATTTAAATAATGGTCAAATTAAAAGTTTCAGGTTAAGCAGATTTTAGCAGAAAAAAGTCCCAGACTTTTCTAGGTAAAGGTGCAGAAGAAGTCACAATATGTAGTTATATATACAGAAATGTCTTCGCTCAGTTTACAAATCACTTACCCATTGCTTTTGTTTCTTCCCTTTTAGCATTCAGAAGGGAAAATTTGAATTTTGCTCGAACTTCACTTTTGGGGCAGCTGACTAAAAGCAAATATAAGGACAAGTAGTCTTTACTTTCATCATCTAATCCCTTTGGGTTTACCCTCAGGCACCTAAAATAAAACAATAAGCTCACATGGAGGAATATAATACTTGAAAAGCATTAGAGAGAGAGAACACTGAAATCACGTGTTAATGTCACAAACAACACTCCTGTCAACATCTCACAGTTCTTTATAATTCCCCACATTATTAGGAACATATTACCAATCTAATATGAAATTACATTAATACTCATTCAGGAACAATAATAACAACAAAATCATGAGCAGCTGACAATCACATCAAAAACAAAACAAAAAAAATCCAAAGCAAACAAAAATCTTACCATTTCATTTTGTCACTTGGGCCAGATGAAAATGTTGAACTTTTTAACACTTCACCCATTTCCTCTCGACAAAAACTGAAGTTATTAATGGTCCACATGTAGGAAAATTTTACTACTTTAACCTAAGAAATTCAGAAAACCACTTTTATAATGATGACACTAATACTTTTAACTTGCTATATGTTCAACATCCTATGATCCAGTCTTCTAACACTTCTAATAACTATGGCAAAGTGTTTCACAATAATATTCTCAACATACTGTAAAATTTATAAGTGACATAAAGTGAGGGATTTTTAAGAGCATGTACCTGTGTGTAACACCAGCTTTCTGCTATGGGACCAGTAGACATATCTCCAGGTAGAGGTGGGGTGGGTTCCCGAGACATTGCCACTTTATTGTAGTCTTTTAGGATTTATGTAGTACCCCACACAGTTGAGTACTTTACCTACAAAGGAAAGAAGTTTGATGTACTGATTAAAAAGTTTAAATGACAGAATCAAGAGGGAAAACATACTTAAACAGACATGAAACAATTACTATTCCAAACTAGATTATGAAGGAACATGTGAGAATTTTAAATAAATTTAATGATTTTAAGAAATACGTTTTTGTAACATGTAACACTTGAAATCTAAACAAACTTAGTATTTATAGACAAGATTATTTTATAAAGCCATGTTCTCCAAAAAATCACAAATTTAAAAATAACATATAGTTTAAGAGTAAGAGCATATACATAAAATCACAAAATATCATGGAAACATAATGACATCAGTTAATATCTGGTTCACCTTCCTTTACCTTTTTATTGACATAGTCATGAAAACCAAAAGGTTTGCAAAGTTAGAACTATAAATACTAGTTACCCATCTGTCACACTCCAGAAGTTTTTGTCAAGTAAAACATAGAATGGAATGTAACAGGCAACGAATGGTCTGTAAGAAGAAATACAGACTTTCTACAAAAGTCTACGTCTATCTCAGACAACAGGTTCTCTGATAAGACTTCATCCCTAACAGAGTGCTTCTTACCGAGACGTACTGTCATAAAATTTCCTCCCAGTTAGCTGTTCTTGTACTATATCCAATGGTAATGCATAATTACCTCTTCATAACCTAACCAGGATATTAGTGACCGGATGCTGCTGCTTTGTAACTTACTAAAAGAAAGAGGCACAATCAGAATAAGCTATATAAGTAGTGCACTCTGGAGGTGCAAGAGGGTTTCAAGATTACATGACAACATATGTACTGAAGTCTGGAGAACCCTATGCTACCACAGACAAAACAGACTTTAAGACAAAAATTGTTATGAGAGACAAAGGATATTATATATTGATAAAAGGGTCAATTCATCAAGAAGGTATGACAAGTACAAACATATATACACCACATAATAAGAGTCCCAAACTATATCAAGCAAAAACTAACAAAGTTGAAGGCAAAATAGACAATTCTATAGTAATAGTTGGAGACAGCAATACCCAACATTCAATAATGCACAGAACCAGGAAGATCAAAAAAGAAATAGAAGACTTGAACAGCAGTATAAAACAACTAGCTAGACCTAATAGCCATTTCATCCATCAACAGTAGAACACACATTATTTTCAAGTGCATGTGGAACATTCTCCAAGACAGACCACAATTCTTTTCTACAGACTTGGGAGTAGAAACAGGAGCAGAAACAAAAGTTGAATATTTATTTTAGGCAAATTCATAGTTAATTAAATAAATGTACTGAAAGAGTAATGATTATTAGACTTATCTGTTAGAAAAATCTCTAGTAATATACGAGAGAGATGTGTCCTGGTCAATACTTTTGCCAGTGACTGTAAAAAAAACCGGATAAAATAAACCATTATGACCAATTTCAAAAACAATAAACCAAGAAAAATATCTGAAATGCATATAGCACATAAAACTAATTTCCTTAATAGATAAAGAATTTTTACAAATAAGAAAACAATAAGCAAATAACTCACAGGAAAGAAACTTATAATTAGAAAAATTAAAATTAAAACTAAATTAAAAAGCCACTTTTTACCTATCAAACTAGGAACAATCCAAAAGATGAGTGAGAATGTAAGGAGAGGCACTCTCACACTTTTCTTGTGGGAATATAAATAGTATAATAATCTCCCTTATTATTTCATGGTAAGATTTCTGGCAAGAAGGGAATGATGCTAAAATATAAGCTACCAATTTCTAAAAGTATAAAAATGCAGATGGTGTTATTTGATGTCCATGAAAGCATTTATATGGTTTCTGGCAACTTGCATTGATTTCAAAAACATTGACACACACAAAAAAATGATGAGATGAGTAAGCATTTCACAGAAGAATAATTACCAAAAAAAAAAAAAAAAAGTTTACCTTCACTTGCAATCAATGAAATAGAAAAAGAACCCACAACATTTTCTACCTATTGCACTGTCCAAGATTATTTTAAACTGTCAAGCCCTACAGCCAGCAAAACTGCAGAGAAGCAGACATCACTATACTGGGGATAAGGCTTTGCTATAGATCAATTTTATAATTAGTATCAAAAGAAATTTTGTCAGACTCATCCTATAAATACATCCTAGGAAAATGATTACAACTGTGAAAAAGATAATTTTGAGCACAGTATATTTCTGTAATATTAATACATGGAAAATGTGCAACCATTAAGAGTGTATTAAATTTTCTTAATGACAGGGAACAGTGTTCAGCATATGTTATATATCTAAAAAAATCAAACAGTATGCCTAACAGGACATTGCTTTTATAAATATAAATAGTATATAGAGGTACTGGTACATAAAGAAAAACAGACTGGCGGGTGGAGGCACTGAGTTGCACTTTGGCATTTCAGTGATAATGTCAAATACATCTAAATATTAAAAGGTTATCTCTGGATGATGAGATTTTTTCTTATTTTTATTTATTCATATTTCATAAATGTGTTGTTTTAATTAATACAGAAAAACAAGTAATTATTTTTAAAAGTAGTGGAAAACATGGTTATTTTCAAACTCATATGGACTACAGAAAATATGTAATATCTTGTGTCTATGTTACTGTTTAAGTAATAGATCCTGGGGTAGAAGGTAAAAAGAAAGAAATCAAAGAAAACGGTAACCTGAATCTTTAAACTTTGATAAAAAGATACTATTATAATTTAATACTAACAAAAAACATAAATAAAAAACTTTTAGAAACCCTGGAGGGTAAAGGGAAAGTTCTTCAATATCTCTAGAAGAGTTATTATCTTCCTGAAGTATAACTCACAACATACCTCCTATATAAAAATATACTTCATATACACTTCAAAATGTAATTCATATATAAAAGCAACTACGGCCGGGCGCGGTGGCTCACGCTTGTAATCCCAGCACTTTGGGAGGCCGAGGCGGGCGGATCACAAGGTCAGGAGATCGAGACCACGGTGAAACCCCGTCTCTACTAAAAAAATACAAAAAATTAGCTGGGCGTGGTGGCGGACGCCTGTAGTCCCAGCTACTCGGAGAGGCTGAGGCAGGAGAATGGCGTGAACCCGGGAGGTGAAGCTTGCAGTGAGCCAAGATTGCGCCACTGCACTCCAGCCTGGGCGACAGAGTGAGACTCTGTCTCAAAAAAAAAAAAAAATAAAAAAAATAAAAAAAAAAAAAAAGCAAACTACAGTCAGGCATGGTGGCTCATGCCTGTAATCCCAGCACTTTGGGAGGCTGAGGCAAGCAGACCACTTGAGCCCGGGAGTTCAAGACCAGTCTGACATGGTGAAACTCTGTCTCTACTAAAAATACAAAATTAGCCGGGCGCCTATAACCCCAGCTACTCCGGAGGCTGAGGCAGGAGAATCATTTGAACCTGGGAGGTGGAGGTTGCAGTGAGCCAAGATCACACCACTGCACTCCAGCCTGGGCAATAGAGTGAGACTCCATCTCAAAAATATAAAATAAAATAAAATAAAAAATAAAATAAAATAAAATAAAATAAATAAAAAATAAAAAATAAAATAAAATAAAAAAATAAAAGCAAGCTACATAAAAGGTTACAAGGATTTTTTTGTTTGTTTGTTTTCTCTCCAGCTACTCCTTCAAAGGATGTAGTTACAAGATAAGGGTATGGAGAATCTGAGTGAACAGATTGTATGTGTGAGCACTTTACAAGATATTATATATGTTGTTCATTCTTCAGTAGCTCTGTGAGATGGGTGTTAATACCCCATCTTAATGATGAGAAAATAGACAGTTTAGAAAGTTTACTTTAAAGTAATTAGAAAATAGTTGAACACAAATTTGCCTGGCTCCAAAGTCAATGCTCTTTCCATAGAATCATGCTGCCCTTCCAGATTTTACAAAGCTTAACAGGCCTTACCTATCTGTTCCAATTCTTATTTTACAAATGAGGACTGGCACAGAAAATAAGAACTGTCCAAATTTACACTGTTAAATGAATATTAGAACAAAGAACAAAGACAAAGCTCTCCCAAAGTCCACTTCAGTGCTATTTCCAGGATTCTATTTTTTTCCTCCTCTTGGTAAGAAGAAAAATGAAAATAAAAACAGTAGACTATCAACTACCTACTAACATTCAGGCCTTCCTATCCTCATTCTTACAGAAAAAGCTTGCAGAGAAGGTACAAGGAAACTAAGATCCAGAGAAAAACACAAGACAATCAATCTATATACATCAATGAATAAGTAAAAGACTCTTCCCTATTCCATCATATAAACTAGTCTTAAGCATTTCAAGTGTGACATTTCCTACTTTTACTTATTAAAGGGAAAGCAAGATTTGTTATTCGAATAAACATATACAAGACTTTCTACTTCAACAAAATGCTTGAATGTCACAATGTTTTATATATGTCATATAGACACACGCAACTAACTTTATATAAAAATTTCAAATATTCAGAAAACATAAAAAGAATCACATGTCAAACAATCATGTACCCACCATCCTGGTGCGTCCCTACCACCATCATGTTTCCTCTCTTTACCAGAAGTAATCTGTATCCTGAATTGCTGATTGTCATACCAATAAATTTCTTGACATTCTTTAAAAATATCTATGAATCCCTAAACTATATAGGTAGAAATTCATAGATACGTAAAAATGTATATACATACAGATGTCACAAAATAGTAGAGAGCTCCAAAACTCCATCCGTCCACAAAAGAAATGAATAGCTGGTGAAATGGTCAGAATCAGCTTGTTTGAAACTCTGGAACTGAATCAAAAACTTAACAGCTGGCCGGCCACAGTGGCTCACGCCTGTAATCCCAGCACTTTGGGAGGCCGAGGCGGGCGGATCATGAGGTCAGGAGATCGAGACCATCCTGGCTAACATGGTGAAACCCCGTCTCTACTAAAAAATACAAAAAAAAAAAAAATTAGCCAGGTGTGATGGCAGGCGCCTATAGTCCCAGCTACTCGGGAGGCTGAGGCAGGAGAATGGCCTGAACCCGGGAGACGGAGTTTGCAGTGAGCTGAGATTGCGCCACTGCACTCCAGCCTGGGTGACAGAGTGAGACTCCGTCTCAAAAAAAAAAAATAACAAAATAACAACAACAACAACAAAAAAACTTAATAGCTAAGGGAATGCTTAATGAAGAAGCTACTGAATTTCAGTGAGAAAGGGCTGTGGCATTTTAACACACCTGCTTACTATGTCTCCCTCCCCAAGTTTGGTGGTCTGCCCAAGTCATCAGCCCTCATTCCTGATATAGGATGCTGATATAAAGTCATTTGCCCTCATTCCTGGTATAGTGTGCTGGTACCAAAGACAGCAAGATGGACCTTATTCTAAAACATATTGTCACGTACTTTGATCAGTCTGGCAATTCCCTGAAGGACTGACTAAAGGGCCAGTTTCACCTGCCTTGGAGCTTCCCCGAGGTAGGGGACAGCATTCTGGGATCTGGCATTTATCAAAAGCATTAAGAGGCAAATGTATTAGTTATAGCCACCTAGAGAAGGAATCAGAGCTGGCACAAGCAATGACCAGGCAAAAAAGCATGGGAAAGAAGAAGCTGGGGAATAAAAGCTTTGAAAAGCTCCCATATATACCAGGAAATCTAGAAAGCCATGGGTAAGCCCAGGGGCAAACACATGCTTGAAAACAGGTAAAAAGGTCCTAAGCTGGCTGACAGTGCTGAGCCAACAGGAAGTGAAGACTAAGGCAGAGTTGTAAATGGCCTGGCTAAGCACTGAAGAAATGATCCAACAGATAGGCAATCTGAAAAGACTGGAAGAATACTGTTAAGGGTTCTTGTGTTTATGGAAATCAAAAATAGGTTGAAAGTGAAAGGATGAAAAAAGATATTTCATGCAGAAGAGAGCTGGGTGGCTATGCTACCATAAGACAAAACAGACTTTAAGTCAAAAATTGTTACGAGAGGCCGGGCGCGGTGGCTCACACTTATAATCCCAGCACTTTGGGAGGCCGAGGCGGGTGGATCACGAGGTCAGGAGATCGAGACCACGGTGAAACCCCGTCTCTACTAAAAAATACAAAAAATTAGCCAGGCGTGGTGGCGGGCGCCTGTAGTCCCAGCTACTCGGAGAGGCTGAGGCAGGAGAATGGTGTGAACCCGGGAGGCGGAGCTTGCAGTGAGCCGAGATTGCGCCACTGCACTCCAGCCTGGGCGACAGAGTGAGACTCCGTCTCAAAAAAAAAAAAAAAAAAGTTACGAGAGACAAAGGATATTATATATTGATACAAGGGTCAATTCATCAAGAAGGTATGACAAGTACAAACATATATACACCAAATAATAGACCCCCAAATTATGTCAAGCAAAAACTAACAGAATTGAAGAGAGAATAGACAATTCTACAATAATAGTTGGAGACAGCAATACCCAACATTCAATAATGCATAGAATGAGGAAGATCAATAAAGAGATAGAAGACTTGAACAGCAGTATAAAATAACTAGACCTAATAGCCATTTCACCCATCAACAGTGGAACACACATTCTTCTCAAGTGCATATGGAATGTTCTCAAGGATGCTAGCTAGGCCACAAAACAAGTCTCAACAAATTTAAAAAAATTTAAATTATACAAAGTATCTTCTCTGATTGCAGTTGAATGAAACTATAAATCAGTAACAGAAGAAAAAATTTTAAAACTCACAAATGTGGAACTACCAAAACTGATTCAAGAAGAAACAGAAAATGTGAACAGACCCCCATAACCAGCAGAGACTGAACCACTAATGAAAGAAACTTTCAGCATGACAACTTGAGGAGTTCCATGGACACACTCCCCAGCAAATTTGGTGAAAAATATAAAAACACTGCTGGAAGCACAGAACAAATGAAGAAACATTTATTCAAGAAAATTTAGTAGAGACTATGAGAAAAGTGAGAGTCTGTGGTCTTTGAACCAGGACCTGCTCTGTCCTAATTCAAGGAGTCCGAAACTCCTAGACTGGTGTAGCCACAAACACTGTGTCCCCTCTTCCAACAGGTCCAGTCAAGTTCTTCCTGTGACAGGAAGCATGTCAACATTTCTCATCCTGCCTCTAAGGGAAAAGACCACCCTTCCTATTGTCTTGTGCCCAATTTCTGCCTCCAAAGAAAAAAGAAGTAAAAACTAAAAGGCAGAAATGAAATCCACAGGCAGACAGACCGGTGCCATGCCCTGAGCCTGGTAGTTAAAAATCAACCCATGACTTAACTGCTTGTGTTATCTATAGATTCCAGACACTGTATGGAAAAGCATCGTGAAAATCCCTATCCTGTTCTGTTCCGTTCTGATTACCGGTGCCATGCAGCCCCCAGTCACGTACCCTCTGCTTGCTCAATTGATCATGACCCTCTCACATGGACCCCCTTAAGAGTTGTAAGCCCTTAAAAGGGACAGGAATTGCTCACTCGGGGAGTTCGGTTGTTTGAGATGTAAGTCGGCTGACGCTCCCAGCCGAATAAAGTCCTTTCCTTCCTCAACTCGGTGTCTGCGGGGTTTTGTTTGTTTGTTTGGCTCATCCTGCTACACCTCTAGCTACTTAGTGCTGATGTTCCAGGTGAATGTAGCCAAGAGGTAAGGGGCTGGCTCCCTTCTTCAAATCAGTCACTGCTGGAAAGGTGGAGGCTCTACTTTGGGCATGGTGCTGTTGGAGTACCAATCACTGTTGTCTTGGCTTGTAAGCTGTGGGTTCCATACTAGGAGAGTGAAGATAAGAAGAACCGAGGTTACTGCCTCCCTCCAGCTCAGCTCCTACAGTAGAGATATCACTGGGAAAGAAATACCATTGTTCCTTACTCCTTACTCCAGAGCCTGGGCTTGGAGATGTTTGCCTGTGGAAAGAAGTGGACCATAAAGCAGACTGCTTTTAATCTCTTCCCAGAGAAACGAAGTTCATTTGGAAGGAAACAGGCAAGCATGATCTGAAAAACAGTAGAGGCTGTGAGAGGCAAACGAGAAGAGACTGAAGAATCAATGGATACAAAGGCTAAACTACAGGACAGTTGATTGCCAAAAAAAAAACAGGAAAAGAACAGCTGAGAGAGCCACCTGGGTTCAGAAGAAATTTCAAGCACTGACTTAGGGAACTATTTCTTCAAAGGAAACCAAAGTTGATGAGTCTGTAGAACAACATAATGCCCCAAGGCATTGTTGAAAACAGTGCAATTAGCACTAGATTAATGGACCTTAACAGATGTGTGTAGTCAGGCAAAAAGAGAGCCCTGCCAAACCACCATCACCCACAGTAACTGGGAATACCCAAGGCTGCTTCCCCAGAGGTGCAACATCACAGGCTTAACACTGTGTGTGTGTGTGTGTGTGTGTGTGTGTGTGTGTGTGTGTGTGTGGTGGGGGGGGGGGGCACTAAATAGACTCCACTAAAACAGTCCATAAACAAAATAAGCAAGAAGCAACAGCATGCACTGGAAGGAAGAAACCAGTTCCAAGAATTTCTCAATATACTACATAAAATATCCAGCTTTGAATAGAAAATTACAAGGCATGAAAAAACAGAAAGTATGACCCATATGCTGGGGAAAAAACAGGTAACAGAAACTGTGATTAAACCTACATGTTGGATTTAACAGACAAAGCATTCCAAATAGCCATTAATAAGTATGTGTAAAGAACTAAAGGAAACCATAATTAGAGGAAGGTATGATGACAATGTCACATCCACAAAAATAAAGAGTATCAACAAAAAGGTAAAGTTTTTTTTTTAAAAGAACCAAATAAAAATTCTGGAGCTGAACAATATAACTGAAATGAAAATTCACTAGAGGAGGTCAACAGTAGATATGAACTAATAGAAGAATTAGTGAACTTACAGACAAATCAGTAGAGATTATACAATCTAGATAGAAAAATACGAAGAAAAATGAACATCTTCAGAAAAGTGCAGGACATTATTTTAAGCACACCGATGTGTATATAACGGGAGTATCAGAAGGAGAAGAAAGACAAAAGCAGCAGAAAGAAAAACTAAAAAAAAAAAAATGGCTGAAAACTTCCCAAATTTATTGAAAAGCAATAATATACACATTTAAGGAGCTCAATCAACTCCAAATAGGTTAAATGCAAAGAAATCCACAAACACATAGATCACAGTAAAAATGCTGAAAAAGACCAAAAAAAAAAAAAAAAAAGAAAAGCCAATAGAATGGCAATAAAAAAAAAAAAAAAAGGAGTGGAGAGTCACCTGCACTGACGAGGATGTAGAGAAACTGGAATCCTTGGACACTGCTTGTAGAGATGTATAATGTTTTAACCGCTGTGGAAAACAGTTTAAGGATTCCTCAAAAAATTAAACATAGAATTACCCTATGATCCAGCAATTCTACTCCTAGGTATATATCCAAAAGAACTGGAAACAGGTGTTCAAATGACTGAGACATAAATGTTCCTTGCTGCAGTATTCACAATAGCCAAAAGGTTACTAGCTAATAATCCATCCATTGATTGACAATCCAAATGTTCACCAAGGAATAAATGAATTTTTAAAATGTGGTACATGTACACAATGAATTTTCCTTTTTTTAAACAGGGTCTTGCTCTGCCACTCAGGCTGAAATACAGTGATGCAATCACAGCTCACTGCCCACACCTGGGTAATTTTATTTCTTATAGAGACAAGGTCTCACTGTTGCTCATTTGTGGTCCTGAACTCCTGGGCTCAAGGGATCCTTCCACCTCAGCCTCCCAAAGTGCTGAGATTACAGGTGTGAGCCATTAAGCCTGGTCACACAATGAAATAATAGGTAGTCATAAAAAGAAATAAAGTATTGATGCATGCTACAACATGAATGAATCTCGAAAACATTATGCTAAGTGAAAGAAGATAGGCACAAAAGGCCACATTGTATCATTTCACTTATATTAAATATTGGGCAGATCCATACACACAAAAAGCAGATTAGTAGTTGCCAGGGCCTGTGGGGAGGGGGAAATGGAAAGTAATTGCTTATGGAGTTTCCTCTGGGACTGATAAAAGTGTTCTGGAACTAGACAGAGGTGCTAGTTGCACAACACTGTCAATGTACTAAGCCACTACTGAACTGTACTTTTTAAAAAAGTAAAAATGATAAATTTTATGTTATATGAATTTTACCTCATTTTTAAAAAGTACCTGCACCTACATGTCCATATGCATATATATACACAATTCTTTTGTGATTAAAAAGTAATCAAAGTTGTCCTTTTGTTTCCATGCGAGAGTGATTCCAGGACTCCCATGGATACCAAAATTCACAGATGTTCCAGTCCCTTCTACAAAATGGCATAATATCTGCATTTGATATACATATATCCTCTGGTATCTTTAGATCATCTCTAGATTACTTAACACCTAATACAATGTAAATGCTATGTAAATAGTTCTTATACTGTGTTGTTTTATTTGATTTTTTAAATTGTTGTATTGTTAATATTTTTTCCCAAACGTTTTTGATCCACAGTTGGTTGAATCCTCAGATGCAGAATCGGTGGATACAGAGGGTCAACTCTATAAAACATCTTCTACAACTATTGAGTCTATATTAGCCACTATTAGAGAATAAAGTACTAATTGTTATTTTTAATCACCCAAAGGAAAAACTATTAAGTTTCTTTAACAAATGTCTTCAGTTGTGCAGTATATCAAGTGTGTTAGCTATCAAGCTTCTAGACCAATAAAATATATAAATTACCCAGCAAAGTAGGGTTAAAAAAAACATGCTGTCTAAAGAGTATTATCAAAACTTTATCCAGTTATAAAATGAGACTGATGTTTATGAGCTACGTCTTTCATTGTCATCTGCAATCAGCTCATTCATCTTCTAGGAGGTAGCTTAATCAATTGTGATTTAATTATACATATAGTATTTTTGTTTATTAATTCTACAATTAACAAACGGTAAATTACTTTACAATTTTGAAATACTACCATATTTATGCTAAAAGTCCTCTGAACTGCTTCAGGATGTTACAACAAAATACTGCCTGAGGTCAAAACAACTTTATATATATGATGAAAAACAGTTAATATAATACGTAACTTAACATATAATGTTCAACAGTTTTGCTAAGACTGTACCAGGGAGAATAATTAGATTCTAATAAGTGTTTATAAAGGTGATAAAATAGTAATACACATATAAATTTCTTAAATCTATTCAAATTAAGTATACAATGACTTTAGGGAAATACAATAAACATTTATTATATGCTTAGATATATCACGCACTCTAATGAACCCTGGGGTACAAAGATAAATAAAACACATTCCCTACTCTTGGCAAAAACTGTAACAGTAGAGGATACAGACACTGAGATATTTTGAATATGATAATATGAGAGAGAACTGTACAGAGTGATAATGAAGCACTTCAGGACAGAAAGAATGTCCTGAAGATATTCCCTGAGCTGTATTCTATAGGAAGCAAACAAGATTATAGAAAGACCACAAACAATAGCATAGATTTTAATAGCAAGAGTTATATACTGAGACCAATGTGAATCAGTGCTTTGCCATGAATTCTGTGATCTTACAGATACTGGGCCTCTCCTTTATTAAATTATTATAGCACCTCATTGCCCTATGGTTGCTGAGTGGATAATAGGAAATTTTATACATATACACACTCTTAGCACAAAGTGAGTACTGGAGTGGAAACAGTAAGTAAAACTTTACTGGTGACAGTTGATGGTAAAGATGGGCAGGGGAGATAAGCCTGGTAATGATCAAAACAATTAACATATATAAAAAGTACTTAGAGGCTATCATGGGATGTTCTGCTTCTGGGGATAATGGAATAACTGGCAGGTAAACTAAATTCTGCTGAGAAATAGAAAAACTTGAATAAAAATAAGTATGTTTAAAGGTATCTAGAGCTGCTCAAGCAATCAGGACAAAAGGTCACAAGATTCTAGAGAAGGGAGAACAACCTAAAGGTGGGCTGACATTTCAAGTCATTACAGAAGTAAAAAACGAAAACAAGGCCCGGCGCTGTGGCTCATGCCTGTAATCCCAACACTTTGGGAGGCCGAGGCAGGCGGATCACAAGGTCAGGAGATCGAGACAATACTGGCTAACACGGTGAAACCCCATCTCTACTAAAAATACAAAAAAAAAAAAAAAAATTAGCCGGGTGTGGTGGTAGGTGCCTGTAGTCCCAGCTACTCGGGAGGCTATTAGCCGGGTGTGGTGGTAGGTGCCTGTAGTCCCAGCTACTCGGGAGGCTGAGGCAGGAGAATGGTGTGATCCCGGGAGGCGGAGCTTGCAGTGAGCCAAGATGGTGCCACTGCACTCCAGCCTGAGCGACAGAGCGAGATTCTATCTCAAAAAAAAAAGTGAACAAAAATTAATAAATAAATTGGGCTGACAGACTACAGCCACTTTTCTCCCCAAGAATATTTGCAGATTCTAACCATAATGCAAGAGCGAGAATCCATACTTTACCCAGACAGAGCCACTGCCATGGGGTGAAACTATCAGCAAAGATTCTGTTGGCCTTACGGCGCTGGAGATAAAACAGGGTACCCAAGGGGCTAAGATCCTGGTGAGGTGCTCTTTAAGACTTCTGCCAAATGCTGACTTTGCATGCAGCAGGAAGCCAAGAAGCAAAGTTTTCAGACATCTTATATTGCAAACGAGACAAGGATTAGAGTTCAGATTTGCCAGAGAGAGTATCCCAAGAATTTAAGACTCTAAATTGAAACGCCTGTAAAGTAAAACTAGACTGTATGAAGACAAATCAAATGTACAAATAGCCTTAAAACAGTCTTGATTCACTTTAGTCCCTGACTGGATAAAAGTTATCAGCTCCCACACTAACATGTCTAAGAAAAGAAAAAATAAATCCTGTCTAAAAGAGATTATCATCCGGAGCCTTCACAATTTTTACAATGACAGTTATTCAATCAAAAATTATCAGGCTGCCAAAAAACAGATGCTTATGGATAAAGGCTAGGAGGAAAAAAAACCCAACAGGCAACAGAGTTTTACCAATAATGTAATTTTAAAAGAATCAAATGGAAATTCTAGAACTGGAAAATAACTGAAATTATAATATAAGTTGAATAGACTAAACAGCAAAAGGTAAGACTAGAAAACTTTTTAAAAGATCCATGAAGATATTTTCACTAAACCAGAGAAAAAAATATAGGTATTACAAAGAGCCTAAGGCAAACGTGAGACACAGTGCAAGAAGAGTCTAACATCTATTTAGTGGAGTCACAGAAGAAAAAGAGAGAAGCAATATTTGAAGAGGTAAGTAAGAATTCTCCAAAACTGGCCAGCAAAAAATTGCAATGTCTTGGGGCTTAAATATAAGTAGAATTAAAATGCATGCCAACAGTAATGTAAAAATCATGAGGGATAAATGCAGTAAAAAGTGTTCTTCATGGGGAAAAAGGTAATCTAAGGTTTTAGCATTCTCGGGGAAGTGGGGTAAAAATAATGATCGGTAGTAGCTCAAGTAACTCCATGAAGTATACTCTAATCTCTACAGTAATCACTACAAGAAAAGACAGCATAACTAAAAATAAAATAGATTTTAAAAAGGAGAGAAAAAGGAAAAGATTGTAAATAAGTATATAATTATATTATTTATAATTACATTTATACATAAGCCAAAATACTCCAACTGTTAGACTAGATCAAAATCAGAATTTATTAATGTGATTTATCCCATTAACAGAAAAAGAAGGGAAAAGATCACTTTGATAGTTGCAGAAAAAGCATTTGATAAAATTCAATACCCATTCAGGATGAAAACGCTACAAACTAGGAATAAATCCTTAATTTTAAAAGTGTCTTAAAACACACACACACACACACACACACACACACACACACACACCCTACAGTAAGGTTTCCCTGAGAAACGGCAATGAGACAAGAAGACCACTATTACCACTTCCATTCAACATGTACTAGAGGTCCTATCCAGTACCTTAAGGCAAAAATAAATAAATGAAAAGCGTAAGAATTGGAAAGGCATAAAGAAAATGGTCACCATTCACAGATAACATGCTTGAGTCAGACAAACTAACAGGAATAACAAGGAAGTCTGTCAAGGATGCTGTATACAAAGTCAGCATATAAAAATCCATTATATTTTTATGTTAACAACAATCGGAAAACAAAAATTTTAAAAGAAACCAAAGTATAATTTAAAAGTCTACTTCCTAGAAATAAATCTAATGAAGGAGGCCATCTTTACACTGAAAACTACAAAATGATATTAAGAGAAAGTACAGGTAAGCTAAGTTAATGAAGGGATATAAAATATTCATGAATTAGAAAATTCATTATTGTAAAGACATCAATTTTAATATATTCAGACTGACTTCAACCATTGTGGAAAACAGTGCGGTGATTCCTCAAAGACCTAAAAACATAACTACCATTCGACCCAGCAATCCCATTACTGGGATATAGCCAAAAGAATATAAATCATTCTATCATAAAGACACATGCACACATATGTTCACTGCAGCACTATTCACAATAAAGACAGACATAGAATCAACCTAAATGCCATCAATGGTAGACTGGATTAAAAAAATGTCGTACACCACAGAATACTACACAGCCACATAAAAGAATGAGATCATATCCTTTGCAGGAACATGGATGGAGCTGGAGGCCATTATCCTTAGCAAACTAACACACGAACAGAAAACCAGATATCACAGGTTCTCACTTATAAGTGGCAGCTAAAAGATGGAAACACATGGACACATAGCAGGAAACAACATACACAGGGGCCTATTAGAGGGTAAAGGGTGGGAGGAGGGAGAGGATTAGGAAAAAGAACTAATGGGTACTAGGCTAACTAATACCTGGGTAACAAAATAATCCGTACAACAAACCCTCATGACAGGAGTTTACCTGTATAACAAACATGCACATGTACCCCTGAACTTAAAAGTTTAGAAAAAGTATGTATTTTCAGACTCACATATAAACTCAATGTAATAACAATAAAAATCCCAATGCTGCTTTTTGTGGAAACTGACAAGTTGATTCTAAAACTTACATGGAAATGCAAATGGGTCAAGAATACCAAAGCAATCATGAATAACAAAGTTGAAAGACTTAGAAGTAGAAAACATAAACCTAAAATATAGCAACTGTAATTAGGACAGAGTGATACTAGTGGAAAAACAGAGAAGTTGACTAATGAAAAAAAGAGTCCAGAAGCACACACACACACACACACACACACGCACATGCATACACACATACACATACCTACACTAACAGTTCATTTATGGCCAAGGTAACAATGAAGTACAATATGGAAATGGGGTGGTCAAAAACATTCAAAAGGGCCATAAAGAATACATCATATTCATTATAGCTTTATAGAAGTACACACAGAAAAATGATATGAGACGAGTATTACTTATTGGCTTCCTATGAGCCCAGTTATGCAAAGAGCTGTACTATTCCAGCAAGTGCTTCCTAAGAGGGACAACCATTTCTAGTAGCTAACTTCTCTCTGCAAGTATACTTTCTACTCATTCCAGCAAGCCACTAACAAACTTATTCACCAAGAGCTTTCAACCCATAGTTTTTCTCCCCAAATACTACAAAGAGAACTATTTTGAAATTTGTTTTATAATAAACTGCTTCGCAGCCAACTTTGCAGAAACTTATCTGTCCTATAAGGAAGGGGCTATCTAAAATGTATAAATAACATTTTCCTGAAGAGAGGCAATTTAAAAACAATGAGAACAGATTTTTTCTAAAGGTTTTCAATATGCCAGGCTTAAGTATTTATCTAATTGATTCTCAAATTAACTCTAAGAGGAAGATAATAACTGCCTCTGTCAATATTATAGGTAAGTAAACTAGGTCACAAAAATGCAAAGTAACCTACCCAAAGTCCTAGCACTGAAATTTGGCAGCACTTGACTGGATTTGAGTCCAAGCTTACACTAAATTATTTAAGACATGTCCTTTCCAGCATGTAAGTAACAGATAATGTTTGGTTTTAATAACCTAGAACAAAAGGGAGTCATACTGTCTTGTCAATTCATATGTGACAAAGTATACAGTTTTTCTATTAATTTTCTGATTTCTAGACACCTGAGTCATATATTGCACCCAAGATGGAACTTTGAGAAAAATGTATATGGTTCAAGGCAGTGAAATGAACACATTTATCAATCTCTTTTACTTCCCAACACGATACTCAATGAGATGACACCAAATTTTTACAAAAAAATAAACCAATAACAACGTTAGAAAATAAGAATGGGTGTGACACTGGTAAATCAGACATTTTTAAAAATTCAAGTCAGAGGAATGGCAATAAATTAGCAGAGATATAAAGGTAGATAAATCACAATCCAGGGTACTGTAAGTATCCATGTTTCTTTCAAGGAGGCCCAAAGAAAAATTAACCTTTCATCACATACACAAAGAGCAGGAAGAGACCAAGTGGCAAGCCTTAGAGTAATTATTTTAGAAACAGTATTTAGGCTAGATGAGACAGCTGAGGCTCTACCCTTCCCCAAGGGTGGCAGCTGTAGCTTTTACCATCATGCCAAAGCCCAACAATTGCCCTCTAAAGGAAGAGGGCCACCTGTCTGGGTATGTTTCTTGTGAGAGCACCAATTCCTGAGAGACAAACAGGATACAGGTTGGACTAACTCTCAATATCACAGCAGACATTAGGAATGAGATGCGAAGAAAAATAAGGAGAAAAGATAACTTCTAACAGAAATTAAATAGTATCAGAGCACTCTCCCACACAAAAAAAGCCCTCCTTACTTTGACATGTGTGACAGTTTCCAACTTACGCATGCAACTTCAGGGAAGTCATCATGTTGAGACACCTTGCCCACTTATAGTGAAAGTGTTCATAACCTTCCCATTCAAGGAAGAGGATGCTGGGGAAACAGATCTACACAAATGCCCTGAAAACCATGACACCCAGATACCATCTTTTAGCAACACAGTCCCTCATCCTAACACATGAACGGAAAGCCAAGGATAACAGACATTTGGGGAAAACTAATAGATAAAAGAGAAGGTCCAAAATGAGAAGAAAAAAATTAACAAAGAACTCTCATAGAAATGGAGACAATTCAGGGGATTGAATGGTATACTTTAAAAAAATTTCTCATAAAGTACAATTGAATAAAACAAGAACAAGCGGCTTTGAAAAAGTGGTCAGAAACAAAGACTTCTTTGATTAAAAATAAATGACAAAGTAAGTTTAATGTGCAAGATAAATAATAATATAGTCATAACTGATGCATAAGTAGAAAATAAAAGATAAAGACGACTTCTGAAGAGACAGATTAAAAACACAAATATAGGAAATATGAGAAATCAGGGAACTGTGGGTCAGATCGAAGAGGTCCAGTATTGATCTGACAGGTGCTCTTAAAGAAGGTAAGACTAGGAACAACAGAGATATATAAAGAGAAAAACACAAGATTATTTCCATAATCTGAAGGCAGACACAAGTTCGTAGACAGGCCTCATCAACTGCCAAGAATGATTACTGAAAAAAGATCTATACCTAGACACATCTGGATAAAACTTCAAAATTCCATTAAAAAAAGAAAATCCTAAAACTTCTATGTTATCTACAAAGGAACAAGTCAGACTAAAATCTGAACACTGTATTAAGGCAAGGGGTAAATGCTGTTAAGAAAAAAAAAGCTTAACTTAGAATTCCACACTCAGGTTGGGTGCCATGGCTGCTGCCTGTAATCCCTGCACTTTGGGAAGTCGAGGCAGGTGGGTCACTTGAGGTCAGGTGTTTGAGATCAGCCTGGCCAACATGGCGAAACCCATCTCTACTAAAAACACAAAAATTAGCCGGGTGTGGTGGCAGGTGCTGTAGTCTCAGCTACTTGGGAGGCTGAGATAGAAGAATTGTTTGAATCCAGGAGGCGGAGGTTGCAGTTAGCCAAGATTGGGCCACTGCACTCCAGCCTGGGTGACAGAGTGAGACTCTGTCTCAAAAAATAAAAAATAAAAATAAAAATAAAAAGTTCCATACTCAAATTTATTCAAGAATGAGGACCAAATAAAGGACATTTTCAGACAAAACATACTTGAAAAGTTTGACATCCTATATTTAAAATGTATTCTGAACCCAATTAAACTCTAAATTTTTTTGTATGGCACACCCTTATGAGTAAAAAAAATCAGAATATACTCTCAGCATAGTTTTATAAAAATATACATCACTATATAAATATATGTATTGTAAAACATACCAAACAATTAAAAATTCCAGATAAAAATTAACACATAATTTAATTTCTAATAAATCCTGATACTCCCCTAAATTATTTTGTGTGCCTCCTTTTACATGAATGTCTCACTTTAAAGACCACAGCTCTAATCAAATGAAGAAGAAAACATGGAAGTGAAGACACAACAGAGCTGAATAACCTCAGAGGAAGAGTAGGAAACAACAACAATCAGATAGGAATCCACTAGAATTTTCCACTTGGAAAATTTTCAATTGATGAAATTTTCATGTACATAGGATTACCTTTCATACTCTGTGGGGCCATTCCACTTTGTTCTAAAGTAAGTATTCATAAAATCATCTATTTCTAGGTTAAAAAATCATTAGAATTGATTTAAAAAGCAAAAAAAGTTATAGTCAGAACAAAATGCAAATACCTTGATGATGCAAAATTAACAACTAATTAAAATTGGGAGATTGAAGGAGTAAGGAAAGGAACAAGACTATGATTCAGAAACATGGGTAATACTATCTAGAGCTAATAAAGGACATATAGAACATTATAGAAACCACTAACACAAGTAAAAGCAAGCACAATAAAACTGGGAGTGAAGGTGAGAATGGATGATATCCTATTGTCTCTACTCTCTAATGTAATGCAAAAGTTGATACAACTTTTTTTTTTTTGAGACAGGTTCTCATTCTAACTCAGGCTGGAGTGCAGTGGCACAATCAAGGCTCACTGCAGCCTCAACCTCCCAGGCTCAAGAGATCCTCCTGCCTCAGCCTCCTGAGTAGCCGGGACTACAGCCATGTGCCACCATACTTTGCTAATTGTTTTTTGTGTTTTTTTTTTTTTTTTTCTACTTTTTATACTGATGCAGGTCTTGCTGTTACCCAGGCTGGTTTCAAAGTCCTGGCCCTGAGCAATCATCCTGGCTCACAAAGTGCTGGGATTACAGGTGTGAGCCACTATGCCCAGCCACAACTTCTATTTTTTAAAAAGGACTATTAAGTAGGAAAAAAAGCAGTATATAACACAGTGTGTCAATTATCTGGAAAACTGAAATCAGTTACTGACTGCCAGTCAGCTCATGTGAAACACTTCTACCACCCTGATACAGTTTGGCTCTGTGTTCCCACCCAAATCTCATCTTGTAGCTCCCATAGTTCCTACGTGTTGTGGGAGGGACCCGGTGGGAGACGAGTCATGGGGGCAGGTCTTTCCCATGCTGTTCTCATGATAGTGAATGAGTCTCATGAGATCTGATGGTTTTAAAAATGGGAATTTCCCTGCACAAGCTCTGTTCTCGTCTGCCACCACGCGAGACATGCCTTTTGCCTTCTGCCGTGATTGTGAGGCTTCCCCAGCCACGTGGAACTGTAAGTCCAATTAAACCTTTCTTTTGCAAATTGCCCGGTCTCAGGTATGTCTTTATCAGCAGTGTGAAAACGGATTAATATAGTAAACTGGTACCAGTAGAGTGGGGTGCTGCTGAAAAGATACCCGAAAATGTGGACGCGGCTTTGGAACTGGGTAACAGGCAGAGACTGGAACAGTCTGGAGGGCTCAGAAGGAGACAGGAAAATGTGGGAAAGTTTGGAATTACCTAGAGACATGTTGAATGGCTTTAGCATACATGAATGCTAATAATGATATGGACAATGAAATCCAGGCTGAGGTGGTCTCAGATGGAGATGAGGAATGTGTTAAGAACTACAGCAAAGGTGTGTCTTGTTATGTTTTAGCAAAGATACTGGTGGCATTCTGCCCCTCCCTAGAGATTTGTGGAACTTGGAAGTTGAGAGAGATGACTTAGGGTACCTGGTGGAAAAAATTTCTAAGCAGCAAACCATTCAAGAGCTGACCTGGGTGCTGTTAAAGGCATTCAGTTTCATAAGGGAAACAGAGCATAAATGTTTGGAAAATTTGCAGCCTGACAATGTGACAGGAAAGAAAATCCCATTTTCTGAGGAGAAGTTCAAGCCAGCTGCAGAAATTTGCATAAGTAATGAAGAGTCGAATGTTAATTCCAAGACATTGGGAAAATGTCTCCAGGGCATGTCAGAGCCTTTTCAGCAGCCCCTCCCATCTTAGGCCTGAAGGTTTAGAAGGAAAAAATGATTTCATGGGCTGGGCCCAGGGTCCCTCTGCCCTGCAGTCTAGGGACTTGGTGCCCTGGGTCCCAACTGCTCCAGCTGTGAGTAAAGGGGGTCAAGGTACAGCTTAGGCTGTGGCCTCAGAGGGTGGAAGCCCCAAGCCTTGGCAGCTTCCATGTGATGTTGAGCCTGCAGGTGCACAGAAGTCAAGAATTGAAGTTTGGGAACCTCCGCTTAGATTTCAGAAGATGTAGAGAAACACCTGAATGCCCAGGCAAAAGTTTGCTGCAGGGGTGGGGCTCTCATGGAGAACCTCTGCTAGGGCAGTGAAGAAGGAAAACGTGGGGTCAGAAACCTCCCCCACAGAATCCTACTGGGTCACCTCTTAGTGGAGCTATGAGAAGAGGGCCACCATACTCCAGACCCCAGAATGGTAGATACACTGACAGTTTGTACCGTGTGCCTGGAAAACCCGCAGACACTCAACACCAGCCTGTGAAAGCAGTCAGGAGGGAGGCTGTACCCTGCAAAACCACAGGGGCAGAAATGCTTGAAACCATAGGATGTTGCATCAGTGTGGCCTGGATTCAAGACATGGAGTCAAAGGAGATCATTTTGAAGCTTTAAGATTTGACTGCCCTGCTGGATTTTGAATTTGCATGGGGGCCTGGAGCCCCTTTGTTTTGGCCAATTTCTCCCATTTGGAACAGCTATATTCACCCAATGCCTGTACTCCCACTGTATCTAGGAGGTAACTAACTTGCTTTTGATTTTACAGGCTCATAGGTGGAAGGGACTTGTCTCAGATGAGACTTTGGACTGTGGACTTTTGAGTTGAGACTTTGGGGGTTAACTACTCAAAACCAGTTGGAAAGGCATGATTGGTTTTGAAATGTGAAGATATGAGATTTGAGATGGGCCAGGGGCAGAATGATATGGTTTAGCACTGTGTCCCCACACAAATCTCATCTTGTAGCTCCCATAATTCCCATGTGTTGTGGGAGGGACCTGGTGGGAGATGACTAAATCATGGGAGCGGGTGTTTTTCGTGATGTTCTTGTGACAGTAAGTCTCATGAGATCTGATGGTTTTAAAAACGGGAATCTCCCTGCACAAGCTCTCTTCTCTTGTCTGCTGTCATGTGAGACGTGCCTTCTGCCACGATTGTGAGGCTTCCCCAGCCACGTGGAACTGTAAGTCCAATTAAACCTTTCTTTTGTAAACTGCCCGGTCTCAGGTATGTCTTTATTGGCAGTGTGAAAATGGACTAATACACACCCCCATTAGCCTACTTCATTTATTGTCTTTTACTATAGAGTTTATGTGCATGGCTGTGGTATGACCTAAGTATAATATCATCTCTATTTTATTCACTTCTGTAAGGCAAAGCCTAGCACAACACTCAGTGTTGGTTTAAAAATAAAATGAAAAAGGAAGGGGGCTATTTACATATTTTGAGAGAATTAATGGAATAGCTAATTTTGACCTACACATGAAAACAGAAAGTCCATCTTGTAGTTTTAATTACTCAAAACCAGTTTACTTAAAGTTGACTAAAATGTGTACTAAATGGAGAGGCTCCGCTCTGAAATAGAAACAGCTGTGTCTTTCAGCAGACTGATTAGACTAAGTGGCAGAGCTGGACACCACTGCTATTGAAAAGAATGTGCAGGGGCAAGAAGAGGGGGTGATTAAAGATGCAGTAATGGCAACAGCTGAACCCTCAAGAAAAAATAATTGGCTAAGGACAGGAAAAAATATTCCTTCTTCTTAGTTATATATATTTCTATTTAAAGGGGAAGCCAACAGAGCTGGGGGAAAGGGAGGGAGGGATGGGTACACTGAAGTAACTGGCATTGGTAATATATTTACGCAGGACCCCAGTTTTGAAAAAAAAGGTGGGGGTGAACAAAAATACCTTCATTTACCTTATAGTCCACTTACCTGGGTCCTGGAGGCATAAGTGAAATAGCTATTCTGTAGTGTGAGCTCTCTGCCCCAAGCAAAAGGCAACCTCCCTTCAAAGTCTGACAGGGTTTTTCAGTCAATTGTATCTGGTTGAATTACATGACACTGACATTTTTGTATGTCAAAAGCATAATATTGGTAATTTCATGTGGTCCTAAAGCAACAGTCCCCCCCTCTAAGTGATTACAATGGTAGACCTTAAGGCTTTATGTTTTTCTAGGGCAGTAAGTCTCAAAGTTAAGTGTGCAGTAGAATCACCTTGGAGGGCTTGTTAAAATGCTGGGCTTCAATCCGGATGTTAAGGGTTCAGTGGGTCCGGGTCAGGTTCCCAAATTTGAATTTCTAACAAAGTCTCAGGTGGTCCTGGGATCTCACACTAAGAACCTCTGTTCTAGTCTGAAGGCTGAACCAGGAAGCCATCCATACCACTAACACAAAAAAAACTCATCATCATTCCCCCAGCTGTTCATTTGTCCTCCATCTCTGAATAAGTCTTCCATTTTACTTGGTTACTATCCTGAGGAACTGGACTACTTTCAACTTCCTTTTTGGGGCGTCTTATTCCAATGTTAGGGAATCTCTTTTGAAATCTACAACATCCTCCAACACTGAAAGCAAGGAAGTAGTTTTAATTACATTTTATAGATACATGAAAAGTTTACAAGGGTAAAGACTTCCAGATATTTTTGGAACAACTCTTTTTCTACTTGATAATTCCTAAAAGCTATTAACACATGCTGTTTTAAAAGAGGAGATTTAGAGCCTCTGTTTACTGCTGCCTTGTCACTTACTGCCAGGGTTCTCCCACAAAAAAAAAAAACAACTAAAAATTAAACTAAGAGTGAACCCCTGTGTACCACAATATAACCCCACAAAATCACTTCATTTCTGTTGCTTTAATGTATTTTCAGCGAAAAGATTAAAAGCAAGAAATCATCTAACAACATTTCTAGATATAGGCATAATGTCATTTTCCATGGCAATAGTAAAAATGGAAAAAAAAAAAAAAAAGGCCCTGCGGTCCATGTGCTGAGATACCTGGATTCTACTTCTACCCACTTCACGTTTCAGGCTGTGTACTCTTTGGCTCATCACTGAGCTTCTGGCTATAGACAGAACTGGAGGCAAGAATTGCTAAATTCTGTCCAGTTCTACCATAAGTTAATACAGATTCATAAACTGTAGTGTAAGATTTACTCAACATCACCAAATAATTTCCTCACACTGCAATTACCTTCTTTTACAATACAAACTACAGGTCATTGCAGAACCTGATTACTTCTCCTATAGATTAACATATTAAAGATATTCTGGATCTCTGGAAACCATTTTTTAAAATCATCATTTGCAAACAACTACATTTATGTGGCATACTAGTTGCGACAAGTCCAATTTTTTCTATTATGTATTAATAATATTGTATAAACAAGGCATATAAGAAAAGACGAAGCCCAGTGTACCTATGTTAATAGTCTTATACAGTATTAGGATTTTTAAAAATCAACTTTATTCAGTTAGCACCAGACTTTATAACTACAGTTATAAGAGGTAAGATTTCAAATTATAGTAACATATAAACAGGGTAGTAAACTACAATGGGTCAGACTAGCAGTCAGGTGACTACTCACAACAGAAAGTTGCACAGCCTCTTCTTTTTTTAAAAAATCATTCATTCATTTGTTCACTCTCCTTCTCTCTTATTCATTGACCCATTTGAGTATTTTGGGGGAACCTACACTAATGTAGGCCATGTAGAAACGAGGAAGAACAACACAAAGACAGCCTCTAACCTCATAATTTGAACTAGCTCTCAGAGGTCCTCCAGATAAAATCTTCTACAACTTCCCATGTGCTTAAGTGAATAAACAAAATAGCAGAACCTGACCATGCCTTTTTTGGTAAAAATTACAAATAGCTGAAACCAAATGTTGTGACCCAAATGTATGTCTGTGTACATGTATGTACGCAGGTATGTATGTATTTTTAAGCAACACAAACATGATAAAAGGAACAGGATCTTAATGCCAAAGCAGTACCTTCAAGTTCACCATAGCCTCTAAAAACAAAGTTACTTGAGCACTGGCCTACAAAGTTTTGCAAATTTCAGCAATGGCTTAAAGCTCTTAAAAGACAGAAGGAATCAGAAATTACCTATGCATAATTAGTCTTTTATAAAACATTATGGAATACAAAAATATACATTTTTGATATAACAAAATTTTTAGTCAATTTAATTCAAGCTCTAGTTTATAAACTATAGTAATACACTTCTTTGATTCAGCTCATAGAGGAATAGGTTATTTCAACTACTAAGTGATAGATAATTTAACCTTATCTCTTTAAGCACCAACATTGCATTTTAATCTTAAATGTCACCTCTTCCGTAAAACTTTGACTAACCACCCTTTGTCCCTATACCATTTTCCTGGGTAAAAATTACTCCCTAGCTAGCTGGGACTTTCACAAAAAATGCCACCCACACAGAATTAATCAAATGTATTGTAGTTAATAGTACAATAATCTGTAGGAGTTTGCTTTACACATTAAAACTTTACTTTTTAAAAAATTTATTTTTTATTTTATTTTTCTGACAGAGTCTCTCTCCGTCACTCAGGCTGGAGTGCAGTGGCACGATCATGGCTCACTTCAGCCTTGACCTCCCAGGCAAGCAATCCTCTCGCCTCAGCCTCCCGTGTAGCTGGCACTACAGGCGCATGCCATACCTGCATAATTTTGTGTTTGTTTTGAGACGGGGTCACACTATGTTGCCCAGGCCAGTCCTGAACTCCTGGGCTCGAGTGATCCTCCCACCTAAACTTTCTTCTTCACACACATTATTTCATTTGATCCTCTAGACAAACCTGTTAAGTATTTACTTCTATTCTACATATAGGGAAACTGAAACACAGAAAAGCAATGCTACTTAAGGTCACAGAGTTGTTGTTTTTTTTTTTTTAAGCCCAACAAATCAGAAATTGAATCCAGAATTTTTAAGTGAAAACACTATGATTTTTTCCAATTTATCAAATACGCTAAGCTCCTTGAGATTACTACATTTCTATCTTTATGCAACCACTGCCTAGTATAGAATGTGACAGAGAGTAAGCAAAGATATGCTGACTGGATAAGAAGTCAACCACTAGTAAAGAACTAGATGTTTACAAAACGGTACATAATTTAATGCCTTCTAAAATAAAGCACCAAAAATACTTTAGTATTACAGAATGATCCAGAGAACACCATCACAGTTAAAAGTTTAGTTTCTGATATCAGACTTAGGTTCAATCCCAAAGCAGTGTAAGGTCTTGGGGTCTCAGTTTTCATGTCTATAATATGGGAATAATAAATGGTAATTATCTCAAGTGACTGGTATATTGAATGGGAATGTACAGAAGACACCTAGTACAGTGTCTGGTAGATAGAAAGCACTCAATAAATTATTCATATGAGTATCAATATAAAACTCAAAGATAGAGCTTGTTTACAAAATAGAAATAATCTTGGGAACTATGAAAGACAGCAGAGTTAAATTTGTCCAAATATAGTTTTAAAGGTTTTATTCTTGCTGTTTAAACTTTTATTGCTTGGCTCTCCATCAGGTATACACCAGCTATTAATTCTGCTCTTCTCACACTGCTTACCTCTAGTAGCTCCAATCTGCCTTTTAATATAAGCAATGTGGAGGTGCAGTTGGAAAAAGACAGACTGATATCTAACATGTCCCTTAGGAATTGTGTAACCTTTGAGCGAACTTTCTGGAGTAACGTAAATGATCTGTATCTTGATTTGGCTGTTGTTACACTGGTGAATACCTCCTTCGAAACTCACTGAAATGTATCTGTAAAGTCTGTGTATAAAACTTTGTAAATTAAAGAACCTTAGGTTTTATACTCTTGAACAAGTTACTTTCCTTTTCTGGCCCTTAATTTTCTCATTTTCAGAAAGAGAATAATTCTTCATTCAGAAAAGTCATATTATAGGAGTATTACAGGAGATAAGGTCTATAAAGTACTTAGGGTAGTTCCTGCACAGTTATTGCCAATTCTGGATCTACTAATATTAACCCTAAGCATTTTTCAAATTTACCTTAGTTTTAAAACAAATTCATCTATAATAAAAGCTATGTTCTCTCCCTCTTCCTTCTCTCATTCTTCCCCAACCTCTTCTGTTTCAGAACAATTTGGCTAAACATTTCATTAAAGCTTCCCCCACATCCAAAGTTTTCTTTCTTTTCTTTTTTTTTTTTTTTTTTTTTTTACAAAATCAGAATAGAGTCATTTGCCTTCATTATTTCTCTTCCTTCTTCATTTACCAAGTCAGAATTTCTTTCTTTCTTTTTTTTTTTTTTTGAGACAGAGTTTCGCTCTTGTTGCCCAGGCTGGAGTGGAATGGCACAATCTCGGCTCACTGCCACGTCTGCCTCCCGGGTTCAAGTGATTGTCCTGCCTCCGCCCCGCAAGTAGCTGGGATTACAGGCATGCGCCACCACGCCCAGCTAATTTTTGTATTTTTAGTATTTTGTATTTTTGCACCATGTTGGCCAGGCTGGTCTCGAACTCCCGACCTCAGGTGATCCGCCCGCCTCGGCCTCCCAAACTGCTGGGATTACAGGAATGAGCCACTGTGCCCGGGCCTAGATCAGATTTTTTTTTTTTTTTTTTTTGAGACAGAGTCTCGCTCTGTCACCTAGGCTGGAGTGCAGTGGCGTGATCTTGGCTCACTGCAAGCTCGCCTCCCGGGTTCACACCATTCTCCTGCCTCAGCCTCCCAAGTACCTGGGACTACAGGCACCCGCCACCATGCCCGGCTAATCTTTTGTATTTTTAGTAGAGATAGGGTTTCACCATGTTAGCCAGGATGGTCTCGATCTCCTGACCTCACGATCCTCCTGCCTCAGTCTCCCAAAGTGCTGGGATTACAGGCGTGAGTCACCGCGCCTGGCCAGAAATTTTTTACTTTAAATTACTGAAGATTTCTTTACCCATCTTGCCCCAAAATTAATCTGCTACAATTCAATCCTCAAAAGCCTAATGCTCCAATGAAAGGAAACAACAAAGTAAGCAGCAGTCAGAGATCAGAGGTGTAATAATTGTCGAAAGTTCTAAAAGATATGCATCGATTCCACAATATCCTCCTGCCAACCTCTAAAAACCAAGAATATTCTCTCTAACATCCCAACCACCCTCCACAATCCATCAAGAAACTGTCATCCACCTATTTATGTAAAAAATTTTGTAATTTATTTCCCGTATTATGCCTGTAAACATAAACATGTCTCATTATAGTTATGGTACTTAATTCCATACTTTGAAAATATAATTGTGTTAAAGTAACAGTTCTTTTACTAGTTTTCAAATCAGCTTTTTTAAATGTCTAACCAATGCTCTTTGTTCTACAATTCCAGGACACTGGCACAATTTCACATTTGTCTAGCATTTACAGAACAAACATTTATTAAGTACCTAAATAGGTCAGGCACTGGTGAAACAAAGATTATGAAGATAAGGTCAAAGAGGTAAATACCTAATTAAAGCAGATAAACCAGAACTGCTCAAATAATATTGTTTTCTTACACCTGTGAAGGATCTAGAAAAAAGGAATATGGAGCAATTACAGTTCTTTCAACTCCCTGATGTTGTTTCCAGACCACTTTTCCAGCCTTCTTCCAAAACTGTTTGGCAACTGTGTGAGTCAAATGCTATACTCTCTTCCCCTCTTTTCCCTGGCTATCATGGGCTCACCTCTTCTATTAATAGTTAGGTTCCCTTATTGAGGACTTCATCAGTACTTGTCTCCCTGCATAGTTTTCTTCACTATTTCTATCATCACCTTGGATGAGTGCACCCTGTGGACTTTCAACCTACCAGCATCAAATTCCTTGACATTCCTGAATGATCTCACCCACATAACATTATAGCAATCTTTTCCAAACAAACTTATTACCTAGAATAGCTTGACCAACTCTGAAAATAAACCTCAGTATATCTTTTACAACAGACCTTATTCCTGTTCTGTCACCAATTTAATCCCTCAATATCTCTTATTATCAATACTTCCTTAGCCCCTTCCCATTTTTTTTAAGTCATTATTCCCATTATGGCTTCACTTCCTTCCTTGTCAAACCTCAAACCCACAATGCATCACCACTTCAAACATGCTCTAGCAAGCATGCTTAACATTTCACTCCTTTGTTCTTTTACCGCAACCATCCTGTAAACCCTCCACTCCATATCAATCTAACCACTCACTGTCTGCTTATTTGAGCTGATGAACAATGCTGTAAAAAATCTTAAAAAGCAGAATAGCAGCTTTGTAAATTATGCTTTCATTAAACATGTACTTCTGTTTTTTGTTTTTTAGCTAGTTGCTGTCTAACAGGTTTATTCCAAAATAAAAATCTTACAAATAATGAATGACATCTTAGATCTTCTGATGATGAGCTAATAATTCCAAGAGTCCTGTGACTAGCAATAATCAGTAAATACTTTTGAATATGTAGAGCACAAGTATTTATCAAATGGCTGCTCTACCTTAAAACAGTACTTTGCAGCAGTAAGAAATGAAGCCAGTTATAAAAATAATAGGTGTAAAAAGTTAGGCATATAAAATGTAGAAAGGGAAAACTATGAGCTTATCTGGAGTTAAGAGTCGATGTGCGTATCTTAAAAGAAGAAATCAACAAATATTATCCCCAAAAGGTACAGGAATGACACTTCCCTACATATGATTGTAACATAATCTACAATGATTAAGGAATGAGAAAAGATTAACTACAATCCTAACACTGAAAAGGATACAAGGGAAAAATATTTTTTGCACTCTTGGATTTTCACTACAAAATGACAAAAAATACATTTTAGCAACACTTCTGTGAAATTTAAAAGAAAAAATCCACAAATAACAAGAAATTAGATATAAAACAATACACAGCATGCTGTGAGTAAATGGTAAAATTTATTTTGTCAACTTTTTTCAAGTTCTGAAAATTGAGAAAGACCTGCTTATATAGTGTTTCCCTTCTTTAAACTGTAGCAAAACCCCACAGAATAATGAATGAACACAACCTGCAATCTGGGTAGATGGTCAAGTAAGAACAAGCGCATTCCAGCATTGTGTAATTAAAGCTTTGGGCCAGTGTTGCAAACTCACTCAGTAAAATAAAAAAGCCTACAAAACTTTTCACCAGCTTGCAAAATCTTAAAACTCATCCATGTTTAGCAACTTAGAAGTGCACTATTTGCCAGAAAGTCAATAAACTACACTGTGGAGCTATAATTTTCATGACCGTCTCATTTTCCTTAAATTATACTTAAATTTGTTGTATATTCTGCATCTTACCAACTGGCAAGGTGACCAGAATCATCTGATAGGTTTTATGAAAATATACAGGTCTCTGTTCCACTTTCTCCTGGTGTGCACAAAGGAGGGGACCAAGGGTAGGAGTAGGGAAAGAAATCATGTTTATTTTGAGAAAATAGCCTACCCACAACTTAATACCATGTTACACCCACCAGAATGGCTAAATATATGAGACAGAATATCAAGCCAATGTTCCAGAGTATATGGGATAACTAGAAATTCTCATCTACTAGTGATGAGGTTATACATTGGTACAACTACTTTGGAAATCACTGGGTTATACTAAAACTGAACAAGTCACACATATGACCCAATGATTACATTACAAGGTACATTCCCCACGGAAATGCACACATGGGACCAAAAGACATGTACAGACAGGAATACAAGGATATTTTATACGGACTCTATTCATGACGGCCCCAAACTGGAAACAACCTAGATGTCCATTAACAGTAAAACAGATAAATCATGATATACAGAGTCATACAGTGGAATATTATGAAGCAGTGAGAATAAACTATTGCTACAGACAACATGGTTGAATCTGTGAAAGGAAAAAACCCTTGGGGCCCCAAAATCACTAAGCTAAAGGGAAAAGTCAAGCTGGGAACTGCTCAGGGCAAACCTGCTTCCCATTCTGTTCAAAGTCACCCCTCTGCTCACTGAGATAAATGCATATCTGATTGCCTCCTTTGGAGAGGCAAATCAGAAACTCAAAGGATTGCAACTATTTGTCTCTTAGCTACCTATGATCTGGAAGCCCTCTCCCAACTTCGAGCTGTCCTGCCTTTCTGGGCCAAACCAATATTCATTTTACATATGTTGATTGATGTCTCATGTCTCCTTAAAATGTATAAAACCGAACCATGCTCTGACAACCTTGGGTACACGTCGTAAGGACCTCCTGAGGCTGTTACCCCACCGCAGGTCCTCAATCTTGGCAAAATAAACTTCCTAAATTAAATGAGACCTGTCTCAGATATTTGGGGTTTACAAATCACATAACCATATATGTATGTTTAGGGTAAGAAGCCAGGATAAAAGACCATACATGCTGTATGATGATATGTGCATGTCTTTGCATGTTACTTCAAAAGTTTGCCTAAAATAAAAAAGCAAAAAAAGTTTAACAAATAAATAAGCACCCTTGATGCCCTGAAGTGTATAATAAAATTCTGTTCCCAGTACCATATTCCCTCTACCCTAAAATTGGGACAGGATACTTTCCTGAATCTTCCCTCATGCTAATTAATTTTTTTTACATTAAAAATTTATTTATATCAAAACAAAGAAAGGTATGTTAACAGAATGCAAAAGCCAAATTTACTTATTTATTTATTTATTTATTTATTTATTTTGAGGTAAGGTCTAGCTCTATTTCCTAGGCTGGAGTGCAGTGACAAGACCACAGCTCACTGCCTCCTCAAACTCCTGAGCTCAAGTGATCTTCCTGCCTCAGCTTCCTGAGTAGCTGGGACTACAGGCGTGCACCACAACACCAACATGTGGCTAATTTTTTAATTTTATTTTTATTTTTATCATTTTTTAAGATGCAGTCTCACTCTGTCACCTACGCTGGAGTGCAGTGGTGCAATTTCGACTCACTGGAACCTCCACCTCCCAGGTTCAAGCGCTCCTGCCTCAGCCTCTCGAGTAGCTAGGATTACAGGTGTGTGCCACCACACCTGGCTGATTTTTGTATTTTTAGTAGAGACGGGGTTTCGCCATGTTGGCCAGGCTAGTCTTAAATTCCTTACCTCAGGTGATCCACTGTCCTCGGCCTCCCAAAGTGCTGGGATTACAGGCGTGAGCCACTATGTCTGGCCTAATTTTTAAATTTTTTATAGAGACGATGTCTTGCTATGTTGTCCAGGCTAGTCTAGAACTCCTGGCCTCAGGCAATCCTCCTGCCTTGGCCTCCCAAAGAGTTGGGATTACAGGCATGAGCCACCATGGCCTCAAATCATTTGTAAGAGAAAACACTAAATTGAAAAGAATTTTAACATCAAAGCTCTCCCCCTTCACCACCACCATTACCACACTCAGATTGTCGCCTCCCTTTGATTCCCCAAGAGTTTCCTCTTCTCTGCCATCTATTTAATAGAAACATTCAAGAAGCACTGACCTACCTTAGCAGTGTAGTTACGAAGATTAAATCAAAAGATGTATATATAAAGTCTTTGGCACCATGCCTAAGTACTCAATGACTAGACACTCAATAAATCCCAAATACTGAGTTCTTCCAGGTCAAGGGCTATTTCAAACTCATCACTAAACACAGGACCCTGGCATTTAACAGTCAGTCAATAACTATTTGTGAAGTAAATGAATAATGTGAGTCCAAAATAAACAGAAAAACAAAAAACAATGAAAACAAAGCAAAAGTGGGAATGAAGGAAAAAGCAAGAAGTTCAAAGGAAGGTCTTAACCCATTTTTGTTATCAGGGTATAAGAAAAGATTATATTTTATTTTTATAGAACTGTGGTTCAGAAAGATGACAAGATTTTAAATTTCAAGGTGAACCAACAAAATCATGTGCATATAAAACTATTACAAAACTGTCTCGGTATTATCTTTCCTCTATACACTGTGCAATGAAAAAGCAGTATATTTTAACTGAAATTAAAACACGCGTCAATAATACTGAAACCCTTTAAAAAAATTTCTGAATCAGTTTCTTATGAGGTTGACAGGAATCCCAACTATATCACAGGTTATTTTCAAGATATCCATCATAGCACATCAATATTCTGACTAAATATGTCATAACAGAGATGAAAGGAAAGCAGATTTCAGCTAAAACTTTATACAGCATTATTTTTATGAAAATAAAAATGTAATTTAGATGTCAAAATTGTCAAGACTGCAATCTTACAATAATTTTAAAAGACAAATCAATAAAATACTTTAATATTTATTATGTGCACAAAATATCAATGAACTATTTGATAAGGCTCTTTTCCTCTCCCTTTTAAGCAAGCATCTACTTAGATCAGAAACAACAATACTGTTTTAATTAACCAATATATATGCAAAGCATTTAACCTCAGGGAAAGCACATTATAAATATACATACAACTCATTCAGTTCTCATAACAACTATATGGTTTTACCATTATCATTTCCATTTCCATTCCACAGAAGAGAAAACTAAGACTTTAAGTAACTTCCCTAAAGTCATACAGCTATTAAATGGCAGGGTGGCTGTATGCTCCTAGTTTCTATGCTCTGATGCCTGGAGAGCTCTGAAGTGAAGCAGACCGACGTTTGTCCTGACTTCACTTCATTTTGGGAGGTAAGTTGCCTTCAGAACCCTGAGTGATAACCACAAAACAAGGTAGCACTAATTCCACCTTTCACTAATTCTAAGACAGCTAGTTTTGTCACATTTTAACATTTCTGAAATTGATAGCATCTTACAATTATAATCCGCAGTGCTCTCTCTCTGGGGTACATAAAATAATAATCCATCTGGTAATTGACAGCAACTGTGATTCAAAAAATTATGATATTATTTATACCTCATGGATTAGTGATAAGAAGTAAATGAGATGAAATGTCTTAAGTACTCAACACAGTGTCTGGCACAAGTGCTTTACAAAGGGTACTTCTCTTTTAACAAAATAATCTATGAGGAAATTTGATGTAAAGGTTATCTTTACACTGTAGAAAGTTGTCAGTTTCTCAGGCCCATGTGTGAATACACCTGGTATACTCCCATAAGAAAAAATACTGGTTTCATTATACAACTTAAAGATGAAATCTTTGTTGATAAAAGACTTGGGGTAGGGAAAAGCAGAGAGACAACAGTAAAAATAAGTCAGACACCTGAGAAAATAAAATGATCAATAATATTAACACATAAACCAAGATACTCCACAATTCAAGCCAGTTCTCAAACACCATTGATAAAATGCTTATAGGAAAAAGTATTTTCATGTTTTAAAAGAGGTACTTTATTTATTTATTTTTATTTTTAAATTCTACATGCAGGATAAAGGTTGCACTTTAAATGCAATCAGAAATGACCAAATCTGCTTAGTGTGTGCCCATGCCCCACTTAAGCTTTTCCACCAAAACTTAATTCCTAAACGGTTAGTAAAGGTTTAAACTGATCCAAAGTGTTGTCACCAAAAAAATTTAATTAAATGAAATTAAATTCATTTAGATATATGGTAGCTTCCTGTATCTGTACTCGCCTTGGCAATCTCAGAACAAATTTATATTCACTGTTATTTTATTTCACTTTTTTGTCTTATAAAAACTACAGAGGAATTTCCTACTAAAACATTAAAAAATATATCCAAATGACAGCTGAAAAAACACCTTGAGACTATTGCAATCTTTACCTTAAAGATCGCTCAATTATATTTAAATGTGAAGAAAGTTATCAGGAATAAAGAGGGGCATTATAAAGTGATAAAGAGGTAAATTCTCCATAATTCTTAATTTGTATGTACTTAACAACAGAGCATCAAAATATGTAAGGCAAAATCTGATTTGCGAACAGAAATAGATGAATCCACTACTGTAGTTGGACACTTCAACACCCCTCTAACAGAAATGGGCCGATCTGGCAGGTAGAAAATCAGTAAGGACAAATTTGAACTCAACACTATCAATCAACTAAACATAATGGACATCTACAGACTACTTCAACCAACAGCAGCATAATACCAAATACTGACAAGGATGTGGAACAACAGGAACTCTCACTCATCGTTGATGCGAATGCAAAATGGTATGGCCACTTTGAAAGACAGTTGGGTGGTTTCCTACAAAACTAAACATACTCTTACCATGCTACCCATCAATCATGGTCCTTGGTATTTACCAAGAGCTGAAAACTTACGTCAATACAAAAACCTGCACAAGGTTGTTCGTAGCAGCTTTATTCATAATCTGCAAAACTTGTAAATAACAAAGATGTCCTTTAGTAGGTCAATGGATAAACTGTGGTACATCCAGATAATGAAATATTATTCAGTATTAAAAAGAAATGAGCTATTGAGCCATGAAAAGACACAGAGGAAACTTAAAATGCATAATACTAAGTGAAAGAAACTAATCTGAAAAGGCTACACACTTTGGAAATGGCAAAACAGTAAAAAGATCAATGGTTGTCAGGGGTTGCAGGAAGGAAGAATGAATAGGCCTAGGTCAGAGGATTTTTAGGGCTGTGAAAGACATCATAATGGTAGATAGATGTCATAAAAATTGTCCAAACCCATAGAATATACTATACAATACCAACCATGAATCTAATGTAAACCATGCACTCTGGATGATAATGGTGGGTCAATGCAGATTCATCAGTTTAAAAAATGGGTCACTGTGGTGAGGAATGGTGATAATGGAGGAGGCTACGTCTGTATGGGTGCAAGGGATGTATGGAAAAGCTTTGTAGATTCGGCTCAACTTCTTCAGTGAACCTAAAACAGCTTCAAAAATATAAAATCTATTTAAAAAAAAAAATCACCTAACTGGAGAGTTCGAGGAGGGGAGATACAAATGTATTTTACACAAGAAAAAAATTGTTAAATTTGCTTCAGAAAACATACTCAAACAAGAAACAATGGTATTTTCTTTGTCAATAAATATAACATTGTATTTTGTTATTTTTGCTTTTTGAATTTAATCTCAGCTCATACCTATAAAATATTTCAAAAGCATACTACTTTATAGATATACTATTAACCTTCAGTTCTGCAGAAAATAAAAACACCTCTTTGTTTTTAATTGTTAACCCTAAATATTTTTATTTATTTATCTAATATAGGATGAAAGCAAATACACCAAGTCCAAAGAAGTGTGTGTGTTGGGGGAAGGGGACTATTTTCTAAATGTATTCATACTGCAGAGACGAGTGTCTTCATCATACTTTCACTTCAGGTATATATATATATATATGTATCTCCTATCTAACCTGTCCCAACCATGGTTAGAGGTGCAAAAATTTCATACTTGAGAATAAAAAGATGATTTTAATCTGCTAGCTTTTACCTATGTAAAATTTAATCTCATGTGTTACACAATTCAGAATATAATGCTACTAATTATCCTGACCTCTTTTAGAACATATAAGCAGGTATAAAGAATACCAAACAGGAGCTATAGTAATGTTCAACACAAAGATAAAAGGCCTCTAAAAGGGCACCTGTAAGAGCCATAATAAACACATGAAAAGCACACAGTTGTTATATAAGACATACAAAACTTAAAACCAAGGAGAAGGCAAGAGCAAAAGATTTTAAAGCCAGTATGAACTAGTAAAAAGAAATTTTCAAAGTTATAATTTTCTTAACTCCCTTGAGGCCAGGAGTTTGAGACAAGCCTGGGAAAGACAGCGAGACCCATCTCTGCCAAAAAATAAAATAAAGTAGATGTCTTCTAGAACTTTTCATTTACTGTGTTTTTAAAATTCACTTTGGCCAGACCCAGTGGCTCACGTCTATAATCCCAGCACTTTGGGAGGCCGAGGTGGGAGGATTACTTGAGGTCAGGAGTTCGAGACCAGCCTGGCCAACATGGTGAAATCCCGTCTCTACTAAAAATACACAAGTTAGCCAGGCATGGTGGCTGTGCCTGTAGTCCCAGCTACTCAGGAGGCTGAGGCAGGAAAATTGTTTGAACCTGGGAGACAGAAGGTGCAATGAACTGAGATCATGTCACTGCACTCCGGCCTGGGTGCAGGGCAAGGCTCTGTCTCAAAAAATAAATAGATAAATAAAATAAAGAATAAAATTAATTTTAACAGAAGTTTCCTTTCTATCCTATTATTTTCTATGAGACCCTGCCCTTGCCAATTAAGGTTTTGCCAACTACAGTATTCTTCAAAAAGTTTATCTATGTCTATAGATAAATTGTATTCTACCCATGGTCCAAGAGAAAAGTCCAGGGATTTGTAGATTCTTTGATGTAATACAACCACCTAAAATAACATTTAAGCTATCAGAGGATGGCTGTCATTCTACTGAGCCCAGAAACACCATCACTGACCATATACCCAAGTTTAGTAGTACATCTTCACCAACCCTTAGCAAGGCTTTCCTTTTAAACTCCCTAAAATTGAGAGAAAAAGTTACCTGTATAAAATTTCTTCCATAATAAGTCACTGGAATGTAACTAAAATATTTAAGTATGCCATGAGTTATTGAATGAACATGTAAGTATAGATTTAATCATATAATGTAAAGCTAATCAGCAAAAATAAAACACTACCTTGGGCAATAAATACTAAAACAAAGAAATATTTAATTCTTAAAGATATTAAAAAGATACCTCCACATTTAGTGACTATATGGGTGGTAAGGATATTAATCAAAAAAGTCCAAAAAGGATACCAGTTCAAGCGAGAAACCTTTCAATGGCATGGCCAACCTCCCCAATCTACTACCCGTGTACTCTAGCCCCAATTTCTGCCTTTGCAGGCTTTCAAATTACTTAAAGTATCATTTCTTTAAACTCCTCTGCCACCTATGTTTAACTCGCCCTCTCCACCTATGTAACTTGACTTTCAGAAACACTCTGCTCAAGGGTCATTTTCCTTAGAAAGCCTCCCCTGATGCCCCTGCTCTGTGCTTCCAAGGCAACCTGAATAAACTGCCACGACAGCACTAATCACACAAGAAAAACAAATATTTGTTTAATCGTCTACGGTCCCTAGTCTCTGAATTCTAATCCCATACCTAGAAGTCTAGTATTCAGTGTCTGATAAATAGTATTTAAAAAATACATACTATGAATGAATAAGCTGTGAAAAGTTTAAGCTGTGGAAAGTTTTAGATACTTATAGAACAGCCAGATGATAATAAAAACATGTCTCAACTCAGGAAGACAGATATGGTTCATGTCACAGATTTAATATTTTATTTTAATTTAGGATTGTGGCTTTGGCAGATTAATACAAAATTCATCATCAAACAGTTTATGGGTGTATTGACAACCAGAAATATAAAATTTTCTTCATGTTGCTGAATTCAGCGTATGCTCTTTACTTTGCCATTTAATTTCCCAGTTGCATTCAAAATATTCAACTGGCCACTCCCTTCTTTTCCAGTCTATTGCCTTGGCTTCAGTGATACCAACAAAATTTTCTTGCAACCTCTAGCTTCTTCCGTCTCAGCCTCTTTTGTTCCATTTCTTTCCACCAAAGTTCAAATGTGAAAGATTCACAGGGCTTACTCATAAGCCCCCTTATCTTCTCTATACTCTCTCCTTAAGCAATCTCATCCCTCACCCCCAGACATCAATTATAAACTGTACGCTATTTCCAAATTTATTTCCAGTCCAAACCTCTTTGCTGAGCTCCAGACCTATATATCCAATTGCTACTAGGCATCTCTACTTATATGTCTCAGTCTCAAATTTAATAAGTCTCAAACTGAAAAATGACCAACACCTCCCCCTTCCCTAAAACTACAAAATAAAAAACTGCTCCTCCCCCAGTACTCTCACCTTAGGCACAAGAAATACTGGCCCTGGAAGTCAGCCTTTTCCTCTCCCCAGGACCCCCAAATCTCATCCATCTCTAAATCCTATCAATTTTTCCTCCCAAATATTTGTCAAATCAGGCTAGTTTAACTCTATCACTGCCATCCTGAACCAGGGTTCCATCAACTCTTGACGACATTATTGTAACAGCTAATCTAAATGCTATTCAAATTGTGATCTGTGCACTGACACTGGTCCACAAACTTTTGCTATTGGTCTGAAATGAAATAAATATAGAAACCTAGAGAAAGCATTTAGGAACGTTTACAGCAGTTTGACACTGCCACAACAAACATCTTATTGTGTGTTACTAAATACCAGTATGAACAGAAAATTAAAACAAAATTGGTCCTTCAACACAGACAAGTTTGAGAAGCAATGACTTAACTAGTCTCCCTGTATTTACACTTGCCTCTTTCCAACCTGTTCTCTGCAGAGCAGCCAACTGATTTTTTTAAAGCAAAAATTTGGGTAACTTATTCAGCTGTTTAACATTCTCTGGTGGCTTCCTATTGCTCTTAGGATTAAGTACAAAATGCTCAGCATGGATTCTGGCCATTGTGATCTGCTCCAGTCTATTCCCCATATTCCCCATTAACCAACCTCACGTGCTAAGGTTCATTCAGTTCTTACTGGACCTTTCAGGTCCAGAAAGTTGAAATTGCCAATATCACTTGGATCACTACAGTTCATCCTTTAGGTTTCTGCCTAAAAGTAATTTCTTCAGAGAAGCATTCCCTGATGGATTGGTGTGCCTTCATTCTTCACAATGATCTTCCTTTGTAGCAGTAATGGCAACTAATTACTTTTTATAATTTTTATTTTTATTTTTTTGAGACAGAGTCTCACTCTGTTGCTCAGGTTGGAGTGCAGCTCACTGCAAGCTCTGTCTCCGGGGTTTGAGAGATTCTCCTGCCTTACCCTCCCAAGTAGCTGGGTGTGCCACCACACCCAGCGATTTTTTTTTTTTAGAAGAAACGCAGTTTTACCATGTTGGCCGGGCTGGTCTCGAACTCCTGACCTTAAGTGATAAGCCCACCTCGACCTCCCAAAGTGCTGGGATTATAGGTATGAGCCATGGCACCTGGCCTATAATTTTTTTTCTTCATTTTATTCCCCAAACAGACTTCTGCCTCCATGAATACAAGTAATCTCTTTCCATTACCACATGTCACCAGAGACTAGCACAGTGCCTGGCACAGATGGGTTGTTAATAAACTTTCGTTAAGTGAACAAATCCAAGTAAGGAAACAAAACAGTGAGCATGACCACTAAATGTAAATGCCTTCAATATTTAGTCATATATAAGGCTTGACATAAGACTTTTGATGAAGTGCTTTACAAGAGTTACATCTCCTTTACTTTCTTCACTAAACAACATGAAAAGAGAAGGAAACTCTGCTGTGAAGTGTAAATTTATAAAAAATAAATAAGATATTCAGAAAGGTGAATAATTTTCTCTAATCAACAAGGAAGTGAGTCTTCTCTAAAGTAAATCAACAAGGAAGTGAAAGGAGTGAGAGGCAAAAGAGTAATAGATGAGAACTATGTTGCCTGGCTGCAAAACTTTCTCAATTGTCTGATTTTGCAGAAGTTAAGTGATATGTTTCTCAAGTTCCTCATTTGTAAAATTGGAATAAAAAAGCCTTCTTAAAGAATTATTATGGGGTTTAAATAAGTTAATATATATAAACTGCCTGTCAGTGCCACATCAGAATAAAATTACAAAAAAGCAGAGACTGCATATTTCTCTTCTCTGTACAGGAGCTTTTCTCAACTAGGGCTCTGCAGAAATTAAGCCCTACAAAAACTGACTGGAGTAACTACTTCCTTAGTTCTCTCAAGAACGGTACATAGCTAGTACTATTCTAGGTGCACAGGAGATGAGATAATTCATTACGTAGCTTAGATGCCTCAGAGCATTAGGGTTTGATTCTCACCCAGAAACATGGTTGAGAAGGGCCACTCTCATGTAGCCCCAATGTCTGGCACATGGTAGATGCTCATTAAATATTTTTGGAAAGAATATTTACAAAACCAAAGAAATAGTGCTAGGCATAGAGTAGATGCTAAATGTCAATTTTATCCCACTCTTTCAAAGTTCTATAAGCTTTAAAAGTCTGATTCTAGGGGAGTTATTTTTCTTCAACCTGCACTGCTTATATAAATTCATGGCCCAAAATGCAGATATAGACATTAGGAAAGCCAAGAAACTAAATGTTGGAAGGAATTATGTGGAAGCAGTGAGAGGTGAAAATCAGGTAGAACCTGGATATGCAGGAGAAAGAGCAAAGGTTATTCTAGGTCAGAGAACAGCATTACCAAAAACAGTGTCACCCCCAGTATGGAACATGCTCTATGGTGGCACAAGAATGATTTTAAACTATAAATGGAAAGACATTTTTCTTTTGATAGTTACATATGTACATATTTTTACATGTAATTAGGACAGCAAATAGTGATTTCAAACTTTTACTATTTAAAACAACACAAAAGTAATATCTATTCAGATCTTTTAATGTGAGTCCTTTAAAAATGTAATAAGTAAGCAATAGTGCACAAGAGGTAAGCAAATACGGCAAAAATGTCAGCATTTTTTTAAGTGAGTAAAGTTCTGTAAACACCAAGCCAAGAAGACATGTGAACATGAATGAACATAACACAGCGAAACGGCCACCAGTCTTCTGAATGAAGAGAAGCCAAAGCTCTATCTCGAGTAGTGACTGAAGATAAAGGTCAGATGAGTATGAAGAATACCACCAGTTTTGAGTATTTAATTTACAGTACTAAAATTTTTATCTGTAAAATCTCATTTTCCAGTATGATGTATCTGTTATACACAGTACTTTCACTTTGTTTACTCTCAAAACAAAGGTAAAATTGTAGAAGTTCCAAATAGACATCTGAAATAAGGACTGACCTATCTGTAGCTTGGTAGTTAGTTAACTTGAAAATGGTGGGCTAAAACCCTGTAGTTTTCAAATCAGAAGGAATTAATTTAAACAGTAACAAATTATAAATGCTATCTATATCAAAAAAGGATGTTAAATGTCAAAGAATAAGAAGGTAGCTTTCCACTCCCACCTTCCTGTCTTAGAATTAATCTACCCACAAGCCAAATCAAGTCAAACCAAGAAGTGATGATAAAGATAACATTTATCAGATATTTGCCCTGTGCCAGGTACTGTTTTAAGTACTTTACTTGTATTTACTTGTGCAATTACTAGCACCATCCTATGAGGTAATATCATAACCCCATTTTACAGCTGTAAGAATACTGAGGCGAAGAAATATTAAGTAACTTCCCCAAAGCCAAAGCTGGTAGATGGCAGAGCAAGGGTTTATACCCTGGCAACTACACTAGTCTGAGCTCTAGAGAAGAGTTCTTAACCATTAGGCAACATTTCTCAAAAGAATGATGAAATGGTAATTTGAAATATTCCACCAATCCCATTGTGGCAGGAGAGATATAATTTTTCAAGGTATGAACCTTTTACCTCTGTCAGTTTCTAGTCGAAGAAACAGAGGATTCAACTGCAAGTGGGAAAGTGAGTACCACAATGGGCCAAACTAGGCCCAAGATTATTCAAAAATAGACAAAGCATCAGAAGCCTGGAAAGAATCATTGAATGACACAGTTGTCAGGAAAGAGACAAGAGAAAGTTAGGATAAGCAGATGGTGAATCTTATTTCTACTGAGTTGTGTGACTGCCTTGAGAGAGAAAATGCTACCATCCCTTTTATGTTGAATCAATATACAAATACATTGACTCAAAAAGAATTAGGAAAAAGGAGAGCAGCAGGAATAAGAGTGGGATCTTTGAAGACTTGGACCCCGAACCGCGCGGTTAGATTGATGTACTCTGGTGTAAGTGAGCAAAAATGTATTAGAAAGCAGGTGGACAGGTTAAAGGCATGACCACCGGAGTGGAGGTACTGAGCGGTCTGCGGAGCTGAGAACTCTGCCTAAAATGGGCTAACAGGGACGAGAGTTTCAAGTGCCTGTGTTTGGGATGAGGAGGTATGAAAGTGGACGCAGCGCGGTGGGAGAGCATGCAGTTTCTGGCTTTGGGTAGCACTCAGGTAAAAAGGGGCAGGCGTGGAGGTATACAGGTATAGAGGAGGAGGGAGGCCAGACGAAAAGCAGGGGCGAGGCCCGGGGGTAAAACTAAAGGGGATCCTGGAAGGTGGAGGCTGGGAAATCAAGGAGGGATTGGGGGCATCCCCGGGGAATGTGGCGCCGCCGCGCGAGGGAAGGGCGGTCCGGGGACGTGGGAGGTAGCCCCCAGGGCAGGCCGGAGCTCGCCGCCCGAGCGGGGGTCCAGAACCCAGAGGGAAGAGGGCGCAGTGAGGCGCGAGCAGGAGGCCGGCGGTCTACGGCGAGCCGGGGGAGGGGAGCAAGCGCCTGGGGCTGCCGCGGGGACCGGAGGGAGGGGGAGGGGCGCCTACCTGGACGTGCAGGGCGGCAGCGGTCAGTCCCGGTGGAGACTCCTCTCTCGCTGAGGCGGCGGCCGTGTCGGCCCTGGGAGCCCGAGGCTGCGGTGGTGGCAGCAGGGGTGATGGCGGCAAGTCGCTGTGGCGGCCGCCTCCGCCGAACCGCATCCCTCCTCCCCGACCCGCCCTCCTTCCCTATCTCCCGCTCCTAAACTTCTTCCCCGGGATAAACAAACCCGCCGCCAGGGGCGGCCACCTCCGCCGCTCCCGCCCCCGCGCAGACCCCACCCCCCCGCCGCGGGCCCGTCTGGGCTCCGGCTTCCGAGTTACGACTCCAGCCCCGGCCCCAGCCCGCGAGGGCGCGTGCGCGCGGCGGCGACGGCTCCCGGGCCCTTGCTCCCTCCTCCAGCGCCGGGCACTTCCGGGCGGGTTCCGATTTGCCGCCGTGCTTGGGAAGCCGCTGCCGCCGCCGCCGCCGCCGCCTGGCACTGGGCTCCCGGCTGGGCAGGCTCTGCAGCCCGCACCGCTCTGGCTAGGCGCACGGAGGCGCCTTGCTTAGCTTGACCCTTATTTGGCCAGCGTAAAACTTGTCCTGCCTAAAAGCCTGCTGAGACCTCCTAACTGGTCTAATCCGCGGGAGACGCCAAAGGCGGCGGCCGTTTGTGCGCACAGGATTTTTCTTGGAGCTGTAGCAGTCTAGGAAGCCAGGGTGGAACTTTTGCTAAGCTCCCGTTGTGAGCCCAGAGCTGTAATAACTGCTGAGACGCAGTATACAGGCTCCAGTTGGAAATCGAGAACTTTCCAGGTAGATGAAGTGCCCCATGGAGCAGTTTTCGGGTGGAGGGGATGAGGCTCAGCTGGAAGTCTCAGGCCAGAAGGAGAGCCTGCCGAGGGGCGGCCAAGGATGCCTAGGAAGTGAGTGCGGAAGAGCAGGCGGCCTCCTGGGACCGCACGGTGGGAAATAAAGCTGCACCTGCACAAATGTGTGAAGAGAGGATGGGATTGCCTTGTTTCTTCAGACGCTCAGTTTAAAAAGGGGGAGGGGACAACTGAACTCTTTATTCCCCACGGCCATGGGACAAAGATACTTAATCGAGCTACCAGGAGTAAACTTCGTTAAAGAAGTTTGGGGGACCAACAATCCAGTCTTTGCTAGAACAGACATCAGCGTCATTCAAGGATCCCAACTCTTTTTACTTTAACTGTGCATACGTCAGCAATTTTTGTTTTGTTTTGTTTTTTGACATGGCTGTCACCCAGGCTGGAGTGCAGTGGTGCCATCACAGCTCACTGCAGCCTCAACCTCCTAGGCTAAAGTGATCCTCCCAACTCAGCCTCCCAAGTAGCTGGGATTACAGGAATGTGCCACGCCCAGGTAATCTTAATTTTTTGTGGAGACGAGGTCTTGCTATGTGGCCCAAGCAGATCTCGAACTCCTGAGCTCAAGGGATCCTCCCACCTTGGTCTCCCAAAGTGCTGGGATTTGCAGGCGTGAACCACCACACCTGGCCATAAACCACCTTCTCATTGCTTACCTGGCTTTCCAGGAAAAGAGAGAGGGCAGAGGGAAAATATTATTTTGCTATGTGCTGAGTATTATAAGCATAGTCTTGTATCACTTCTGTTCTCTCAACAACCTCTCTAAAACTTCAAGGTAGAAATTTCCATCTTAAAATTAAGCAACAAGAACTAGAAATGGCAAGTAATTCATCCAAAGGTTACTGAAATTTGAATACTGGACAGGCACATCCCCCTCATTTCAAATTAATACTACATTAGCTATCTTTTTTATTTCTTTTTTCTTTTTGTTTGTTTGAGACAGGATCTCGCTTTGTACCCCAGGCTGGAGTGCAGTGGCGCGATCCTGGGTCACCTCCTGGATTCAAGCAATTCTGTGCCTCAGCCACCAAGTAGCTGGGACTACAGGCATGAGTCCGGCTAATTTTTGTATTTTTAGTAGAAAGAGAGTCTCCCCATATTGCCCAGGCTGGGCTCAAACTCCTGGCCTCAAGTGATCCTCCCATTTCTGTCTCCCAAAGTGCTGGGATTAGCACCTGACCTTACATTAGCAATCTTACTGACTTATTTAAGACAAAACGTGCTTTAAGACAAAATCTGTGCCAAAAGTTTTCAGATAAAGATGAAGTTAGCAGTGTAACCATAAAATTCAAAGTTGCCTTGGGCTGAGTTGGTAGAATGTTTATGCAGATCAAGGAACTCCAAAAGTTAAAAAACAGAAGTGGAAGTGAGCATTACGGAATGGGGGAAGAGTTGGTGGAGAGAGGAAATATTTGTGCAAACATTTCACCATCTCCAAATACCAGCAAAGAACAGTTGGAACTATTTGCTATACTCACTGTGCACCGGTGTTAACTTTATGGTATGTGACATACAGCAAATATTACATGTAATTTTTGACTAAGCCTTTTAGCTCTTTCAACCCCTTCGTAGTATGTCACCCCGTCTCTTCCAATAATTAAAAATCATAAGACACCTAATAAATATAATACACTCATAGAATTAAATTATAAATGCATCAAGTACATTTCCAATTGGAAGTTAAGAGTGATGCTAACCCTTCACAGTTGACTGGGCTGAAGTTGGGAACTGATTCAATAAACTTCCACCACAAGGATGTCAAATTGCTCCTCAGCGTATTCTCAGAGAGTCTTTTCCCTAGGCTTGATCTCCTTACCCTGAGTGGTAGGACACACCATTCCTCTCTTGCTTGCAGTATTCAGTGACTTTACCCACTAATAAAATGATAATAAATAGTAAGAGTGAATATGGCTTGTAAGTAATGCTAACAAAACTGTGATGGCTTAGCAAAGTAGAAGATGGTTTTATGGTCAATAAGCTTGGATTAAAGCTTACTAAAGCTTGATTCTTTATTACCAGTCTGCTAAAGAACTACCTTCTTAATTTGATTTCCTACTTACTGGATACCTATTGGAAAACTAGAGAGATATGATAGGCTTTCATTTATTGCTGCTGTAAGTAAATTTTTAAAATAGAGAAATAACAGCTTTATCATTAGTGTAGAGCACAGTTTGCCTCTGCTAGGTCAGTATTGGGCTTGCTTCGTTTAAGGCATTAACCGTTAGGATCACCCAACCTGTCCTGCCTAAAAGCCTACTGAATAAATATGCATATAACTTTTGCATATTTATTTTGCTACTATTTGTTAATTTTCTATAGGAAACTATTTATATTCCTCAGTGTATATGGCCAACTTGGAAGTTCTACTTCCTATAATTATGTCAGCAGTTAGTGACGATGATCAGAACAGCCGTTCTGAGTTTAATAAACAGATGAGCCTCAGACTCTGGATCTCCATGACCCAACCCTATGAGGCTCTGCCTGAAGAACCAGTCAAGCTTCCCACTTTGATATTTTAGTGACTGTAGCATCTTGTTCCTCTTCTAAATTAAACACCACAGATGCTCCCATTTCATGGCTGTGTAGGCACAGTGGACTCACCACTGCCATCCATACCACCACCTGGTTTATACAATAATTTTCCAATTCTAGTTGTCAAAAATTAAGATATACAAAACTCAAAAATCCATTATTATCTTCCATGTAAAGATAAAAAAGCAAGGAATATGCCTGTTAGCAAGCATGCAATACTTTATGAATCCTCAGTGATGAATATTTTGGGCTCGCTGGTTCTGGAAATTTTGCTAATGCCCCTACACGTTTTAATGCAGTCCACCAAGCTCTTTGCTAGTAAGCTGTTTTCCACTTTTTTTCTTTTTCTTTTTTCTTTTTTTTCTTTCTTTTTTTTTTTTTTTTTTTTTAAACAGACAGGATCTCCCTTTGTTTCCCAGGCTGGAGTGCAGTGGTTATTCATAGGCATGATGATGGCTCACTACAGTTTCAAACTCCTGGACTTAAACAATCTTGTCTCAGCCTCCTGAGTAGCTGGGACTTACAGATGCGCACTACCATACCTGGCATCCCACATATTTTTCTAATCATTATCCCCTTCTTTCCCAAATTTTCTTCAAGGAAACCAAACTCAGTCCCAACTTCCATAAGCTAACACTTATACAATTAAAATGACATTTAGTTTCTGGAATTAATGTGGAAAGAAATGACAACTTATTTGCTAATTATTTTTCACTGTAGTAAATATTAGGCCTTTTATCTGGAAGGAAACACCAAAACCCTTGTTTAATATTAATAACTTGTAAATTATTGTACACGTAATTTCATTCTCTCTTCCCATGTCTTCATTTTTCTGCCTCTGGCTTTTCACTTTGCTTGTGAATTCCTAGTTTTGTTGTACTTTTGTATTACATGATACTGACTTCTTAAGGGTACAAAAAACTTAAGAACTCAAGCAATTCCATCTGTAAGCCTTGTCTAGTGATGCCTATGGCAAGAAAGGACCCATACATTTGATGTACTTATCACTCAAAAATCATTCCCAGAGAATTCTCAGGAAACTCAGAACAGGGCCTACCTTGAATTCTGAGAACAGGACCATTTTTAAGTGCTTTAAGTCCTTCATTGACACCCTTCCTTTCTCTTACTTTCTTTTCTTTCTTATTTTTCTCTTTCTTTTCTTTTTTCTTTTTCTTTTCTTTCCTTTCTTCCTCCTTTCCTTTCCTTTCTTTCCTTTTTTCCTTTTACTTTTCTCTCTTTCTCTCTCTGTCTTGTCTCCTCTCCCCTCACCTCCCCTCCCCTCCCCTCCCCTCCCCTCCCCTCTCCTTTTCCTTCCCTGTCCCTTCCCCGTCCTGTTCCATCTTGCTCTGTTACCCAGGCTGGAGGGCAGTGGTGCAATCATAACTGAGTGCAGTCTTGACCTCTTGGGCCCAAGGGATCCTCCCATCTCAGCCTCCTGCAGGCATGCACTATCAAGTCCAGGTCATTTTTTTTTTTTTTTCATTTCATTTTTTCTGGAGACCGGGTTTCACCATGTTGCCCAAGCTGGTCTGGAACTCCTGGCTTCAAGTGATCTTCCTGCCTTGGCCTCCCAAAGTGCTGAGATTATAGGCATGAGCCACAGTGCCTGGCCCACGCCCTTACCTTTATGTCCCCAGTCACATTATGTGAAATATTTCAGAATGCTTCTTTGTTTCAAATTAAATACACATTCATAAATTTACTGTTTTGGTTCTTTGGATAATCTGTCAGGTCTATAGGAGAGATGATTTTTGTTGTTTTTCTTGTGAAAAATGTGAAGAATAAGTTGAATGGTTGGCATACTGCCACATCTTATAGCCGTTCAGTTAAATATTCATTTGAATTAGGTTTAAAACGTGGTTGAGGCTCTTGAAATGCTAGTAATCCGTAGATTCTTTATCATTAGTGCCTCACACGTTAGAAATGGCAGTACTTCTGCTGGGGAATATATCATCTGGGAAAAGTCTTGGCTACCCTACCTGCAGGTCTTCTATTCATAGTGTAATAAAAGAAAAACAATAAAAATAATCTCTTCTACAAGATTATCCAAAACTCCTACAGCATCCCTCCAGGCATCAGCTGAGGGCCCTTATCCAAAGTCACTTACTGTTGCTGGAATTATTTTATTCTGCCAGGATCCAGGCAGTCGCTGCTGCCATGATCTAGTCCCTAATGACCTCTCTCTTCAGCTTGGCCAGCTAAGCTCTCTCCTGCTGGTGCCCTGGCCCTGTCCCTTCTCTGCTCTCAGGTAACAGAGAAAGAAGAGTTGTGGTTGACCCTGGAACCTGGATACAGACCCAGGGGAAGTCTAAAGCTCTCCACTCTGTTCTTCAGCCAGAGGCCACCAGCCTCTGCACCAGCCCTAATTGGCTCTAGAGTTGCAACTGATCGGTCTCCTCCTGTTTTATCTCTGCTCAGTCATCACAATGTCTCCAGGTCAGGGTCTGTGGTCTCCTCAGAGAGACACACCCCCCTCCCTATCAGGGCTGTACCTGGCTAGAAGAGTTTGTTTAAACATCTGCCCCTGCAGTGCATACTGGGTGGTTTCCTGTCTTTGTGTCCTTCTCCTAAATTGGAGCCACTTCGCCCCAGTCACCTTGGAACCTGACTCAAGAAATGGCAGTTCCATGCCTATTTCTCTGGACACACAAAGGGGTCCTGTCTCCTAGGTAATATCAGATTGGATCACCCCTTGTTTCACTTAGACTCAGGTGCCCCTCCTCTCAACGAGGATGCATATAGAATAGAATTAGGCCCTGCTCCGAGACAAGCAATCTAGAAGTCCATTCTCATTGGTTGACCTTCTGTGGTGTTCCTGAAATTGCCTTGTAGCCAATCAGACACTAAGTAAACCCAGGAGCCTTAGAACCTCTGGACCTCAGTGTTCCTTGAGTCACTGATTTTCCACTGGTCTGGTGCCTCAGAAGAACCAGATTATCCTGTTCAATCGTCACTTCCCTTCTGCTGCTTCCCCGCTTTAGAAACTAAGCCCTGTCTTGCCTTTGTCAATTCTATGTTTATACCCCCACACAAAACTGAATGGCCACTGGCCTCCAGATGGTTCTCCTACACTTCAGTCTTTCACTGCTAGCCTGCCTGCCGAATTGGAAACCCTGGTATGACCATTTCCAAAATTAGAAACCAGAGTGCACCGTCTCCAGGGGCACTGTGCCTGCATCTCTCAGCACTCAATCAAGCCAACCTCTGCAACTCTCCCAGACACCCGTCCTTCCAGTCTCTTCTCCTCCCCTCCCTCACATTTCTGGCTATGGTGGTTTGGGCTTTTTCCTTCCACTGTTTGCCCAACCTTGCTGAAGTCTATAACACATTGGACCTCCCCTGCCTGAACTATGCCAAGCAGAAGAAAGGCGAATTCAAGGGTTACATAAACCCTGGATATTCTTTCAGAGGCCTCATCCCACATCCTATCAAACACTGGAAAATATAGTCCTATCCCACATGAAAAGCACAATGTTTTGTTATGAAAATTAAAGGAATTCTTATAATTTTCCTCTTGAAATATTTATTAATTTCATTTTATAGTTTGCTTTGTGTTTTAGAGCCAGGACATTTTCTTGTCCAGCTCTCAAACAATTTTATAAGACTGGGAAATGCTTATGAGTTCTGGGCACTGCACCTATAGTGAGAACTTGAGCCTTAAAGGATTAGAAAAATGCCTCTGGGAGGAAAGCAAACACTTACACACGTCTCTATGATGCAGTTCAAGCCCCTCACCTCCATCATCACTTAAATCTCTCTCTTGCCCAGTTTCTATATCCTAATGGGCTTCTTTGCCTGATACCCTGTCTTGGCTACTCACCTTCTGCCAGCAGCTCTCAGGCAAACACTCCCCTTATTCCCAAAACGAGCTGGTCTGCCTGGATTTCAAGAGTTTCGCCAGCCCTTAGATTCCCTTTCAAGCCCTTGTTCTATCTCTGAGGACCCTGCCCCCAGGTGACTGCCACTTTGGACTATGGCATTTGTTTGCTTGACCCTGTAGAAATGATAACTGGACTCTCTTAAGGCTGCAGCTTCATCTGGCTCTCTGGAGCCCCAGCCCCCTTCAAAGCCCTGGTCTGGGATTGCATATTGGGTGCTTCAGTCTTGCCCTGCCTGCTGGGACTGACCAGCCGTTTGTGTCCCAAGTAGGACAGCTACCAGAAATCGCACTGCACGTTTTCCTACATAAGGTGCCTGCTTACATTTCCCTGTGCTTTGAGTGTCTCCTCTAAAGGAGCCTTTTATGACTCAGTTACATGTGGCATCCCTGCCACACTTCTCTGTGGCTTTTCTGATCAGTTATGCAGATTAAGAACATGTACAAGAAAGCCAAAATATCCCCAGCAATTACCCCAGATTACATCTGTTGTAAATGTTAACCATCACTCAGTTGAAATAGCCGTTAATAGTTGGCTTTTGTGTTCCAGGATTTCCGAGGTCTGTATACTAGTGATTCTGCAATTTCAATATATTTCTTAAAATTTAATTACACATATTTTGGGTACACAGTGATCCAGTTAAGAGGGAGAGTCTGCAATTACATATTTTTGTCTCTTTAGTTTCCTTTCTCATTTTTTTCCCCAGAAAGGAAATTAGACTAGCCTTTTAAAAATGGTGTTCTGCTACAGTCTGCAATTTTGAGAGGAAAGGTGATGAATGCCTTTATTTTCATGTCGTCAAAAGCTCAGCAAGAATTTGCCTCTATTTTGACTGTGGAGCCTACTGTGTGCAAAACAGGTGTGACAAAATCCCCTCTATTAGAGCTGTTTTCTTTCTATTTTCTATTTTAAAAAAACTTTTCTCTCTGTGGTAATCACTTAATCCTAAAAGGCCTGGATATTTATACAAAAAGGTACCATGCTTCATTTGTCAAATACTCTTTCTCTTCTGAGTTTGATTTTTATTTTAGTTATTTAATTGTTTGGTCCAGGATAGACTTAAAACATCTTATTTTGAAAGAAAACATGATTAAGTTCCTGGAATATTTACTTGATCACTTGAACCAATCCATGGTGTTCCTCCATTGGCATTCCTACACAGGACATGTGATGACTAGCCTGCTAGTCTTGGAAGATACTCCTCCCCTGCCCTTCTCTGTCCTTATCTCAGCTGGCTTCTAGAGGTTGTTTTCCAGACCATGTGTCAGCTGGCTTCCTACTGGGCTAGGCTAACAGGGAGCACTGTCAGGTGACTGGAGGGTGGGAGAAACCAATGTATCTCCCCATCTCTTTCTGCCTTAGGCACCATCCCCTGTTGCTGTCTCCCCAGAGGCTCCCTCTCTTGCTGGACAGGCCTACCATGAAATCAGCCCTGGGATCTGACAATACTACCTCCTTCTGCCACCTACTTAAAAGTGCAATAGTTTCCTGTGGTTGCTTCTCCGGGGAAGAATTTCCTCTGGATTCTTCTCAGTTTTTCCATCACCTGTGCAACAGATTCCTTGTATCACATTCTTTGTTTGAAGAAATAAGTGTGGTTTCTGTTTTTCTAGTTGAATTCAGCAGATTTATCCATTTTGTGTTTTTGTAAGGGTCTTACCCTGCTTGGGGGAGAAGGAATGATTTTCACAGGAAGGCAGTCACATTCAGTTTAGGAATCTGCCTGTGCTTCTCCAGCTGGCTTTAGTAATGTCATTGTTTTTTCCACCTCTTACTCCCCATACTTGCTCCTCACCTCCCATACTCAACCTATGTTTCTCCTGCTTCCTCCATTCTTAGAGCATATGACACCTGTCTTCTGGGGTCACATCCCCAGAGGTACACAATGATTTGTTTTTGTTTATTTTTAAATTTCTTTTCATATAGTGTCCTTAACAAGAGTGTCACCGCTATAGGATAGGATAGCAAAGGAGCACTGGGTTTTTCATTCAGAATGTGAATCAGTGTGGCTTCTTTGACTCCTCTAGCCTTGTCCTGCACAACAGTGCCCTTGATAGCGGAACAGGAAAAAAGATAATTTCACCACAAATCTATGAGGAGAAAATGAGATGAAACATATGAAAGGATTGTGCAAAAGATAAAAGGCTAAAAGAAAATAAAAAGAAAAGGCCAGGTATGGTGTTTCATGCCTATAATCCCAGCACTGTGGGAGCCCAAGGCAGGAGGATCACTTGAGCCCAGGAGTTCAATACCAGCCTGGGCAGCATAGAGAGGTCCTGTCTCTATTAAAAAAAATTTTTTTAACGATAAAATGCTAAGCAAATAGGAAGTTATTATTTTGAAATAGTAAATAAGCCTAAATTAGTTGTTTTTCTTGAAACAATTGTAATTTTAAAAGTTACCACAAAGGTATTTCTCAACTAGAATTTATACAGAAGCTTAACAATATCACAGTCTTGATTTAACACATGACTTCTCAATCTCAGCTCTATTGACATTTGAGGTTGGATAATTCTTTGTTGTAGGGAGCTGTCTTGTGCATTGTAAGATTTTTGGTGGCATCTCTACCAGTAGCACCCACCTGTCCAGTTATAACAAAACATTTCTCAACATTGCCAAATATCCCCTGGGGAAAAAAAAAAAAGAGACAAAACCACCCCAAATTGAAAACCACTGATCTAACAAAACCTACTTGGAAAGATGTCCCTTCTTTTTAATATAAGTTGTTAAAACAAACAATAATTAAAAGAAGTCTGGCTTTTCATAGATTGTTTGGGAAAAGTGTTTTAAAAATGCAGTTCAGTCCTAAAATATAACCTTAAAGATTCATAAACCCTACAGTGAAAGTCAGTGGTGATTGTCACAGCAGTGGTGTGTGTTACTAAGTATTTATGTTGGAGAAGCTAATCTTCCTGTTAAGTATTGTGGTCAGACTACCTAACCAAGATGGCCTTTCTTCTTCATACAATTAATAACATTGTTATTTTTACTAGGTGTTAAAAAAACCACACTAACACTTTATATCTGACAATTGTATGTTGAAATTCTTTGATGTCCTTTAAAAGGCCAGGTAACTCAGATTGAATATTAGTAGGAACATATATTTCACTCATAACATGACTCCGATGTTCTGGGTTTGTACTTGTATGGACTACCTTGAGTAGCTGCAGGACTTAGAATTTTATGAGCATCACAGCTAAGTCATAGTCTGTAGAATCATTCATATTTCAATTCCTAATATGATAGTCTTAGCTACCATTTAATTTCTAGAAAACTGGAAACCAAAGTATAACTATTTAAAGTCTAGAAATTATTGTATTTAAAATATTGATTCCAGCTCTCCAAATACGTCTCTTCTAGCTTATATCAATAGGTTTCTAAAACCAGTTTTCCATCTCCACTGTGTCAGTTAGCTTTCTTCCCAGCTAAAGAAAATATTGACCAAAGCAAGTTGCAAAACAGGTGAAACTGGTTGTAGTAAAAGAGTTACTTTTTGCTGGGAAGATAAAAGAGATGTAACTACTGTCCTTGACATGAATATATTGCTAAGCTTTGTGGACACACATTCTGAGATTGGTAAAATGCTTGCTGCTTCAGGAAAATTACACTTATTTCCTCATCTATGATTTTGCATTCTCCTAGTTAATCTTCTTCTGGGGGACAGTGAGCCTCCTTTGAAGGACTTACGGGCATTAATAATAATATCACTATACAAAAATTAATAATATGTATTGCTCTTTTAAAGATATTTTTGCCCAAGATATTTTAATAAAACAATCTTATTCAGTGCCACTTATTGTGGTTGGTGAAAGATAAATAAATTAAAACTGTCTTATAACTAAGGCAGGTGGTCAGAGTTTTGGATGCAGACAGTGGGATTAAGTTCAGTCAGAAAGGGCACTTTTATTTGCTGTCATACTTTTGAATTTGAAGGACTTTGGACCAAGCCTGCCTCTCCAGTTCACTGTCATGTTCTCAGTTCATCACATATTACATCTGGCTTACACTTCACATCTTTCAAGCCTCTGTGCAGACATTTGGATCTGTAAACTCTGCCAGGACAAAGCTTGGGCTAGCATCCCATACTATAAATGACTATTACTCAGTGGAATATTTTGTTTCCAAAAAAGAAATCTATTTGAGGTATCAGTGCTTGCCCCATCTGTTTTTAAGATCTGAGAAACAACTATGCAAATATACATAGAAATGATTTGAGTCAAAGCCCTCATTCTCATCATAAATAAGGAAGGAAAGTCATTGACGATGGGCCATTTCAGAGTCCTCCCGGCTATCTCTGATTTAGAAAAAATATATGGTCAAGGTAGAGTAATAGAACTAGATTTACCCTCCTACCTGTAACAACTAAACACGACAAAAACAGACAAAAGACATGAAACAATGGTTTTTATGACACTAGATATCAAGCAATGGACATGGAGATTCTTGAAATACAGGAAATAAAAGGGATGAGACTTACTGTTGCCCCAGCTTACTAATTTGAGAGAGTTTTCAGGTCATGATATGTGGTAGGAGAACAGAGGTGGAGCCCAGTTATGATTCTGAATTGAGGCAACATTGCTGAGAGTCCAGGAAGATCAACGCAGTGAGAGTTCTTAGGAAAGAGTGACAGAGGAGAAAGAGAGCTGCACAGAGTGAAGCCTGGGGGCCCGCAGAGGGATCTCTGTCAAGTATTCAGAAGAGTTTTGATCGTAACTATGAAGAAACTACATGAGACCCAGAAAAGGACCATCTGGAGGAAGTAGAGAGAACCTGTGGCCGTAACATACATAGGGCCAGAAATAGTGTCTGTTCCCACTACCGGCCAGATTGGAAAAACTCATAATTCATAGGCACTGGATAAAGTACTCAAGAAGGTCTTGCCTCAGTGGTGGGAAATAATTAGCCCTAGCCTGAGAACTGCCCTCAACCTGCCAAACAAATCATAATAGCAACATCTGAAAAGATCAAGCTGTTTCCAAGTAACTTAACATCATACCTGAACAAAGCTCAAGAAGATTTATGAGAGTTCAAAAGTATCCAGCACCCAACAAATTCACAAAGTATGCATGCAGTCAAAGATTACCAGGCATACAAAGAAACAGAAAAACACAACTCATAATGGGGAGAGCAACCAGTAAATCAAAACGGACCCAAAATTGGCACAGATGATATAATTAGCAGACACAGACATTAAAACAATTATTGTGACTATGTTCCAAATGTTCAAAAAGCTAAGTAGAGTTGGAATATATTTTTAAAAGACCCAAATCTGGTTGGAATTTCTGGTGGGAATATAAAATGGTGCAGCCACTTTAGAAAAGTCTGGCAGTTCCTCAAATTGCTAAACATGTAGTTACTACATGACATAGCAATTCTACTCCTAGGATGTGCCCAAGAGAAATGAAAATATTTTTGCACAAAAAGTCCTACATGAATGCTTATAGCAGCCTTATCTTTAACAGCTGAAAGGTGGAAACAACCCAAATGTCTATCATCTGATGAACAGATAAACAAAATATGGTATATCCATAAAATAATTGAATATATTTAGTCATAGAAAGGAATAAAGCATGGACATACACTACAACCTTGCAAACATGCTAAGCGAAGGAACCAGACACAAAGGCCCATGTATTGTATGACTTCACTTGCATGAAATGTCTAGAATAGGCAGATTCATAGGGACAGAAAGAAGATAGTGATTGGCAGGGATTGGGAGATTGGAAAGTGACTGCTAATGAAGGTGAGGTTTCCTTGGGAAGTATTGAAAATGTTCTGGAATTAGATAGTAGTGATGGTTGTACAATCTTTTGAATACACTGAATACCACTGGATTGTATACTTTACATGGGTAAATTTATGGTGTGTTAATTATATCACAACAATGATGGTTAAAAATAGATGCAATCAGAATCAATTTATCTTTCTACTACCATATTAGTTGTATAAACTCTTCCATTTCACTCCTCGTATTCTGTCCCTAACCCATCCCATCTTTCCACCAATACGGTTTCACAAGGTTACCATGACCTGAATATATCTAATTAATTGTCAGCCTCTGTTCGGTTTTTCCTCAATCTCTCAGCAGCATCAAAATCTCTCAACATTACATCCTTTTAGTAACAGCAGCATCGTTTATAGATTTCATGAAATACACTCACCTAGTTTTCTCTTACTGGACTTCATAGCTGCATACTCATAATCTTCACTTAAATGTCCAGTAAGTACCTAAAGCCTAACACATATATGACAGAATTCTTACCTACTTGCTATAACGGCATCCTACAAATACATATTAGGTAGGCCCATACCTACTCTTCCCCTAGTCTTTCCCATGAGAGTTAACACACAATCATATATCCAGGAGCTCAGGCCAAAAACTAGGGAGTTGTTTACCATGTTTTATTGCTCTCTTTCCCTAATCCTACCACATTGAATCCACCGACAGGTCTTAATAGTTCTACCTCCAAAAATCTATGTGGAACCTGTCTCCATTCTCTAGTTATTTATTCAGAGGTTAAAGAGGAGACTGGAATGGTGCCTGAGGGATTAGATTCTATCTGGTCATGCGAGCCGTTATATGAACATTCACCTTTATTCCAAATGAGGTACAGAGTTTTGACCAAAGTAATAACATGATCTGACTCAAGTCTTAAAAGGATCACTCTGACTTCTGTAGTGAAATCAGACTGTGGGGGAAAATGAAAATAGGGAACCCAGTCAGGAGGCTATTGAAATTTTAAAAAAGGATTATGGTTTGGACTAGAAGGTTGGGGGCAATGGAGGTGTAAGTGGTGATTGAGTTCTATTTATACTTTTAATATAGAGCCAAAAAGATTTGCTGATAAAGTAGATGTAGAGTGTGAAAGAGAAATTAAATGATGCCAGGACTTTGGTGTGAGCAAATGGAATGATGAATATGCCATTTCCTAAGTAGAAGATCATTGAGTGAGCATGTTTGGGTAGGAGGATATAAATTTGGTTTTTAAAATTTCCAGTTGGAACTATTTATCAGGTACCAGATAGAGCTATCAAAAAGGATAGTGGATATATAAGTCTGGAATTCAGAGGTGAGATCAAGCTGGATAAATAAATTCTGGAATTTTCATTTTATATGTGATATTGAAAGCCACAGAAATTAACAAAATCATAATGTAAGCAGCATAGATAAAGAAAAGTTCATGGGCTTAGGCCTGGGGGCCCTCCAATAGTTAGAATCAAAGAGACAAGGCAAAACTAGCAAAGTAGGCTGTGGCAAAGTAGCCAGTGATGTAGAATAAAAGCCAGTTGAGCATATTATCATTTTCAGATGGGCAAAATTGCAGCATATTTGACTGCTATGAAGAGGGAAATTTTGGGATGCAGGTAGAGCAAGATGAATTGCTAGAATTATATCCTTCAGTAGGCAGGAAAGTATGGGATTAGGACACTAGAAGACATGTTGGTCTGGATAGGCACCGGGTGTTCATTTATAGTAACAGAAAAGAAGGCAGTAGGTGGGCACAGATGCAGAGATACAGGTAGGTATTTGGTAGGAGATTCTGAAGGTTCTTTTATGAAGGACAGATAAGATCATTGAAGAAGAGAAGAGAGAAAGTCAAGGAACTGAGAGGCCGTGGAGTTGAAAGGATCATCCACATGAATATTACAATCACCAAGAATTATTACAGGAATAGCGTTTGATAAAATATCAGTCAGCTAAAGGCTAAATCTTTAAGGAATAAGGAGGAGTAGTCAAGGGAAACACAGGGAATCATAGCAATATTATGGTGGGAAAATATGATATTAAAAGCTGGAGTTTTAGGGGAAGAAGAGAAAATGATCTGGAAGCAGTAAGGAGCCCCCCACTGGCCTAGTGGTATGTGGCATCTGAGAGAAGGTATTGGCACTACTTGAGAGGGCTACAGGAAAAGCTGTGTTTCCAGGGGAGAGAGAAAGACGTGGAAATAAGGAAACGCATGTATTAAGTTTTTGGCTGTCACAGTAACTAGTGGAATTCTGTGTCCAAAGAAGAGACATGCTAAACATCCTGAAAGGTAATGACAAGGTTGTATGACATAGACATATGCTACCCAAATGCCAGTAGCACCCCTGTTAGGAATCTAAAAGTAGAAAGAACATTCAGAGAAAAGGCTCTGATTGATTGCCTTAGTTGAGTTTCTCCAGAAACAAATCTTGATTGTAAGTAATTTATTCAGAAGTACTGGGAAAACCAGTAAAGGAAGAGGGAAGTGATCCAGGGAAAAGAAGGCAGTCATCCAATGGTGCGGTATCGAGCCAAGGTACTGCCATGGGCAACTGGAGTTTAACCTTATGGGAAGCTCAAATGAGGAAATCTGAGAAAGATGAAAAACACACTCCTCACAATTATTTAACCTCAAGAGTGAGATAGCTGAAGTGAATACACACCAGCTTCTGAGAGTCATTGGTAAAAGGCTGCAGATCTGATGAACATGAGCAGAGCACCGACAGCCTCTGTTACAGGATGTAGAATAAAGGTTTATCTCTAGGATAAATTACAATGAGAAGAATCTTCTGGGTCTAAGAATAAGTACATGTGTGATTTTGATAGATACCTGCAAATTGTCCAACACAAGACAGTATACTAATTTACATCCAACCCAGGAATGTATGAGAATATTTCTTTCTACCCTCCCCAAGTTTATATTCTGTTAAACTCTCTGCTTTTTGCTAATCTTTAGTAAATATACATTTCATTGTAATTTTCATTTTCATTTATCTTATTAGGAGTAAAATCGAACAACTTAACATATATTTAGAAGCATTTTTTATTTCCTTTTCTGCAAACTGTTAACATTCCTTGTTCATTTTACTTTCAGTTATCAGTCTTTTTCTTACTGATCTATAGAAAAGCAATATGAGGTTCAAATATTTTCCCAGTCCATTACGTCTTTGGAATTTTTCTTTTTTTTTTTTTTCTTTCTTTTCTTTTCTTTCTGTTTTTTTTTTGGTAGAGTCTCGCTCTGTTGCCCAGGCTGGAGTGCAGTGGCACGATCTTGGCTCACCACAACCTCCGCCTCCTGGGTTCAAGTGATTCTCCTGCCTCAGCCTCCTGAGTAGCTGGGACTACAGGTGTGCACCACCACACTCAGCTAATTTTTGTATTTTAGTAGAGATGGGGTTTCACCATGTTAGCCAGGCTGGTCTCGAACTCTTGACTTCAGGTGTTCTGCCCGCCTCAGGCTCCCAAAGTGCTGGGATTACAGGTGTGAGCCACTGCTCCCGGCCTGTCTTTAGAATTTCTTTATGGAATTCTGTCCATTTCTCTTCATCTCCTCTACTGATCCAAGCCTCCTTCTCTCAGCTCCCACTTACACTAAACCCTCGCCTCCTACTATATCTCTCCTTCCACTCTGCCACCAAGACACTATTATTTTCTATGTACAAGACAAGGTGCAATATGAAAAATATGAATCAGATCATACTACATCCCTACTAAAAATACCCCAAGGACTGCTTCTTAGCACACATAAATCTAGACCCCATGCTATGGCCATTTTGGCCTGGTGTGATTCACACCTTGCCTACTCATGTCCTACCCTAAAATTTCACGTTGTTCACTTTCTTCTTCATTTAGCAATCAGCATGATATCACCCTCTGAGAAAAGCCAACCCTTGCTTTCTGAGTCAAAATGGCATGCACACCACAGTGTGTGACCAGTGAGATACCCACATCTCCAGCTTTCTGATCTCTTTCTGCCTTTTTGTATTGTATTTCTCTTATTATTTAGTATGATGCCAAACACATAGTAGACTTAATACTTCGTTCAAAAGTATTCCTCAGAATAAAAGGATCTTGTCTTACATTCAAGTTCTTGTAAGTCTTTCACATTTTAGAGCATTTTCTAAATTATTTTGAACAAATATTATTTGGGGAACACAAACTGAAATAATCCAAATCAATACTAGATTTATTTATTTATTTATTTTTCCTTCAACTTTTAAGTTCCAGGGTATGTGTGCAGGATGCGCAGGTTTGCTACACAGGTATACATGTGCCACGATGGTTTGCTGCACACATCAACCCATCACCTAGGTATTAAGCTCAGTGTTCATTAGCTGGTCTTCCTGATGGCCTCACTCCCCCAACCTCCCCCTATGAAAGGCCCCAGTTTTTGTTGTTCCCCTCCCTGTGTCCATGTGTTCTTATTATTTAGCTCCCACTTATAAGTGGGAGCATGTGGTGTTTGGTTTTCTGTTTCTGCATTAGTTTAATGAAGATAATGGATTCCAGCTCCCTCCATATCCTTGCAAAGGAAATGATCTCATTCATTTTTATGGCCGCATAGTATTCCATGGTATATATTTTCTTAATCCAATCTATCACTAATGGTCATTTGGGTTGATTCCATGTCTTTGCTATTGTGAATAGTGCTGCAATGAACATACGGGTGCATATATCTTTATAAATAGAATGGTTTATTTATTTATTTATTTTTGGAGACTGAACCTCGCTCTGTCACCCAGGCTGGAGTGCAGTGGTGCAATCTCGACTCACTGCAGCCCCTGCCATCCAGGTTCAAGTGATTCTCATGCCTCAGCCTCCTGAGTAGCTGGGACTACAGGCACATGCCACCACACCTATCTAATTTTTGTTTTTTAGTAGAGACAGGGTTTCACCCGTTGGTCAGGCTGGTCTCAAACTCCTGACCTCTAGTGATCCACCCGCCTCGGCCTCCCAGAGTGCTGGGATTACAGGCATGAGCCACTGCATCCGGCCTATAATAGAATGATTTATATTCCTTTGGGGATATATCCAGTAATGAGATTGTTGGGTTAAATGGTATTTCTGCCTCTAGATCTTTGAGAAATCATGACACTGTCTTCCACAATTGAACTAATTTCAATTGAACTAATTTACTAATTTGTTGAACTAATTTACACTCCCACTAACAGTGTAAAAGTGTTCCTGTTTCTCTGCATCCTCACCAGCATCTATTGTTTCTGGACTTTTTAATAATCGCCATTCTGACTAGTGTGAGATGGTATCACTTTAAATCCCTATCAAGGTCACTGGTTTTAAATGCTTATAGAACTGGTTTAAAGTGGGGGGGAATAGGGCATGATAACGTAAAAGATTCAGTTTTCCTGGGAGGATTTTACAATTGCAAGAATACCATGTAAACATGCTTTTCAAATATCACTTAGAAAGCAATGTGGCAAGGATAAATATTGTGAAGATAAGATGAATGGAAACAAATCAAGTGAGAGACAAACCTATCCTGCAAAATAGAAAATAGGAGAAAATATTTGCAAACCATATGTCTGTATAAAGAATTAGTATCCAAAATACATAAAGAACTCTTACAGCTCCATGCCAAAAAACCCCTCAAAAGCCCAACAACAAATAATCTGGTTAAAGATTGGCAAAGGATCACAATAGATATTTCTCCAAAGAAGACATGCAAATGTCCAACACTTATATCAAAAGTGCTCAACATCACTAATCATCAGGGAAAGCAAATCAAAACGACAGTGAGATATTTCCTCATACATGTTAGGAGGACTATTAATAATAAAAAAAGTTAAAAAGTATTGGCAAGGATGTGGAAAAAAAAGGAGCACTTGTATACTGTTGGTGAGAATGTAAATTGGTGCAGCTGCTATGGAAAACAATAAGGAGATTCCTCAAAAAATTATAAATAACCCCACCATATGATCCAATAATCCTACTTCTTGGTATTTATCCAAAGGAATTAATGTTAGGATCTTGAAGAGATATCTGTATTACTAGGTTCACGACAATAGCCAAGAAATGGAAACAACCTAAATGCCTGTTGATGGATGAATAGATAAAGAAAAAGTGGTATATACATACAATGAAATATTATTCAGCCTTAAAAATGTAAGAAATCCTGCTATTTGCAACACCATGGATGAACCCAGAAGATATTATTCTAAGTGAAATAAACCAGACACAGAAATACTGCATTATCTCAGTTATATGATGAATCTAAAATAGTCAAATTCATAGAAGGAGAGAGTGGAATGATGGTTGGCAGGTGCTGGACGGAGGTATTAATGGGGAAGTATTAGAGTGTATAAAGTTTCAATTATACAAGATGAATAAATTCTAGAGATCTAATGTACAGTATAATGCCTATAGTTAACAATACTGTAATGTATAAGGTAGACTTTTTGTTACATATTCTTATCATACACACATACAATAATAATAAGGGCAGGAGAAAACTTTGGAGGTGATGTGTAGATTTATGGCATAGATTATGGTGATAGTTTCATGGGTGTATGCCTATTTCCAAACCCATCATGTTGTGTACATTTAATATTTATGACCTTTAATATATCAATCATACTTCAATAAAGTGGTTTAGCAAAAAAATTACAAACAAAAAAAATTTAGTAAGCATTGACGTGAACTTATTTGTTATTCTAGAAACAATTTCAATGTGCAAATACATATAGGCATCATTCTCCCTAAAACACAAAAACAGAAAACAAAAAAATGATATCCTAACATTACATCAATAGATGCTTGTGGCTTAGAACAAAATTCAGAATTGATAGCATCATATACCATTTAAATAATTCTTTAAAAAAATTTTGACAAAACTAAAAATGATATGCTCTGAAACCCACTGGAAGATGAGAAATGCAGCATCAATTTTTTGACTCTTTGGATGAAGGACTTTAGCCTGAAGAGTCACCTTGTCCTACAACAGACTTAAAGTAAACAATTACAAAATTTTGTTTTATTAATCTACTAAGATATGGTTTTCAACCAAAGTATAACCTAGCCTATACTGACAAATACAACCGTCTACAGTATTTCCTTGAATTAACCTAGCCATCTGAACATAGATTCATACAGTTTGTATCTTTGTAATGTCCCTTACTTTCTTTTAGGAACAAACCAGTGTATAAAATAACACTTATATAAATAAGTCAGTCTGGACATGCTCTCCAGAAATATTCTTACCTACAAGTGTAAAATTTAAAAGACTACTACTTTTGAAAAATAAAAATATTTCTAAGTATCATCAATCATATCATGTTTATATTAATTTGCCTTTAAATATTGTTACCACAGTTTGAAAAATCAATTTGTAGATCTTGTTTTAAAATGTCTGCATTTTTACAAGCAATATAAAAACCAAAAAATTTTATTCTAAAATAAGTTGGAATATGCATGGTCACATGCACTTAGAATTAGAAATGATAATTTACCAGATAGAGGTCTTTGTCTACACTGTTAATGTAAAGAATCAAATCTCTAGTTTCATAAAATGTGTGTTAAAAATATTTCACAGAAATATATGCTTCAATAACTTTAATAACATTTTATAACAAGATGTATTTTGTTTGTTTGTTTGAAATGGAGTCTCGCTGTGATGGCCAGACTAGGGTGCAGTGATGCGATCTTGGCTCACTGCAACCTCCCCTTCCCAGGTTCAAGCGATTCTTGTGCCTCAGCCTCCCGAGTAGCTGGGACTACAGGTGCCCGCCACCATGCCCAGCTACTTTTTGTATTTTTAGTAGAGATGGGGTTTCACCATATTGGCCAGGTTGGTCTCGAACTTCTGACCTCAAGTGATCCGCCTGCCTTGGCTTCCCAAAGTATTGGGATTACAGGCGTGAGCCACTGGGCCCAGCCTATAACAAGATGTATTTTTGATAGTAAACTGTATTTTCTATATCCTTATTTTTTCCAATGGAAATAAGGATTTCTCAAAGGCTGGCTTGAGTCACCACCCAACCATCTTGAGATATCTGCAGAAACACCACTTCTCACTTCTTAGTGCATACCGTGTGGTAATCTGCTACCTCGGAAAACCAGGGTTTTGGCTTAGCTATGCTTGGTGGAGAATGATGGCTTTCTCTGGAATAAGGGTAGCGTAGTGGAAAGCCCATTATTCCAATTTGGAAATATCCCATTTTAGGTTTCCTATATCCTTCTTTATCAGGTCTTCTAGTCTCATCCACCAAGGGGCACAGGGAACACATGTAAATTTTTTTACCACACTTCAGCAGCATGTGCTACCATATCTTTCTGTATAGTGATTTCATTTTTTTTTTGTTTCTTTGATTACGGTCTTGACTTGAATTTTATCCCCAACCAGAATATATTCACCGTGATATGAAGGCATTGTATAATTATAAGCATTGGTATGAGAATATTAGAAATTATAAACAACGACTCTCCTATTATTTACTGCTTTATTAAGAGGAAAAAATGTGTATTATTACCCATACTTACTCTACAAGACCTATTTAAATTTTAATAATAAAGTTGTTTTTGAGAAGACACTTTAATCATCTTCATCTAGCTTGGAAATTTCACAAAACTCAATTACTGAGTTAATGTCTATGGCCTGGTTTATAATAACATAGCTTAAATCAGCCACAGATCTAGAAGAGAAGCAGCATGGTGTGGTAGATCAAGGCTCTCCACAAGAGGTAAACATGTCCTGGATTCTTTACCCTCTTATTTGCTGTGAGACCTGAGCATAGCATTGAACTCCGTAAAATGAAGGCATATGTCTACTTATCTTTTATTGGTTAGAATATAGGAGATAGGGCAAGATAATCTTTTCAGACCTCTTATAGCACTAAAACCATTGGCTGTTATATTAGGGTTAAATTAAAAATTAAAAGTTACAGAAATTACTTGACTCTTTGGAGGAGATCTCTTTATCCAGAAATGATGTGCCTGTCTATCCCCAAACCATTAACTAGATAGAAAAAGTTACCTATCCTCTTAAAAAAAAAGTATTCCAACTATTAAAGGATATTTTAATTTTAATTTTTGTTGTTAAATAGTAGAACTCTGAGAAATGAAATAAAGAAAAGCCAGTGAATGAATATTCTGTGAATCAGGACAGCCTTTATAAGGGGTGACTTCATAATTTTTGCCTTGCAAGTGTATCAGAGGGACAGATGAAGATATATTCCAAGTTTTCCAGGTCCAGGTTTACTGTATGTGTGGACTGAGGGGAAAGTAATTGGATTGGGTTGCTGAATAAAGCTCTTTTGGTAGGCCAAGGCATTTTCCCATCCACCGTAAGTCTTCTCTTACCAAAGAAAGTAGAATGACAGCCCACTCAGACTTGGAAAAGTGCTGATTGATATCCTGCCGTTCAACATCCTGCCACCAACACTCTGTGGGATCAGTTGGGATGAAACAGGAAAAAACAACAAAAACACCTTCAGCCACTTCATTAAAGATGTATCTGTTTAAAATCTCTTTTTGACTAGTTGCTTTTCTTGATGACTTCTTCAGACATCTGTTTTTGTTTGTTTTTTTGTTTTTTTGAGACAGAGTCTTGCTCTGTCACCCAGGCTGGAGTGCAGTGGTGCGATCTCAGTTCACTGCAACCCCCACCTCCTGGGTTCAAGTGATTCTCCTGCGTCTGCCTCCACAGTAGCTGGGATTACAGGTTTGCACCACCATGCCCGGCTAAACTTTGTATTTTTAATAGAGACGGGGTTTCGCCATGTTGGCCAGGCTGGTCTCGAACTCCTGATCTCAGGTGATCCACCTGCCTTGGCCTCCCAAAGTGCTAGGATTACAGGCGTGAGCCACCACATCTGGCCCAAGACATCTGCTTTTATTTCCCAAGTTTTTTCAAAGGCTGATGAGATTTTTTTTTTTCACACTCTACTGGAAAAATAAAGTATAGATGTATAGATTATTTACATCCTTGCTTTGATCATCATTTCCATGATTGTCCAGTAGGCTTCATGAACTATTACTGAGATCAAAACATAACAGTTCCTGTTACCACACTGAACAAATATCTGTCTGAGTAAATGTGCAGGAGTTTATTTTCATTCGCCTGCTCAGAAATGTATAGCATAGGACTCCCATAACCCTATTCATTAAAAACTCTGATTCCTTACTGACAAGGGTTCCTTGGACACAGCATATATAATAGCTTTGAAATAGGACTTGTGTCGCTTCTTTTTATGTAGTTACAGATATGTGCCTGTTGTCCTTAATGAACTTATTTTCTTTACTTTTGTATTTTCCAGGTCCATCCAGCTGAAGTCAAAAATGCACCTCTCAGGCTGCCCCCAGTGACTCCAGTTTCCTAGCAGAGCCTAACCAGGTCAGGTGGTAAAAGCAGTTTTCTTAGCACCGCCTATAGACAGAGTCTAGAAGTGTTCTTCCTGATTTGTAATTGGTATGGTCCTGCCAAGCTCCTGGAGCATGTAAACCTTTTGTTGTAGGGTTTTTGTTTCTCCCCTGTTACCCATTATATTAATTCAGATCATCAATCTGCTACGCTTTCCTTGCTGGGCTTGAGATACTCCTCAAGCTGCAATTCACTTGGCTGTGACTCCAACTCCCTATGTGCCTTGTATCAAGCCTCTCTCCTGTGGATCCTGGCTACTGGCAAGAAGCTTGCTGTGACAAGAGTTATGATCAACATCAGATGGATTTCTGTTGCTTTCCCTACCTGGCTGATGTGGACCCTTAATTACTTAGCATTGGGCTTCCATATCTTTTTATTTTTGGGCATTGGAATTCCTGGCTAGTCCCCCAGAAGGTAGCTGTTCAAGATTGGCAGGTCTTATGTTCTTCAAAGTCTCAGCTTTTGCTCCTTTCTTATTGATACAAGTTGCTAAGGTACCAGGATGCCTCATGTCTCGGTCTGCCTAATTTGTAATACTATAGTGCTTATCCATGTATACACATATAAATGCATTTGTTTTTATTACTGTAAGACAAAATACACTAAAGAATAAGGCATTGTATCTCCAACTTTCATTAGAATCCTCAGATCATGATGTAGAAGGAATATCTTGAAAGCCCTGAAGCTACTGCTTGTTTGATCCTTGAGAGCCAAAACTACTATCTATAACTTGCTCATGCACTTCTGCATCTATGACTCACCTAAATGAAATTTCATAAACCTACCTGAGGTCTAATAGAATGCACTGCTCTTAATTCCTTGCTTAATTTCATTACTTGATGATTTCTGGACTACCCAGAACTTCAGAAGGCATTCCTTTCCCTAACAATCTAATTTACATCTAAAGTTGCATTAAATTTAGTCTTTGACTAAGTTGAGCCAAAAACATGATGCTGATATCTAAATAACATGATTTTACTTTATAGACTCTGATAGTTGAGAGATGTCAAAGTTGTCACTCTGGTACCAAAGTTTCCCCACAGCACAACCTGAATAGTTCTGAATTTCTTTCTATCAGCTAAACACATTTTTCTATCAACACATGTTTTAATTCCCCTTTGCCTCCTGGAAACCTTTTCCTTCCTGGCACATTTCCATGATCATTTTTTAAATGCTATTCAGAAACCTTCATTTTCTCTAATACAAGAAACCATGGTGAAGTGTTCATTGCTCAGACTTTCTTTACCTTGGGCTTTTGTAATGGAGAGTAGATTCTTCTTTGGAATGTGAAGTTTATATTAATAGTAATCTCAGGCAAAAGCATAATTATGGCACATGCAAGGCTCCAGAACAGTCTCATTGATGTCCCTGCTTTCTGGGCTTACAGTGAACTCCAGACAGACTTCTGTGGTTCCACCAATGAACTGCCGGGCAACTTTTGTCTTAGTCACTAAGAATTACTGTCAATATTGTTTTTAATTCTTTCTGACTTTTTTCTTCCTCTCAAGCTGCTAACTTCCACTATTCTGACACGTGTGAGTAAACTTCACCTTGCAAGTATCTGTTCCTGTTTCCCTTGTGGACGTTAGACAGCCTATTGAATATGGTTCACAAGTGTTGTCCCAGGGATTTTTAGTCAGTTACCATCATCGGGAGATTCCCGTTATCACTCCTTTAAATTTAATCCTCTGTTTGCTTGACACTAGTCTTCCTCTTTCTTTATTTACTTCTTTTTGATGAAGACTTTGCCTTTGTCAGGCAACTAATGGAGAAGTTCAGTCAGAGTTCAACCAGAAAAACAGAACTAATAGGCAATATATACTAAGGAATTTTTTTTTTTTTGAGTCGGAGTCTCACTCTGTCACCCAGGCTGCAGTTGTGGGAGCTGGTTAGACAAGTCCAAAATGTATCAAGCTGAAGTTGATAGGTAGAATTTCTTCTTCCAGGAAACCTCATTCTGCTGTAAAGCTTTTCAACTGATTGAATTAGGGCCACTCAGATGATATAGGATTATCTATTTTACTTAAAGTCAACTGACTGTAGATGTCTATTTTACCTATTCTTTCTTTCTTGAGATCTGAAAGATTGTCTCCTGTCTGTAAGAAAGCTTGCGATCTGAAATATTGTCTCACCAGGCTGTAAGCTTGGTGAACCACCCTTATTTATTGATAGCATTTACCTCAGGTGACCTAGATATAGTCTCTCTTCTTCTTGGATAGTACAAATTTTTATGAATCTTTATTTTTGATACCACCTTTTCTAGCTTCGGTTTGAATTACTGGGCGTCTATAAACATATCCCATCCTTTCTACAGATGGATTTGATTGATTAAGTTATTTTTTTATTTACATTTGATTATTTGACTGGATTTAGATCTCCTCAGGAAAAAGAATATCTCTTGAATATGAAACTTCTACAGTTGGCGACTTTCAACTTCTGTATTTTAATTCTGAATGGTTTCATTCTCATATTTTGGCCTTTTTATGATCTGGCCTAAGCTTCTGAGAGTTTATAATTGTAGCCATCCAGATAATATAAGCTACATGTAAATTTGAACTTCTAGTATGAAGATTCTAAGAATCTTGACATTCTGTTCTTTAATCACTGGAAAGCAACTTTAAAAGTTTAGCATCCAATTTCCTGCTACTATGACAAATTCCACGCTAAACATCATGGGAAAAATACATTCCAGCTTCATCCACATTAGCAATGAATTTCAATTCATAACCTTACACAGTTGGCTTTAGAAGTACTAGCATTCCCTTCCCACGTTCTTATCTATAGCTGCAGCCTCCAACCCATTTCCCGAGACATATGGTTCGGTATTTCTTGGAAGGTTCACAGCAATTCATTACTACATTCAAAATCCCTTGAGTCCAGCTACAATGCACGGTAATTACTCCAATGTGGAGAAGAGTCAAACTGCATGTGAATGTGCTTCTCCAATAATTATAACCCATATCTTCAAAAGAGCGACAAGCATTTTTGCTTAACTTTTAGAATTATAGGGTGGAAGCTCAGTTAAGTACTTTGCATAATGCTACTTTAGACAGTAATCATTGGGAGTACATAGGCTTTATTCAGTATTGAACCATTGGTAAGCATTTAAAAATATTTGTACACACACACACAAAATAAAAAACAGGACTTGACAATATCACTGCCCCTGCTCAATAGGAGCTTTGTCAACAAGCAAGTAGAGTCACCGAAGTGAAATATTCACTGTCAATTAGCAGTTGGGTCAATGTTACTAATTGTCAAACTTTTTTTGCTATAAAACACATTTACACACAATCTTGTGTAGAAACCCACTATATAAAACAGACAAGGGCCAGGTGCAGTGTCTCTTGCCCATAATCCCAGCACTTTGGGAGGCTGAGGCAGGAGGATTGCTTGAAACTAGATGTTTGAGACTAGCCTGGGCAACATAGGGAGACCCCACCTCTAAAATCATACAAAAATTAGCTAAGTGTGGTGGCACATGCCTGTAGTCCCAGCTACTCAGGAGGCTGAGGCAGGGCAATTACTTGATCCCAGGAGGTCGAGGCTGCAGTGAGCTGTGATGGAGCCATTGCACTCCAGTCTGGATGACAGAGTAAGACCCTGTCTCAATAAATAAATAAAAAGAAAAAGGATTAGGATGGAGTTGCTCAGCTTGAAGGATATGGGATGCGCAGAGCGACGTGAGTTTAGCTTCCTCCTCATATCACAGTGGTCAGTGAGGCACATCTAGAGAATCCCAGAGCTCTGCAGAGTATACTAGGAAACCACAAATTTATGTTATTTACAAGAACATTTTGGTTATTCACTTAGCATATTGGCTATTTTCACCACATAAAATTGTCAAAAGACAAAATTACAGCAAATTTAGTTATAGATAGAATTGGCTTTTATCTGTGACTCATGAATGGGGCAGCTTCTATTCTTCAAGATAGAGTAAAGCTCCCACTGGGCAATGGCAGAACAGTGGGTTTTGTAAAGTGGGGACAAGGAAAAGAGCAATATAAAAATAACTGAGGCTGGGCATGGTGGTTCACACCTGTAATCCCAACACTTTGGGAGGCTGAGGTGAGCGGATCATGAGGCCAGGAGTTCAAGAGCAGCCTGGCCAACGTGGTGAAATCCCGTCTCTACTAAAAATACAAAAATTAGCCAGGTGTGGTGGTGCACGCCTATAGTCCCAGCTACTCAGGAGGCTGAGGCAAGAGAATTGCTTGGACCTGGGAGGCGGAGGTTGCAGTGAGCCAAGATCACACCACTGCACTCCAGCCTGGGTGACAGAGCAAGACTCCATCTGAAAAATTTAAAAAAAAAAATAAAAAAATAAATAAATAAAATAAAATGAAAATCTGAGTGGGGCTGGGCCCAGTGGCTCATGCCTATAATTTCAGCACTTTGGGAGGATGAGGCAAGAGAATTGCTTGATGTCCAGAGTTTGAGAGCAGCCTGGGTAACAAAGTGAGACCTCATCTCTACAAAAAACAAAATAAAAAATTGGCTGGGCGTGGTAGTGTGTGCCTGTAGTTACTCGGGAGGGTGAGGGGAGAGGATCTCTTGAACCTAGTATTTCTATGCTGCAATGACCCATGATTGCACCTCTGCACCCCAGCTTGGGTGACAGAGTGAGACCCCACCTAAAAAAAAAAGAATAAAAATAACTGATTATTTAATATCAGGTTACTTTTTTGTGCAGGTTCAAGGAGAGAGGACTTCCTTATTACTCTGACTCAGGTAGACTGGAGTCTCCTATTTTCAGGAAAAGTTGGTCCATTTGGGATCTATTTGATTTCTTAAAGCTTTAGTTTGATTATGTACCATTTAGCATGAGTGACCCCGTTTTGGTTTGGTCTAATTTGTTAGGGACTAGTGCAGGAAATCCATCCTAAAAGAATGGACTCCCGTAATTTTTTTTTCACAAAACGTAGCCAGTAAGTACCAGTTAGTGGCTAGTTTTTGAAGAATTCATTGTGCATAGCATTAAAATAAGCATTGAGGGGAAGAAATTGCTATGAAAAAATCTTGGAGCCTGGAGACAATCTGAAATGAAAACAAAAGAAGGAGTCTTTTGTGAAAAAAACACTTGAAACATAAATGAATATAATCACAGGAAGACGTTAAACAATACACTAAATAGAGCACAACTGATCCTGTTTGATCTGGGAAACTAAGTAGAGCTGATCTTGTTATGTTGACAGCAAATGCCTAGGGTTACCAAGAGCTATCTAGATACCAGATAGTTTCAGGGCAAAGATGTTCTCGGGTTTAGCAGGAATCTATTCAATATAATGCTTCACTCACCAGCACTTTGGCATAGTTGTTTTGCTTTTGTGAGCATCAGTAAAACAGACAAACCATGATCCTAAAGTACTTGATGAGTCACCAGGAGAAGATTATACTACATTCAGCAGAAGTACCCATATATGATTATAATATGATTTAATATAATATGATGTAATAGAATATCATGTATTATTATTGTTGGAAACCTGTTGGAAATGTTATATGGTATGTCAAAGCATATTTTTCCAGAAGCCAGAATATTGTAGAGCTGGGATATTGCATTCCCTGACTGTATCATATAAGAAAAGTTTCTCTGTATAAGTACTAAAGAGTAGCTAAAGTCATTGAAGGGACCGGAATCAAGGACATGAAACAAAAAGGCTTTGAGAACTTTAAATGTAGTAAGAAGATTTGGCAGAGAAACTTAGAAGAGGGCATTTCTGTTAAAGAATCTCCTCATACTTACATAGCTTAAATTCACTTTGTTTGTTTTCCAATTGGTGTATTTAGAAGGCACTTGTTTTCCAAAAGTAGATTTATATTTCAATGATAATGGTAATAATGCTTTCTTTGTAGAACCTATCTGTGTGATCTTGGCCAAATCAGACTGGGTGAAACATAGAGCACATATTTGCTTCTTCTGAATGGTGCTTCATCTCAGTGGCTGAGCCACATGGATGGCATTCAGAAATAACAGTTGTGCTTCCACACAGCGGTGAGCCAATCCCCAGTGATTCTAAAGGCTGAATGTTCTGGTTCTGCAACCAAATGAATACAATTATAGATACTTAGCCGACCCTGACTAGGTTTCATTCTTTCATTAATTAACGCATGTATTTAGTTTTTTATAGGCACTTATTTGGGCACTGCAGAGCTGCCGTAGATCATCTAAAGTTTAATTCAATGTGGCTTTCCCCCCTTAGAATCTTGTTATGATTATTCTTATATCTTCCCTCCTGCCCATCTCTGAAAATTTCTCACTTCCCCTCTTGGAACACCATACTATGATTAGATTCGCTTCCAGGGACTGGCCATGGCTTAGAAAAATGATTCTCTTACTTGCCAGGATCCCTGCACAGACGCTGCCGAGTCAAATTTAGTGCCAAAGGGAATGTGTGCTTTATTTGATCAGCACTGATTTCTGAGCTGGGCCCTGGAAAAAGAAAACATGGATTTTGTTAGTATCTATGGAGCCAGAAAAAAGTATCCTTATTGAAATCTGTCTTGATTACAGCTGTGCTGGTACCACGTGTGGCACTCAGAATATCCAGTATGCTCTCATGGTAACCAAACTTAATTTCTGTATGCAGCAAATGCTAGGGCCTGTTAAATGGATGAAATGTACAGCTTGTAAAATATCTGCTTCTTAAGTTGGAAGTGACTTTGTCTTTGATAACTTTGCCTCTCCAAAGAAAATCTTCTACCACCCACTCAGAATGTCAGGTTCCTCCTGGTCTTCATGATGATCCACAAATATCTACCCTGAACTCATGATGATGATTGGATTCAACATTGTAATTGCATATGCCTGACTTTTCCACTCTGTCAACAGCCTCTTTTCTGGAGTATCTCCCAGTGATCATGTCATATCCTGTTAGGTAAATTGTGAACCTATAGGACTGTATCTCCTAGTTTTATGAGTGAAGATCACATTTAATTCTCTGTCATTTTCAGAACATAACACATCGTTAGTGCTTTAAAAGGATGAAACACGCAGGGCATTTATAAACTTTAAAAGTACTTTTTTATCTGTTATTTTATGCAATCTCTACAATTATCCTCTGAGGGCAGGCAAATCCCGGTTTGACAAATGAGAAAACTGAGGCATAAAGGCTAAGTGACTTCTCTGAAGTCACACAGTGACAGAACCAGATTTACGATCCAGTTCCCTTGACTCCTAGACTCAGACTTTTTTTTTTGTTAAATATTGTATAGTCATATTACTACTCTCTGAAAGCTATTCCCACCAGAAGTCTCATTTTAATTAGATATTTCATACCTTTAAACCCTGTAGTGTGGCTAGCATTTACAAAATCATGCTGAGTAGAGGCAGTGAACACGGCTTGGGTTGCCCAAAGCAGAAAAAAGATATAAAGATGAAACCACCAGACAGACATAAATATGACTGTTTTAGAGAGGGTAGTATAACCTCAGATTCTCCTTAACACCAAGTTATGTTGAAACTCAGTCTTTATCACAGCAACCACTGGGTGCCTTTCTCATGGCCACAGCAGCTTGGTTTACAACAGTCTTCAAACAGCCAGGCTGTGCCCTAGAACTTCACTGGGCTTCCTTCCATAACTTTGGATCTGTGAGCATCACTTTAATTTCAGAGCGTGGAAGAGGCCTTAATAAGAATCATGAATCACATTTTACAAATGAGGATACACAGGATGTAAGGTTAAGTGACCTGTCCTATCAGGGCCACAAAGCCAGTTAAACTTCTTTATTTATTAACTGAGTCACTTAAAAAACATTTATTTAAAACCCTGTTTTGTTCCAGGAACTATTCTGGGTACTGGAAATACAACAGTGGAGACAGAGAGAGGGGAAATAAAAAACAAGACAAAAATTATTGCTTTGGTGAAGTTTATATATTCCACTGGAAGAAGGTAGATAATAAATAAAAGTGAAAAAGTACATTATAAGGTGGGAGGAAGGCTTGAGCCTAGGAGGTTGAGCTTGCAGTGGGCCGAGATTGTGCCACTGCACTCTAGCCTGGGCAACAGGGCAAGATGTTGTCTCAAAAAAAAAAAAAAAAAGAAAAAAAAAAGTAAATTATAGAGTATCTTAAAAGGTGACATTACATGAAAGAAAAACAAAGCAGAAAAAAGGGTAAGTAGTTCTGGGCACTAAGTACATTTTAAACAGGGTGGTCAGGGGGTTATTGACTGAGAAAGTGACGTTTTTTAGCAATAACTTAAAATAATGAAGAAGTAAGCAATGAGAATATCTGAGGAAAGCCTGTGCAAAGCCCCTAAGGCAGGAACATGATGACATCATTGGGAGACCAGAGCTAGGAATACTGGGGCAGCATGAGCCAGATGCAGAATAGTTTGATATGAAATCTTAGGGGTCATGAAGAGCCAGATTTATGTAGGGTCTTGTAAAGATTTTGGTTTTTAACCTGGGTGAGTGAGATGAGGAAACATTGAAGGATTTTGAGGAATGGAATCATATCTTTGAGCTTAGTTTTAAATGGATTATTCTGGGTTTTGTGGTAAAGAATGGACTAGAGCGAGGACAGCATAGAACTAGGGAAACCAGTTAGAGATCTATCACAATAGATTTAGTCAAGAGAAGATGGTGGCTCAGATCAAGTGGTAGAGGTTGACATGGTGAGAAGAAGTCAGATTCTAGATGTGTTTTGAAGAAGCAGCCAAGAAGATGTGTTGAAAAATCAAATTTGGGGTGAAAAAAGAAAAGGAGAAATTAAAGAAAACTTGAAGTTTATAGCCTGAGCAATTGAAAAGATATATTTGCAGTTAACTAAGATGGCAAGGCCTTCAAAAGGACCAGGTTTGGAAAGTGATGAACCATTCAGGTTTAGAAATATTTAGTTTGAGATGTATATTGGATATCCAAGCAGTAGTGTCAAATAGGCAATTGAGTATGAATTTAGAGTTCAGGTAAGAGAATTGAACTAGAGAACTTAGCTGTCAGCAGAGTATAGGTGATATTGAAAGCCATGAGAATATGAAAGGAGTGAATGTAGATAGAGAAAAGAAGAGCCATCTAAGGATTAAACCCTGAGATACATTTGGTATGTCAGTCTAGAACTCAATCATAGGTTCTTAACATAGTGTGCTCTGGAGTATTGGTTTAAGGCTCATAGAATTGGATTAACTCTACTTTGTGCTACTAAAGACAAAATTTCATAAAAGCCTCTCAAGAATCCAAAGTTTATTATAAAACAAGCTTTCCTTAAATGTCAAGTATGTTGAAGTATTGTTCATATTCATGGAGTAAAATGAGAGCAACATTTCATAGGGCTGCCTCCACCCCCAACATTTTGGGTCTGGTGCTAGTTTGTTCTTTATTGTTTCTGTGTACTTTCTCCGTGAAGACTGCAACCCCTTGAACAATTAGCCCCCAACAGACTGAGTACGTACTAGCCGAACACTAGATTCCTACAGCTATGTTAATGTATTGCTTTGGGGACTATGGAGCTTTCAGATAACGATGCTCTTTTTTTCTTATAGAATGAGAGCATTTTTCTAGGAGTTAGTTTTAAGATGGTCGAATCCATATTAGCTTTGTATCCCTATCCTCTAGGCACTAGTTCAAAGATTTAAGTTTATGCAAGAATCAGAATATGCTTATTTAAAATGCAGATTCTCTGGTCTTTTTTAAGTATAATTTTTAAAAATTTCTATTTTTCATTTTTTTATTGATATGTAATAGTTGTAGATTCTCTGGTCTTATCTTTAGAGATTCCAATACTTCAGGTCTGGAGTGGAGCCTATGAATTGGTACAACAAGTGATTCTGATGCTGATTCAGAATCAGAAGAGGCAACTTACTTTTGACAGTGGACAAGTGATTCTGTTAGGCCATTTCTTTGATATAGGAAGAGAAATTTCTAGGGTTGCTAGGAAGATTATGGACAGATTATGATCTTGAAAGAAGTCCTAAAAGTGGACTGTATTAAATAAAGTGTATATTCTAGGAAAGAGGATGTAAATCCATATGGGGAGGTTTCTTTTTCTAATAATCAACTTTATCAAGGGAAAGATACTTGTGAATGTGTTTCATCTTTGAAGAATAAAAGAAAATATCAATTTGAGATGTCATAGAGGAGGTTCCTCTGTGGGAAATAAGGTTTTACTAGTTGACTTCTAAAGCTGCCATAAATTATTTTTTAGAACAAGACAAAGAATGTATAAAGAAGTAGCCTCTTGGGTTTCTACCAGCTCACAGATTCTTTGGGTGTTTTTAAGGCATTCAAAAGATAAAGGACTAGCTCATATTTTTATTGTAGTTTTTGCCTACTTTCTTCAACATGGGGGCATCCTGGTAGAGAAAAACAATTTAAAACTGTTTCCAGATATTTTGGTGAAAGTTTCCACTCTGCTATGGGTAAGTAGTGAATTAGAATTAGCATGACTAGGATTGCTACTATCTTTGGATAAAACTTATAAACCACATGAATGATAAGAAAGAAACTGTTATATGAAGAGTTTGGCCTGGATGATTTCTAAGAGCTCTTTACTTCTAGGTTCTCTAAGTTCTAAAACTCTATAGGTTCACATGAGTTCTTATCCACCCTTATGAAAAACTGCTAGAGAACTCACAGAATTTCATCGCTGGATGAATGGAATGAGGGAATGGAATGAGGGAATGAGTCAGGGAATGAGGTCTTATCTTTAGAGATTCCAATACTTCAGGTCTGGAGTGGAGCCTATGAATTGAATGGAATGAGGGAATGGAATGAGGGAATGAGTCAGGGAATGAGGTAGGGAGATGACTCCAATAACCCCAGCTCCTTATTCTATCTTTTAAATGATTTTTTATAAATTTCAGTAGGTTTTTGGGGAACAGGTGGTATTTGGTTACATGGATAAGTTCTTCAGTGGTGATTTCTGAGATTTTGGTGCACCCATCACCCAAGCAGTGTACACTGTATCCAACATATAGTCTTTTATCCCTCACTCCCCTCCCACCCTTACCCCTGAATCCGCAAAGTCCATTGTATCATTTTTATGTCTTTGCATCCTTAGAGCTTAGCTCCCTCTTATAAATGAGAACATACAATGCATCGTTTTCCATTCCTGGGTTACTTAGAATAATGGTCTCCAAATTCATCCAGGTTGCTTCGAATTCCATTATTTCATTCTTTTTTATGGCTGAGTAGTATTTCATGGTATATGTATATATACCGCATTTTCTTTATCCACTCATTGATCAATGAGCATTTGGGCTGGTTCCATATTTTTGCAATTGCGAATTGTGCTGCTATAAACATGCGTGTGCAAGTGTCTTTTTTATATTATGACTTCTTTTCCTCTGGGTAGATATCCAGTAGCAGGATTGCTGGAGCAAATGGCAAATCTACTTTTAGTTCTTTAAGGAATCTCCATATTGTTTTCCATAGTGGTTGTACTAGTTTACATTTCCACCAGCGGGGTAAAAGTGTGCCCTTTTCACCACAGCCGTGCCAACATCTATTATTTTTTGATTTTTTAATTATGACCATTCTTGCAGAAGTAAGGTGATATTGCACTGTGGTTTTGATTTGCATTTCCCTGAAAATTAGTGATACTGAGCATTTAAAAAATATGTTTGTTGGCCATGTGTATATCTTCTTTCGATAATTGTCTATTTATGTCCTAAGCCCACTTTTTGATATGATTATTTGTATTTGTTGGATTTTTTTTTTCTGGTGATTTGTTTGATTGCCTTGTAGATTGTGAATATTATTCCTTTGTTGAATGCTTCGTTTGTGAAGATTTTCTCCCACTCTGAGGGTTCTGTTTACTCTGCTGATTATTTCTTTTGCAGTGTAGAAGGTTTTTAGTTTAATTAAGTTCTACCTTTTTATCTTTGTTTTTGTTGCATTTGCTTTTGGGTTCTTGGTCATGAAGTCTTTGCCTAAGCCAATGTTTAGAAGGGTTTTTCTGATGTTACCTTCTAGAATGGTTATGGTTTCAGGTCTCAGATTTAAATCTTTGATCCATATTGAATTTATGTTTATATAAGGTGAGAGATTAGGATCTAGTTTCATTCTCCTACATGTGTCTTGCCAATTATCCCAGCACCAATTGTTAAATAGGGTGTACTTTCTCCACTTTATGTTTTTGTTTGCTTTGTTGAAGATCAGCTGGCGGTAAGTATTTGGCTTTATTTCTGGGTTCTCTATTCTGTTCATTGGTCTATGTGCCTATTTTTATACCAGAACCATGCTGTTTTGGTGATTATAGCCTTGTAGTATAGTTTGAAGCCAGGTAATGTGATGCCTCCACATTTGTTTTTTTGCTGCTTAGTCTGGCTTTGGCTATGCAGGCTTTTTTTTTTTTGTTTTAGTTCCATATGAATTTTAGGGTTGTTTTTTCTAGTTGTGTGAAGAATTATAATGGTATTTTGATGGGAATTGCATTAAATTTGTAGATTGCTTTTGGCAGCATGGTCATTTTGACATTATTGGTTCTGCCCATCCATGAGCATAGGATGTGTTTTTATTTGTTTGTGTCATCTATGATTTCTTTCAGCAGTGTTTTGTAGTTTTCGTTGTAGAGGTCTTTCAAATCCTTGGTTAGGTATTGCGTAAGGCCATGGGAGCCCACCTCTTACATCAGCATAACCTAGATGTGAGACATAGAGGCAAAGGAGATCATTTCAGAGCTTTAAGATTTGACTGCCCCGCTGGATTTCAGACTTGCATGGGGCCTGGAGCCACTTCATTTTGGCCAATTTCGCTCATTTGGAACAGCTATATTTACCCAATGCCTTTACCCCCATTGTATCTAGGAAGTAACTAACTTGCTTTTGATATTACAGGCTAATAGGTGGAAGAGACTTGCCTTGTCTCAGATGAGACTTTGGACTTGGACTTTTGGGTTAGTGCTGGAATGAAGCTTCTGGACAGCAAAAGAACCCATCATCAGAGTGAACAGGCAAACTACAGAATGGGGGAAAAATTTTGCAATCTATCCATCTGACAAAGGGCTAATATCCAGAATCTACAAGAAATTTAAACAAATATCCAAGAAAAAAACAAACAACCCCATCAAAAAGTGGGCAAAGGATATGAACAGACACTTCTGAAAAGAAGACATTTTTGGGAGGCCAAGGCGGGAGGATCACCGGAGGTGAAGAGTTTGAGACAAGCCTGGCCAATATGGAGAAACCCCATCTTTACTAAAAATACAAAAATTAGCTGGGCGTGCTGGTGGGCACTTGTAATCCCAGCTACTTGCGAGGCTGAGGCAGGAGAATTGCTTGAACCCCAGAGGCGGAGGTTGCAGTGGGCCAAGATTGTGCCATTGCACTCCAGCTTGGTTGACAAGAGCAAAACTCTGTCTCAAAAAAAAAAAAAAATACACCTGTAATCTCAGGACTTTGGGAGGCCGAGGCGGGTGGATCATGAGGTCGGGAGATCGAGACCATCCTGGCTAACATGGTGAAACCCCATCTCTACTAAAAATACAAAAAATTAGCCGGGCATGGTGGCAGGCACCTGTGGTCCCAGCTACTTGCGAGACCGAGGCAGGAGAATGGCGTGAACCTGGGAGGCAGAGCTTGCAGTGAGCTGAGATCATGCCACTGCACCCCAGCCTGGGCAACAGAGTGAGACTCTGTCTCAAAAAAAGAGAAAAAAAGAAGACATTTATGTGACCAACAAACATGTGAAAAAAACTCATCATCACTGGTCATTAGATCAATCAAAACCACAATGAGTTACCATCTCATGCCAGTTAGAATGGCGAACATTAAAAAGTCAGGAAATAACAGATGCTGGAGAGGATGTGGAGAAATAGGAACGCTTTTACACTGTTGTTGGGACTGTAAACTAGTTCAACCATTGTGGAAGACAGTGTGGCAATTCCTCAAGGATCCAGAATCAGTAATACCATTTGACCCAGCAATCCCATTACTGGATATATACTCAAAGGATTGTAAATCATTCTGCTATAAAGACACATGCATATGTATGTTTATTGCAGCACTGTTCACAAAAGCAAAGACTTGGAACCAACCCAAATGCCCATCAATGATAGACTGGATTAAGAAAATGTGGCACATATACACCATAGAGTAATATGCAGCTATAGAAAGGATGAGTTCATGTCCTTTGCAGGGATATGGATGAAGCTGAAAACCATCATTCTCAGCAAACTTACGCAGGAACAGAAAACCAAACACCGCATGTTCTCACTTGTAAGTGGGAGTTGAACAATGAGAACACACGGACACAGGGAGGGGAACATCACACACTGGGGCCTGATGGGGAATGGGAGTTAGGGGAGGGATAGCATCAGAAGAAATACCTAATGTAGATGACAGGTTGATGGGTGCAGCAAACCACCATGGCATGTGTAGACCTATGTAACAAACCTGCATGTTCTGCACATGTATCCCAGAACTTAAAGTATTAAAAAAAAAAAAAAGACTTTGGGGGACTATTGGGAAGGCATGATTGGTTTTGAAATGTAAAAGAGACATGAGGTTTTGGAGGGGCCTGGGGCAGAATGATATGGTTAAGTTTTGTGCCCCCACCCAAATCTCATCTTGAATTGTAATCCCCATAATCCCCACCTGTCAAGGGAGAGACCAGGTGGAGATAATTTAATCATGGGGTCAGTTCCCCCATGCTGACCTCATGATAGTGAATTTTTATATAGGGCTCTTCCCTCCTCACTCGGCACTTCTCCTTCCTGCCACCTTGTGATGAAGGTGCTTTGCTTCCCTGTCACCTGCCATGATTGTAAGTTTCGTGAGGTCTCTGCAGTCGTGCTGAACTGTGAGTCAATTAAACCTTTTTCCTTTATAAATTACCCTGTCTTGGGCAGTTCTTTACAGCAATGTAAAAATGGACCAATAGAGGTATATTCCTAAGTGTGTTTTTTGTTTTTTGTTTTGTTTTTTTTTTTTGCAGCTATTGTAAAAGGAATTGAGTTCTTGACTTGATTCTCAGTTTGGCCTCTGTTGGTGTATAGCGGTTCTACTGATTTGTGTACATTGATTTTGTATCCTGAAATTTTACTGAATTCATTTATCAGATGGGGAAGCTTTTTGGACATGTCTTTATGGTTTTCCAAGTATACAGTTATATCATCAGTGAACAGCGATGGTTTGACTTCCTCTTTACCAATTTGAATGCCGTTTCTTTCTCTTGTTTGACTTCTCTGGCTAGGACTTCCAGTACCATGTTGAATAGAAATGGTGAGAGTGGATATCTTTGTCTTGTTCTAGTTCTCAGAGGGAATGCTTTCAGCTTTTCCTCATTCAGTATAATGTTGGCTGTGGTTTTGTTATAGATGGCATTGATTGCCTTAAGGAATGTCTCTTCTACGCCAATTTTGCTGAGAGTTTTAATCATAAAAGGATGCTGGATTTTGTCAAATGATTTTTCTGCGTCTGTTGAGATGATCATGTGATTTTTGTTTTTAATTCTGTGTGGTGTATCATGTTTATTGACTTGTGTATGTTAAATCATCCCTGCATCCCTGGTATAAAACCCACTTGATCATGATGGATTATCTTTTGATATACTGTTGTATTTGGTTAGCTAGTATTTTGTTGAGGATTTTTGCATCTATAGTCATCAGGGATATTGGTATGTAGTTTTGTTTTCTTGTTATGTCCTTTCCTGGTTTTGGTATTAGGGTGATACTGGCTTCATAGAATGAAATTAGGGAGGATTCCCTCTTTATCTTTTGGGATAATGTCAATAAGATTGGTACCAATTCTTCTTTGAATGTCTGATAGAATTTAGCTCTGAATCTATTCGGTCCTGGTCTTTTTTTGTTGGTGATTTTAAAAATTACCATTTCTATTTTGCTGCTTGTTATTGGTTTGTTCACAGTTTATATTTCTTCCTGGTTTAAACTAGAAGAATTATATCTTTCCAGGAATGTATCCATCTCCTCTAGGTTTTCTCGTTTGTGCGTATACAGGTGTCCGTGGTAGACTTGAATAATCTTTTGTATTTCTGTGGTATCAGTTGTAATATCTCCCATTTCATTTCTAATTTAGCTTATTTGGATCTTCTCTCTTCTTTTCTTGGTTAATCACACTAATGGTCTATCAATTTTCTTTATCTTTTCAGAAAACCAGTTTCGTTGGCCAGGCACAGTAGCTCACGCCTGTAATCTTAGCACATTGGGAGGCTGCGGAGGGCAGATCACCTGAGGTCGGGAGTTCGGGACCAGCCTGGGCAATATAGCAAATCCCTGTATCTACTAAAAAAAAAAAAGAAAAAATTAGCCAGATATGGTGGCAGGTGCCTGTAATCCCAGCTACTTGGGAGACTGAGGCAGGGAGAATTGCTTGAACCCAGGAGGCAGAGATTGTAGTGAGCCGAGATCACACCACCTCACTGCAGCCTGGGCAACAGAGAGACTCCATCTGAAAAAAAAAACAAAAAAAAAAAGAAAAAAAAAGCAGTTTTTTGTTTCATTTGTCTTATGGATTTTTTTGATTCAGTTTCATTTAGTTCTGCTCTGATCCTTGTTATTTTTTTCTTCCGCTGGGTTTGAGTTTGTTTTTTTCTTGTTTCTCTAGTTCCTTGAAATATAACCTTAGAGTGTCTATTTATGCTGCTTCAGACTTTTTGATGTAGGCATTTAATGCGATGAGCTTTCTTCTTAGCACTGCTTTTGCTGTATCCCAGAGGTTTTGATAGGTTATGTCAATATTATTGTTCAGCTCAAATAATTTTTAATTTCCATCTTCATTTCATTGTTGACCCAACAATCATTCAGGAGCAGATTATTTAATTTCCATTTATTTGCATGATTTTGAGGGTTCCTTTGGAGTTGATGTCCAATTTTATTCCACTGTGGTCTGAGAGAGTACTTGATATAATGTTGATTTTCTTCAATCTATTGAGTCTTGTTTTGTGGCCTATATGGTCTGAGAGAGTACGTGATATATAATGTTGATAGTCTTCAATCTATTGAGTCTTGTTTTGTGGCCTATATGGTATTAGCCACAAAACAAGGTCTATCCAGCCAGGCGGTGGAGCTTTCAAGAGAGCTTCAGCTGACACAAGATAGACCTTGGTCTATCTTGGAGAATGTTCCATGTGCTGATGAATAGAATGTATATTCTGCAGTTGTTGGGTAGAAAGTTCTGTAAATATTTGTTAAGTCAATTTGTTTTAGGGTATAGTTTAAGTCCATTGTTTCTTTCTTGACTTTCTGTCTTGATGACCTGTCTAGTGCAGTCAATGGAGTATTGAAGTCCCATACTATTATTGTGTTGCTATCTACCTCATTTCTTAGGTCTAGTAGTAATTGTTTTATAAATTTGGGAGCTCCAGTGTTAGGTGCTTATATATTTAGGATTGTGATATTTTCTTGTTGGACTAGTTCCTCTATCATTATGTCCCTTTTTGTCTTTTTTAACTGTTGTTGCTTTAAAGTCTGTTTTGTCTGATATGAGAATAGCTACTCCTGCTCACTTTTGGTGTCCATTTGCATGGAATATCTTTTCCCACCCCTTTACCTTAAGTTTATCTGAGTCCTTATGTGTCAGGTGAGTCTGTTGAAGACAACAAGATACTTTGTTGATGAATTCTTATCCATTCTGCCATTCTGTATGTTTTAAGTGGAGCATTTAGGCCATGTACATTCAATGTTAGTATTGAGATGTGAGATACTATTCTACTCATCATGCTAGTTGTTGCCTAAATACCTTTTTGTTTCATTGTGTATTCTATTATAGGCCCTGTGAGATTTATGTTTTAAGGAGGTTTCTATTTTGAGGTTTTGTTTCAAGATGTCGATCTCCTTTTAGCAGCTCTTGTAGTGTAGTCTACCAGTTGGCACTGGTAGTGGTGAATTCTCTCAGCATTTGTTTGTCTGAAAAAGACTTTATCTTTTCTTCCTTTAAGAAGCTCAGTTTCACTGGATATAAACTTCTTGGTTGAAAATTGTTTTGTTTAAGGAGACTAAAGATAAGACCCCAATCCCTTCTAGCTTGTAGGGTTTCTGCTGAGAAATCTGCTGTTAATCTGATAGGTTTTCCTTTATAGGTTACCTGATGTTTTTGCCTCACAGCTCTTAAGATTCTTGCCTTCATCTTGAATTTAGATAACCTGATGACTATGTGCCTAGGTGATGATCTTTTTGTGATGAATTTACCTGGTATTCTTTGAGCTTCTTGAATTTGGATGTCTAGTTCTCTAGCAAGGCCAGGGAAATTTTCCTTGACTATTCCCTCAAATATGTTTTCCAAACTTTTAGATTTCTCATCTTCCTCAGAAACACCAATTATTTTTAGGTTTGGTCATTTAGCATAATCCCAAACTTCTTAGAGGCTTTGTTCTTTTTTTTTTTTTTTTTGATTCTTTTTTCTTGGTCTTTGTTAGATTTGGTTAATTCAAATGCCTTGTCTTCAAACTCAGAAGTTTTTTTCTTCTACTTGGTTGATTCTGTTGTTGAGATTTTCCAGTGTATTTTGCATTTCTCTAAGTATGTCTTTCATTTCCAGAAGTTTTAATTGTTTTTTATTTATGCTATTCCTCTGGTGATTTTTTCATCCATATCCCGTATTTTTTAAAAAATTTCTTTAAGTTGGTTTTCACCATTCTCTAGTGCCTCCTTGAGTAGCTTAATAATCAACATTCTGAATTCTTTTACTGGCAATTCAAAGATTTCTTCTTGGTTTGGATCCATTGCTGGTGAGCTAAATTGATCTTTTCAGGATGTTAAAGAACCTTGCTTTGTCATATTACCAGAATTGTTTTTCTGGTTTCTTCTCATTTGGGTAGACTATGTCAGAGGAAAGATCTGGGGCTCAAGGGCTGCTGTTCAGATTCTTTTGTCTCATTGTTCTCCCCCTTCCCTAGAGATGGGGCTTCCTGAGAGCTGGACTGCAGTGTTATTGCTCTTCTGAGACTAGCCACCCAGTGGGGCTGCCAGACTCTGGGCTGGTACTGGGGAGTATCTGCAAAGAGTCCTGTGATTGGTTTTCAGGTCTTTCAGCCATGGACATCAGCACCTGCTCCGATGGAGGTAGTAGGGGAGTGTGGTGGACTCTGTGAGGGTCCTTGGTTGTAGTTGTGTTTAGTGCACTGGTTTTCTTGAGTGCTAGTTTTGCTAGCTGTTGGTTGGTCTCCAGCCAGGAGATGGTGCTCTCAAGAGAGCATCAGCTGGGCCAGGCGCAGTGGCTCACGCCTGTAATCCCAACACTTTAGGAGGCCGAGGTGGGCAGATCACCTGAGGTCAGGGGTTTGAGACCAGCCTGACCAACATGGAGAAACCCCGTCTCTACTAAAAATACAAAATTAGCTGGGCATAGTGGTGCATGCCTATAATCCCAGCTACTCAGGAAGGCTGAGGCAGGAGAATCGCTTGAACCCGGGAGGCAGAGGTTGCGGTGAGCCAAGATCGTGCCATTGCACTCCAGCCCGGGGAACAAGAGTGAAACTCTATCTCAGAAAAAAAAAAAAAAAAAGCATCAGCTGATACAAGCTTGCCCTAAGGTTGCCTGAATAAGTATTCCGGTTTCTCAGGTGATGGGTGGGCGGGGGGAGGGGCGGGTCATAGAGGTCCCAAGAGATTATATATTTTGTCTTTGGATACCAGGGCTGGTAGAGAAAGACCATCAGGTAGGGGCAGGTTTAGGTGGTATGAGCTCAGACTCTCCTTGGGCAGGGCTTGCTGCAGCTGCTCTGGGGTATGGGGGTGTGGTTCTCAGGCCAATGGAGTTATATTCTCAGGGAGATTATGGCTACCTCTTCTGTTTCATACAGATCACCAGGGAAGTAGGGGAAAGCCAGCAGTGACAGGCATCACCCAACTCCCATGCAGCCAGCAAGGCCAGTCTCACTCCCATCATGCCCCATCAACAGCACTGAGTTTATATCCAGGCAGCCTGCGAGCAGGGCTGAGATCTTGCCCCAGGCTACAAGATTTCCTGCTAAGAAAGTAAGCAGGGATTTCAGGCCCCACCCCTACCTACTGGCCATGGCTTCTGTGCTCCTATCTGCATTTCCCTTTTGCCCCCACCCACCCAATTGTGTCCAGGAAAATTCGTGTTCGGTCAAAATTATTACAAAGATCTGCTAGAAGTTTCCTTCTCCCTATGATCCTTCCCCCATTTCCGCTGGCAGCCCTCCCCAAGGACCCCTGTGAGATAAAATCAGAAATGGCTTCCCTGAGGACTGGCAGTGCCTAAAGGGCTCTTCCCACTGCTTCTTCTACTTTTGTATTTCTCTCGGCTCTCTACATTTGTTTCAGATCTAGGTAAGGTTAGATCTTTCTCCTGTGATCTGGATTGACAGGTTCCCCAGTGAGACTGTGTGTTAGAAGGTGGACTTTCCCCCGTCACACTTTGGACACTCACAGTTTTTTGGCTGTCTCACGGAGTTTGCAGCAGCAACCTGCTTCTTTCAAAGGGTCTCTTGTATTCTTTTGGTTTTTCTGATGTGTTCCTGTGGTAGTTTTTAGAGCAAAAGTTCACAATATGAGTCTCCACGTGCTGTTCTATCCATCTCAGGTGGAGCTGCAAGTTAGTCCTGCCTCGTATCTGCCATTTTTTTCATCTTTTAAATGATTATAGATATCAAATACTTAGTTCTGCCAATGTCTCATTATAATCAAGGAAAACAATTATGGCAGTTTGCAGAAAAGGTTTTAATTTCCATGTATGTTTTTCAAAATTCATTTCAAAATATACTCACTATCTTGTTTTGAATTCTTACTATCATTTTTCTCTAGGTATTTGGTATATAATGATTTGCCAATCAATGACATTCTTATAGTACATCTCTTTCGGAATTCTAAAAGCACATTAGCAGTGGTAAAACCCTCAGAGGTAGGCATATTTAACTGTAAGATAACATTGCCTTTTAGGCATTGTTTGCCGTGTGTCTTTGAACACCTAGGAATTATATTATCTCATTGTAGCAGAAGTCTTAGTGTTTTCTAATGTAATTATGTGATGAAAGAAAGTGTAGTTTGGAATGAACTATATTTTGCTGCTTATGTTTTTAAGTGACTGGTTTAATAACAATAAAACAGATAACTGTAAGTAGCATACTAAGAGAATAATATAAAATTATTCTAACCTGATGTACTGAGAACTTTCTAACATAAGTCTCTGTAATGATTAAATGGGATAATCTTAAATCAGCATAGCTATTGGGTTTATCTGAGGCAAATATCTCCTTCTATAAAATGTTTTAAATCTAAACAAGACATTTTGGTCTGTAATTTAATTTTTAGTGGTCCAGCATTCTTTTCTTTCTTTTTGTTACAATACCATGATTTCCTTTCTTGAGTTACCTTTTGCCCAATGTTTGTAGTCTTATTAACTGTCAAAGTCCCCTGTCCTCAACTGGCCAAGGGGTGAGTATAAGGACCAACTAAACATTCTTGCTCAAGATTTAACTTTTAAAAAAAGTGGTATAAAGATAGGAAAAATAGAGCTAATTCATCCCCACAGAGGTGACCTAATAAAACCACAGAGTAGTTCCTGCTACTTGGCTCTTGCTACCTGCATCCCTGGGTTCTTTGCTGAGCACACTTCAGCAGTTATTACTTTGCTTCTGTGAGCCACCCATATCCTTCCTGTAAGTCCTTTTTTATTTTTCAAGTTTGCCAGTGCTAGCCTTTTTCATTGCAAATGAAGATCTCTAATTGGTACACAAAATCTTGTACTCCTCCTCAATCTTTGTGTTACTTTTGTAAAAGATTATACAGAATTTAACATTTGATATCAGTATACAGATATCAGACATTTACCCGTTTCCACTGATGTGTATGTGTGTGTGCATGCTTGTATGAATGAATGTGTGTTGGTATGTGAGACTCATCTGCAAATATCAAGCTTCCTCTTGTCTTTTTTTTTTGTTGTTTTTTTGAGGCGGAGTTTCTCGTCAGCCAGGCTGGAGTGCAATGGCGCGATCGTGGCTCACTGCAACCTCTGCTTCCCAGGTTCAAGCGATTCTCCTGTCTCAGACTCCCAAGTAGCTGGGATTACAGGTGCACACTACCACGCCCAGCTAATTTTCATATTTTTAGTAGAGACGGGATTTCACCATGTTGGCCAGGCTGGTCTCGAACTCCTGACTTCAGGTGATCTGCCTGCCTTGGCCTCCCAAAGTGCTGGGATTACAGGAGTGAGCCACGGCGCCCGGCCTCCACTGGCATCTTTATGAGACCTTGATCTTTCTTAATTAAAGGAAACAAAGCAGAAACAGGTATATTCTAAGGAGTCTCCCTTCAGCACTCTCCAGTTAATCGGTAAATTTCGAAGTCCTTTTTTATTTGAATAAAAAGAAAAGAGCCCTTTTACAGCCAGAAGTTTCCTACATATTCTTACAATATTACATATATACTAATATTATAACAGGTTTGCATCTGATATCTGGAGAAAGTAACTTAAGTTCTCTTAACTATGGTGGATTCTATTTCTATTATTAGACAGTAAATCAACATATGAAAATATTGTAGAAACATTGCAATGATAACATTTCTGGACTGTTCACGTAGATTTCTTAAGAGGCTCATGAGTATTTAGAAAGATATATTATGGTCTACAGTTCTGAAGCCTGGGAAGACTGAGACTTTGGACATAGTCTTGCCTATGCTAATGGATGATCTTAGATATTAATTTAACCCTTGTCAGCCATAATTTCCCCACCTGTGAAGATAATAATTTCTTTATCTATATCATAAGGTTGCATGAAGATCAAATGAGGTGTCCTCCAAGTAGTTTAATGGAAAATGTACTTTTGATTAGAAGCCTATAAAAATAAAAGTTAAGATGAGAAACAAAGGAAATAGAAAATAAGGTAACCATTGCATAGAAGGACTTATAGAATTTGTGTGGGGGACCCAAAGTAAATGAAAACACTGAAAAACAGATTTAAAACAGTGCTAATCAAAACTGTATAAAACTTATTCAAAAGGCAAGTTTATGAGGTGTGCAACCATTTTTAAACAAAAGTACCCTTTTTGTTTTTATAATAAGTATTATGAAAATTAATATCTGTTAAACATGTACTATTTCTTAGGTTCTCCGTTAGCTATACTTTTTTCTCATTTAATTCCTTAAACCAAGTGAATTGGGTATTTTTATCTTCATTTTACCAAAGAGAAAACTCTTTTGAGACTCAGAGAAATAAAATTACTTGTCAAGGTCAAAAATGATAGAGCCAAGATCCACATTTCTTGTGAATGCCCTTCCCACATTGAGTCTAGGTTTGACCTTGGGACTTGCTTTTGCCAATGGGACATTAGCAAGCATGACATTAATAGAGGCTTACTAAGCACTTGGACTTAGGGAGTTTGTCTTCTTTGTAGTGCTTCCTCTTGGAACCTTGAGACTACCATGATATGAGGAGCCCAAGCTAAGAGTCAGAACCAAGACTCCAGACATACGGCCTCCATTTAGCCATTCCAGCCAGCTCTTAAGTAACCTCAGGTGAGGTACCAGACATCAAAGAACAGAAACAAGTTATTATCATTGTACATTGCCTAACTACTTGACCCACAAAGTCATAAGTATATAAAATAGTAGTCATTTTATGCTACCTAAGTTTGGAGTGATTTACTGTGTAACAATAGATAATTGATATTTAACTTAGGTTCAGTCTAAAGCTTGAGTACTCTTTACCCTGCAATATGCTGTCACAAATTATTGAACTTTCCTGCATATTCTCAAATGAAGTCTGGAACCTTGTTTTGCAAAGACTTGAAACAAACTTTTATTAAAAAGTAAAAGAAGCTTAATAGAGAGAAGAGACAATCCACAGATTGGGAGAAAATATTTGCAAATCACATATGGGATAAGGAGCCAATATCCAAAATATATAAATAACCCAAACTACTCAATAACAAGAAAACAACTCTATTTAAAAATGGGCAAAGGACTTGAATAGATACTTCTTAAAGTGGCCAACGGATACATGAAAAAAATGCCCAACATCTTTAATCATCAGAGAAATGCAAATTAAAACCACAATGATATATCACCTCATAATTGTAGATTGACCATTATCAAAAACATAAAAGATAATAAGTGTTGGTGAGGATGTGGAGAAAAGGGAACCCTTATACACTGTTGGTGGTATTGTAAATTAGTAGACATTTTGAAAATAATATGAAAATTTCTTTAAAAACTAAAAATAGAATTACCATATGATCCAGCAATCTCACTACTGGGTATGTACTCACAGGAATTAAAATCAGTATGCCAAAGAGACATCTGCACTTTCATGTTCATTGCAGCATTATTCACAATAGCCAAGATACGGAAACAACCTAACTTTCCATCAAGGGATGAATAGATTTTTAAAATGTGGTCTATGTACATAACGGAATACTATTCATCCTTAAAAGATAAACTGAAATTCTGCCATTTTCAACAACATGGATGAACCTAGGGGATATTGTGTTAAGTGAAATGAGTCAGGCACAGAGAGACAAATACCATGTGATCTTATGTATATGTAAAATCTAAAAAAGGCAAGCTCATAGAAGGAGAAAGCAGATTTGCAAGTAATTCTGATGCTAAAATTAAAAAAAAAAAGAACAAAAATAGAAGTAGGGAGCAGAATGATGGTTACCAGGGGCTTGGGTTGGGGGAGGTAGATGGACAAAAGGAGAGATATTTGTCAACAGGTACAAAGTTACAGTTAGGAGGAATAAGTTCTAGCTGCTCTATTGCACAGCAAGGTAACTATAGTTAATGTATTAGATATTTCAAAATAACTAAAAGAGAAGTTTGTAAATGTTAAGCAAAGAAATGATAAGCATTTGGGGTAATGGATATACTAATTACCCTGATTTAATCATCACACAATGTATACATGTATTGAAACATCTCATTCTACCCCATAAATATATAGAATTATTATTTGTCAATTAGAAAAAAGTGAAAGAAGAACATTAAAATGATTCATATCCCTCCATAAAGAGATTTATAGTTGTTGGTTAATATTTTGTCTTGTTTACAGTCTTAGTTTTAATAAAATAAATTATTCTGCCTTGTAAATACTAAGTGTATTTTTAGAAGGAATTCAAACACTGCAAAAAGTACAAACATGGAGATTTAAAAATCAATTAAATCTCACCACATAAGAAGAAACTTGGTTAATATTAGATGAACTTTATCCAGGCATGTTTCTTTAAAAAATAGACAGCTAGACATGAAGGAAATGCTTTAAAATATGATTATATTATAGATGACTTTTTTTTTTTTTTTAAAGAGTCAGGGTCTCACTTTGTAGCCCAGACTGAGGTGCAGTGGCACTATCATAGATTACTACCACCTTGAACTCCTGGGCTCAAGGAACCCTCTGGGGTAGCTGGGACTACAAATGCGTGTTATTATGCTGAGGCAATTTTTTTATATTTTGTAGAGATGGGGTTTAGCCATGTTGCCCAGGCCGGTCTTGAACTCCTGAAATCAAACAATCCACCTGCCTTGGCCTCCCAAAGTGCTAGGATTACAGGCGTGAGCTTGGACTATGCCTGGCCTATTATAGTTTTTTTTTTTTTTTTTTGAGACGGAATCTTGCTCAGTCGCCTAGGCTGGAATGCAGTGGCATGATCTCGGCTCACTGCAACCTCTGCCTCCCAGGTTCAAGCCATTCTCCTTCCTCAGCCTCCCGAGTACCTGGAACTATAGACGTGTGCCACCCTGCCTGGCTAATTTTTATATTTTTAGTAGAGATGGGGTTTCACTGTGTCAGCCAGGCTGGTGTCAAACTCCTGACTTAGGTGATCTGCCCCCCTCAGACTCCCAAAGTGCTGGGATTACAGGTGCGAGCCACTGCACCTGGCCTATAGATGTTTTTTTAAAGTGAAAAAGAAACAAGCAAATTTCTTATGACCCAAACACACACACGCATGCATACATACACACCAAACAAAAATTCCCAAACACCCTGATGGAAATGTAAGCTTCAAATAAATATTTTTTTTTCTTTCAACATAAAAGGTTCCTCTAAGACTGTGGAAGAAATTTTGGAAAAACACATATGTTAAGAGATTGGAGGGGCGGGCGCGGTGGCTCACGCCTGTAATCCCAGCACTTTGGGAGGCCGAGGCGAGTGGATCACCTGAGGTCGGGAGTTCAGGACCAGACTGACCAAAATGGAGAAACCCCATCGCTACTAAAAATACAAAATTAGCCAGGCATGGTGGTGCATGCCTGTAATCCCAGCTACTCGGGAGGCTGAGGCAGGAGAATCGCTTGAATCCAGGAGGCAGAGGTTGTGGTGAGCTGAGGTTGCACCATTGTACTCCAGCCTGGGCAACAAGAGTGAAACTCCATCTCAAAAAAAAAAAAGATTGGAATTGGAGTCTTTTTTTTTTTTAAGGTCTCAGTTTTAATAGTGATTCCCTGCTGTAAATGATGAGGACATTAACAGTCACATACTTTCTGTCATCTCATTCTATCTACCTTCCAGGTTTTATTAAAAATTGTTTTTAACATAATAGACTATTACAAGGTACTATAACTATGATTTCCCCTCAGAACCATGAAGATCTCCAATTATCAAGGAATCTGAGGCCAGTGTGATTACTTCTCCCGTGATAGTGATTGGTGCTTTTGGTCTTTCTTGTTTGAATTCTTTTCCTTAATGCTTGATAGTAGCACAACTAGCGTAAGGAGAATAACCTAACTAGAATATGAATTGGCGTTGACTACTCTGCATCAAATTTCTTTCAAATTCAGTGTGTTCTTTCAGTCTGCAGCATTTGCCTTCAATTCAGGGAAATTATTCTTGTTTCATATTTTCAAATGACTTTTTGTATTTGTTTGGTTCTTTACAACCCAGTATCTACGTTAGATCCTTTTTATCTAACTCTCTGTTAGTTTCCCCGTAATCTCTTAGATCGGTCCTCCTTCTCTTCCTTCTTCTTTTCTTTTTTACATCACTATTATTACCTTTAGCCATTTGCCTATGAGAACAATTCTATATTTATCAGAACCTTTTTTATTTTCTTTGCTCCTTTGAAATTATTCATTTTTCTCAATTTGGCCAAAGTCAGTATCTGTATTTGCAACTCAGTTTCGATGCTGTGAGGAAACAGAATTTGCCCTATTTGCTTAAAATTTAGACATATTAAGAAGTACTGTTGAGGTGAGAATGAGATTAAGAGAAAAAAATAAGAAATAGTGAGATTCCAGAGACTAATAACTGCTTGAAGCTGCTACAGGCACAAGGGGAGGAGGTAGCGTTCCTGGAGTCGACTGACAATGAACACAGAAAGGTGGGTCCCCTCTCATGCCAGCAGAGTGTGGAGTGCTGTATCTACTGCCAGAGACCTACAAAGCAGCAGGGAAAAATCGGAGAAAAACATCTTGGCCTCTCCCTCCTCCTACCTTCTGATCTCCTGCCCAACTGGAAGCCCAAGGACAAAGGAACGAGGGTGGTAAGTCTTCAGGGGTCAGCTTTACCAGACCACAGCATATTAGGGAAGGTCAGAGAATGGTAGTGGTGGCAATGGTATTGAGGGGTTGGCCAGTGAGAATGATCAGCGCATACTTGTCATTTTATGTGATGTTGCTGAAGGAACACAAAGACTTTAACTCTTCAATAGGTCTCGAATATTTACTCCTTTCCACTGGTGAGTGTGTGTGCATGCACACATGTGCATTTGCCAAGTTTCTACCAAAGTCTGCATGAAGCCTTGATCTTTCCTAATTTGAAGAGAAGATGTATTATCTTTAAAGCAGGAAACAGGCGGTATCTTAGGGAAGCTCTTCAAACAATGAGTCTGCTTTATTTCCTGAGTTCCTAAGCCCTATTTTATTTGAAAGAAGAGAGAAGAGCCAATGAATTTTATGGCCTGAGAACAATGTTATCCATCCTTAATTGTTTTTTTCTCAGACTGACAAACTTCTTTTTTTTTTTTATTATTATACTTTAGGTTTTAGGGTACATGTGCACAATGTGCAGGTTTGTTACATATGTATCCATGTGCCATGTTGTTTTGCTGCACCCATTAACTCGTCATTTAGCATTAGGTATATCTCCTAATGCTGTCCCTCCCCCCTCCCCCCACCCCACAACAGTCCCCGGAGTGTGATGTTCCCCTTCCTGTGTCCATGAGTTCTCATTGTTCAATTCCCACCTATGAGTGAGAACATGCGGTGTTTGGTTTTTTGTCCTTGCGATAGTTTACTGAGAATGATGTTTTCCAGTTTCATCCATGTCCCTACAAAGGACATGAGCTCATCATTTTTTATGGCTGCATAGTATTCCATGGTGTATATGTGCCACATTTTCTTAATCCAGTCTATCATTGTTGGACATTTGGGTTGGTTCCAAGTCTTTGCTATTGTGAATAGTGCCGCAATAAACATACGTGTGCATGTGTCTTTATAGCAGCATGATTTATAGTCCTTTGGGTATATACCCAGTAATGGGATGGCTGGGTCAAGTGGTATTTCTAGTTCTAGATCCCTGAGGAATTGCCACACTGACTTCCACAATAGTTGAACTAGTTTACAGTCCCACCAACAGTGTAAAAGTGTTCCTATTTCTCCACATCCTCTCCAGCCTGACAAACTTCTTTTCTGATCTCAAACTGTTGTTTGATCAACTCATTTTTCAGTTCATTTTTAAAATCCCTTGAAGTTATATTCTTATTAAATTCATCTATAGCTTAAAGCAACTGTGAGGTATTTCCGTCTCATTTTTAAGCTATAATTTCTTCCAAGCTGGGTCCTTTTACTTTGCATTAAATATTTGTTTGTTTTTGCCATGAGATTTATTTTAATCTTGATCATGCCCAGGTAATTCTCCATTGATACAGTACAGGTGCATTCTTCCTACCATATGAGAAGAATTTGTTTCCCTCTTAGCCACAGGTAGTGGGCTGACTACTTTTCATTGTCTCCACTTTTCTACAGCCTGAGAGAATGGCAGGGGCAAGAGGCCCACCCAGCTTGAGAGAATGTGTACAATCTTCATCTTCCTTGGAGTGCCTGGTCTCTGTCCTCTTTTGTGAGGGTTTCTCAAAGCCCAGCACCAGCTTTCTATGTTCCAGTCCCATAGAGACAAATTTCCAGCTCTGTGCTTGACAACCATTGTTAAAAAAATATTGGAGTAAAGCATAGGTCAAGCATCAAGGAATTAAGTAAATTGACTTTTCTAGATGACGCCAGAAGACCTTAGATCTAGAAAGCCTATAGTTTTCTGAGAAGATACAAGTCTTACTTGGCTCTCTTTGGATCTATTACCTATAACTAGTAGCTACATAATTTCATTGTTGGCTAGATAATTAGAAAGAGAGGATGGCAACCAAGAAGTTGGGAAAACCTATGAGCATTATTCTGAAAACAAAAACCTAAACAAAAGTTAGGCAGAGATCGTTCTAAACAGTACAACAAGAAGTGAGTCAGTGAAAGGAGCTAAGAAATAGCTGGCTTAATTCCACTGACATTTGCATAAACTCCAGAGGGAGATCTATAAAAAATATTAATCTATACAGTTTTTTGTCATTGTAATTTGATTTTTTTTGTTATTTTGTTCTCTTTATTTAAAAGTCTTTAAAAATATTACAGGGCTTGTGTGTAAAGTGGATATATATATATATATATTTTTTTTCTTTCTAGCATTTCTCTTGAGGACAATCCCTGGAATTTTGATGAAACTATGAGGAAAGAGACAATTTGCTGGTGTGGGGAGGGCGAAGGACAGGCTATTGTCTGTAAAGATGATGGAAGGCTAGAGCTGCTGGTGGTCGTCTTTGCCACTATGTGGGAAGAATCTGCCCAGAGAAAAACAGAGATAGAATGGGAAGGTCAAATCTTTAAGACGTAATTTGAGCACTATGATCTAGCCATGCCTGAAGTTCATTGGTAGAACTTCCCAGCTAGAAAGCCAGACAAGTCTGTTTCTTCCAAGTAGTTTAGGTAGGCTTTTTCTTACTAAAAGAGTTTTCGTATTAATATATTTTGTTTCCTAGGGAACTAATGGCTGGACTTTAGAAATAGGTAGGCCTGCACTTTTTTCCCTGCTAAGAAAGGGAGTACTTAGTTGAAGAAAACACAATGAAACAAAGATTAACAACGAAACAGCTGAATAATTTAAGTCACCAAGTGGCTCCTCCTGGAAGCAGGGCAATCTATGATTATGATGTTTGTCATCCCAGGTGATTTGGCTGATTTGCCTAGCCAGGTGAGTATCCTTTCCCTCCCTTTCTTGTGTTTCCTCAACAAAGTTCCTCATCAGGTAGTGTACACATCAGGGGATTTCCTGATGGGAGGTTGGGATGGGGGAACCCTTAGGAATTGAGGATGGGTGTCACTACTGCTGCTTTCGCTTGTGTGTGACTTTGATCTTCCTGAACCACGGACTGTGTCCTCTCTTGCTTATTCATTACAGTATTCCCAGTGCCTGGGACAGTGTTAGCCCACTATGTTACTTAATAAATGTTTGTAGCAGAAACTATTAACTTTACTTCTATGTCAAAATCAGTTCTGCTGGAAGCATTCTTCTCAGAGGAATGGCACAAAAAGAGAGGACTCAGAAAGGCAAGGAACCAAGTATCAGCTTAAAGCCTAGCTTATGGCTAAGAGGTACTATTAGGTACTTGACACATTCTCACAATTACTAAAAAAACCAAATTGTATGCAGGGAGAAAACAAATGCTGCAATGTAATATACATCTGTTTTGCATCAAAATTTTAAAATTATGCTAATTTTGTGAAAAACGACCTATTTTATAGCCACAAATTTTAGTTCTTAAGCTATCACTCTGTGATTATCAGTATTTTGCCTTTTTAAATTACACAATAAAATTCTAAATAATAATGTATCATGTATATGTCATGAAAATGTAAACTGTGGAAGTCAGAAGAGAAACAACATTACTTCATTCTTTTTTTTTAAATGGAAAGTTGTAAAGCATCTTTGAAACACCATGATAAAGATCCCAATGCAGTTGAAGATTTGCTTATCTGATTGCTTGACTTAATGAAATCTGTGGAACAGGCTGACCACAGGCTGTTTAAAATTAGAGAGTAGGTTGGGAAAACATGACATCATAATTTGAGACAGCCTTAGACAAAGTTATAAAGCAGGTGAATTTGGCCTTCAGAAAATGCTGCTTTTTCTTTTTAACCTGGTGCTAGCCAGTTTTCAGTAGTCTTCTTTCTATGTTGACCCTGTCTGAGAAAATAAACACACCAATCTGGCCATTTATTTTTTCTTTAAAGTGTTCTAATGACCTTTGACTCCTTACAGGATAAAATCCCACCTCTTTACATGATAAATTTTGTTTCTTTGATCTGGAACCTTCTTATCTCAGGAATTTGCCAACATATTTGATGTATTTTTGAGTTCACTGTTTTTTTGTTTTTGTTTTTGCCCCACACTAAGGGGGTCTTCTAAATAGCACACATCTTGTCGTACAGGTTCTGAATACATTAAAAATAAGACAAAAACAAAAGTATAAGGCATATGGGAACCCAAATGTGATATTTGTTACCGACAGAGCTGATACTTGAAAAATTGCCTACTGGTGGACAAGTGGGCTAATACTAGTCCCCAGAATTAGATGATTATACAAACCACGTCATAGGCAGTTCTAGATGATAGCAAAAGCCCCCTGACAGTGGGTGGCAATGTGCCCAGATAGTACCATATGGAAGCAGCACAGCATAAGATTCTTCCTATAGACAACTGGCTCCCAAGCAGAAGGAGAGAGGAAATGGCTGCACTGCTTACACCCAGTCTCTCCTTTCAAATTTTCCCATCATATTAAGATACTTTTCTCAGAGGAGGACTAGTGAGCTGGGGGTGGGGTGGGGAGAGGAAGCCCAGGGCTGTGATGCAAGTGGAAGACCCACCATATGGAAGGGAACATAGGAGTAGAGAAGAAGCATCCCTCCAGTAAGACGGACTGAACCTCCAGCTTCACTACTGTTATTGCCAAAGCACTGAGTTCTTTTAGTGAAGATCTATTTTTAGACTCTTTATTGCTTGTATGTCTGAAAACATCTTTATTTCTCTCTCACTTTGGAAAGATTATCTAGTCTGATGGTTTTCAGAAAAGAGAATCAGAAGTTTCCTAGATCTACCTCTGAGGCTATTGACAGGGAAAAGGGAGGGGAACCTGTTAAGCTGGTAGGATATGGGTTCTACATTCCAGCTGTAGTGATTCCCTCTTTATTTCTTATATATATATTTACATATTGAGTTTCTACATAATATTGTTTAGAAGAAATGATCTTATTAATAGATAAAATCTGAAAGATGTTGTTATAATCTAATCCATCTTATAATAATAACAAACACTTAATTAGCACTTATTATGTTTCAGAAACAACCTTAAGTTATGCCTGTGTGTATATGTGTGCATAAACACACATGGTAATTTAATGCTCAAGACAATCTTATGAAATAGTTATAATGATATACCCCTTTTATTGATGAGGAAACTAAGGCACAAATATTTTATCTTTTCTGAAGTTACGCAGCTGGTAAGAGGCACAACTAGAACTTGGCCCCAGTTTTCTGAATTGGGAGTGTATATTATAAACAATTTCACCGTTGTGAGTTCTAGAAAGTTAGAATGAATCCCACAGCTAGATAGTGGAATGAGGAGAAAAACAAGAATCTAGATTTCCTCACTTTCCTACTAGACTTTTGCTACTACGTCATAGCATTTTCAAGGTGACCACCTACTCTGTGCTTATATAATGTTGAATCTGACCAACTTTGTGTTCACTGTTGCTGATGTCCTTAGTTTAGTGGAGATGATGACTCCAGACTTGGATATTTAGCATCCTAATTGATTTCACCTGTTGGATGACTCGCACGCATCACAAACTTTAGAAGTCCCAAACAGAACTTGTGATTCCACACCCCATGAACTTATTTGCCCTACTCATCTTCTTTCAGCAAATGACATCATCATTTTGTTAGTTGCTCAAGCCAGGAACTTGTTCATCTTTTTTTTTTTTTTTTTTTTTTTTTTTTTAAGATGGAGTCTCAGTCTTGTCACCTAGGCTGGAATGCAATGGTGCAATCTCAGCTCACTGCAAACTCCACCTCTCGAGTTTAAGCGACTCTCCTGCCTCAGCCTACTGAGTAGCTGGGACTAGAGGTGTGCACCACCACACCTGGCTAATTTTGTATTTTTAGTAGAGATGGGGTTTCACCATGTTGGCCAGGCTGGTCTTGAACTACTGACCTCAGGTGATCTGCCTGCCTTGGCCTCCCAAATTGCTGGGAATTACAAAGTTGAGCCACCATGCCCGGCCTTGTTCATCATTTTTAACTTCTTCCTCTCTTCATCTCCCACATCCAACCCACCAGTGAGTCTTTTTGGTATACACATAGTAATACAAAATACGGCTGGAATCTATATAATTCTCTCCAACAACGGTACCATCCTAAGAAGAACCACACAGTAGCTATTACCACCGTATCTTTTTCTTTGTTCTCCCGAAACAGAATGAAATCCCTCTGTACACCATCTGTCCTTTCCAAGGTTTATACTCAATATACTCAACAACAATGCTCCATCCAATCCTTTTTACTGTTTTGCAACCCCATATTGTGAGAAATAAATTAAAAGTCACAAACACCTCAAAATTTGCCCTCAAGAATCACATTTCACAAAATTTTCTTTTGAAAAGGATAAGAAATTATAAATACACACGCAACTGTCTTATCCCAATTTATTCTATGCTTGATCTAATTTCTAGTTCATACTGTTGCAAAGTTGTTAGAGTAAGCTATTCAGGAATATTATGGAAATTTGCCACAAAAACCTTTTGCTGTTTCAGTATTTAACTTTTCAAGATTTGATATCAAAATATATACTTGGGAAAGTTTAATTTCAAACAAAGTCCTTAAGCTGTACTGAACTTGTTTAGTTTAGTCATATTTTAATCTTCCTGTTATTATATTGGCATGTTACAATTAATGGCCTATTTGAAATTCCATTAAATCTTCTATTATCAGCAGTTCATAACTGCAGCATAAAAATTTTTCTCTAGGCTGAAACTTGTTATACAAAGGTCTCAGCCTAGAACCAATTAAAAAAATTAGTCATTAAATAGTTTGTCTTTGAATGCAGACTTGTCATTTTCATTATTTTTGGACTAAGCTGTTTAGCCAGGTCTATACTACTCCATGCTAATGTTCTAAAAATTGTTTTTGAAATGTTAACGGAAAAAGTTATGGGAAATACAAGGAAAAATACTATCTCATTTTAGACTGGGGAATGATTTGGCTCTTTATGTCCAGTATTCCCCAGTCCTGCACTCTCTGGCCCTCCCTTACCATCATATAAGTCTCAGTTCCTCTTCCAAGGTTGGGGAGGATCTGTCTATGCAAAGTGCCTGTCTATGCAAAGTGAAGACTAAAATTTTAATCAGATTTTCAATGACGCTACCTGTTTTGGGTCCTATATTCACCTCTCATTTTTAGAGGTACCAGGTACCACCTGTTTCTTTGCCTCCTTGGCATTTTGCAATGAACGTCTGCTCTTCTTGGTTCGG